>NW_020954962.1:478046-524495 GCF_900497805.2 Vombatus ursinus | reverse complement strand
CTCTCTCTCTCTCTCTCTCTCTCTCTCTCTCTCTCTCTCTCTCTCTCGGCATTTTGAAATAGTTGATAAAATACTGGTCTTGAGATCAGAAAAATCTTGATTTAAGCCTGGTCTTTGACACATCATTCAAGACTAGGCAATTCAGTTAAGCTATATTTCCCTAAGGCAACTCCCTGGCATTTAGCTACTAAACTATAGGCAATTTATATTTGCCTTTGCTGGAGAAAGCTCCTACATAATGAATACCCTTACTCACTTTACATATATCATAGTGAAATTTTATGAGTAAGTCACTTATCCAATTGTTACTTTACATTTATGTAATTAGTCATAAAACTATCTTTGGAAACATTTTGGGAGGTGGTCCTGTTAGTAACTTTAAAATTCAATCCCTCTATTACTGAGCCAATCAACTACATCAGGGAGTCCTTCTGACTTTCATTTAATATAAGCCAGTGCTTATTAAAATCATAACATATGGGACAATATACTCAAAAAGCCCTTAGTTATCAAGAAGTATAGAATTACTCATGGATTTTGTTAGAAAGATTAAACCAGAAAAGAGAGGTGATAGCTACTCACCTCTTATTTATCTTCAGTTTTCTTTCATAAAAAAGAAAACCTTCATTATGAAAAAGAAAAACTGGCTAATGGGTAATAGAAGTATAAAATATGTTGGGAGTCAGAAGTATAGGACCCAAACAATCTCCCATCCTTAATGAACTACATTCCAGGGTACTTAAAGTCCTAAAGGATGACTGACCTTTGAAAGACCATGTAGAAAAAAAGAAATTAGGCAGGAATGGAGAAGTGCTTCTGCTGTCTCTTTTGTGTTTGATTCTTGACGAAATGACAGGAACTATTATAAAAGGTGAATTATTGATGAAATTTTTATAAATAATTACAACATCAGGCCAAATCAATTGCCAGTCTAACCTCATATCCATTTCCAGAAGTTAATAATGTAGTAAATCTGATGAGTGATGTAATTACATGCCTACCCCCTCAGTATGCATTTGGTTAAGTAACTAATGCTATTGCTATGGAAAATATGTAAAAATGTAGATTATGCAAAAATTCTATTCTAGAACTGAGTGTCTTCATTGAGACTCATGAAGTTTGAGGCATTTAGAGGAGAAATGACTGCCTTAGTTACCCAGATGAGCAAATGAAGGAAAACACAGAGAAATTAAGTGACTCGCCCCAGATTTCACAGACTAGTGTCAGAACATAGGTTACGTTCAAATCCATTTCAATATTCTTTCTAACACACAATACTGGACCACCTCTTCTCCTTAAGGAAAACAATTAAGAAAGACTCTGTGGGGAGCAAGATTATAGACATAAATGTAGAAATGAGTCATTTACTGGGATCACTGAGCAGACTAACCATTTTACAGAGGGAAAATAATGGTAACAGCAGTGACCTTTAGTTTCACCAAGAAGGTGCATTGTTTCTTGTCTAGATCTCATCTCTTTCTGTGTCCATATCACTCACATCAGTAACTTCTAAATTCTCTATGAACATTTCATCTATTACCCTCTGACTTTCCTTGTGCAGAAGCATAATCCTTGGCCAATCTTTCCTGCATAGTCTACATCAAACAGTGAGTCCTTACCAATTAGCTATCACATGAGAAAGGATATGATAAAGATTACAAAGTAAAGTATTATTGACTGAGAGTGGCTCAAAGTGACTCATCTGTAGAAACTTTTGAAGGTGAACAATTTCTTAACCCAAATAAATGAACTTTTACTAGTGGACTTTGAAGCATCGAGCAGATACTCTGGGGTATAAAATCCTTCTATTGTCTCTGAAACCATATGTTTCCCAGACTAATAAATACATAATGCACTACTCTTACCTACAGGAGAGAGTGCAAGTCTAAGGAAGAGATATGGGACAGGATCCTTGTCATCAAAAATAATTACATTGAAGACACTGACTGTATAAATAGAGTAAAATAACTCAGTGAATGAGGTAGAATATAACATAGGGTGTCTAAAAGTCTCTGTGTGGTTTTTAAGCTATTGAACCTTAAAACCACACTAAAACTTTTGTGATGCCCTGCAAATGACAATTACAAAAAGTAGACAACAATCCTAAGACTTCAAGGAAGGTAGAGATTATTTTGTGATTCAGTGGCCTGGGAAGGCTTGAGAGAGAAAAAAACCACATATATATATATATATATATAATATATATATATCTGTGTGTGTGTGTGTGTGTATATATATATACATACATATATGTATACATGTAATTCAATTTAGTCTAGAAATGACAGAAAGATTCTGATAAGTAGTGAAGAATGAGGGGAAAAGTCTAGGTAGAAATAAGAGCATGAGTAAAGTTAGAAAAGTACTTGATTCAATGCCAATCATAGTATGGAAGTCATTATAGCTCTTTTATCAAATCTCTCCTCCAACCCTTACCCACCATAGAACATATAATTCATTTAGAAGTTTATATTCTATGAAAATATAAATGTTTGATGTGTGCTGGTACTCTTGCTGCTAATATTGTGATTTAGTATGATTTTACTAGTTTTACTGCATGCTAATTGCTGATTCGACATTCATTCCAAATCTTCTAGATTTATGAAGTCATGGAATTTTGAACGAAAAGCAACCTCGTAACAGAAAGATATAATTAAATTATTTGTAAAGAATCTTCCAATGTAGAAAATACAATGCAATAGTTGCTGGGTAGGGGTTTAAAATACAGAACAAGCAATGTTAGATCTGAAAAGGATTTTAGATAATAAGATACAGACTGTCACAATTATAGGTAAGCTAAAAACATAGATTACCAGACCTAGAAGGAACATTGTTGGTCTTCTAATCAATATCACTCATTTTACAGAAGAGGGAACTGAAGCTTTGAGTGGGAAAATAACTTGCCAATTCTGAGTTCATGTTACCACAGAGTAAATACACACACATACACACACATAAAAAAAAAATGGCAGTAACAAATCTCACTGATAATGTGGAATTCATCCTCCTTGGATTTTCTGATCTTCCCAATCTCCAAGGGATTCTGTTTGGGATTTTCTTAGTCATCTACATGAGTGTCTTGATAGGAAATGGCCTAATCCTTGTCACAACCAAGGTTGATCCAGCTCTCCAGACTCCCATGTATTTTTTTCTTGGCAATTTTTCCTTCTTGGAAATCTGTTATACATCAGTCACTCTCCCCAGAATGCTGATGAACCTTTGGACTCAGAAAAGGAATATTTCTTTGCTGGCCTGTGCTGTACAACTTGGCTTCCTTCTCATTTTGGGAGGCACTGAGTGCCTACTCCTGGGTGTAATGGCCTATGACCGTTATGTGGCCATTTGCAAGCCTCTGAATTATCCTATAATCATGAACCACAAGGTATGTATTCTGCTGGTGGTTGCCTCTTGGATCAGTGGAGTTCCAGTCCAGATTGGACAAACCTACCAGATTTTCTCTCTGCCCTTCTGTGGTTCGAACAAACTCAATCATGTTTTCTGTGATATCTATCCTTTATTTAAGGTGGCCTGTGGAGACATCTCTCTAAATGAATTCTCTGTCTATTCAGATGCTGTACTCTTTGCCATGGTTCCTTTTCTATTGATACTTGGTTCCTATGTTAAAATCATTTCCACCATCTTGAAGTTGCCATCTGCCACTGGGAGATCCAAAGCCTTCTCCACATGCTCCTCTCATCTCATAGTTGTGGCTTTGTTCTTTGGGTCTGCTATTATTATGAATTTACGACCAAAATCTACTCACACAGAAGGAACAGACAAAATACTCGCTCTTTTCTATACCATTGTCACCCCTATGTTTAACCCCCTAATATACAGCCTGAGGAACAAGGATGTCATTGCTGCAATGAAAAAATTATTTCAAACTTGAGTAATATAATAAACCAAATAGTGGAATTTTCAGAGGCCTGTTGTCTGTATACTTATCATTCAATGACTATAGAAACTTCCCATCACACTTCTCTTCTCTCCTTTAGATAATTGATCATTCCCAGTTAATGATCTCAAGTGTTTTAGGAAAAAAAATTCCCATTTAGACTTGCTGTCACTTGTGTTGATGGGTCATCAAAAAGGAACATTAACATTTTAATGCTCTATTATTGATTTTGTCTTCTCCTTTGAAATGAAAGGGCAAACTAATCATCTAAATATTAAACACTAATGTTGTGCAATAGTTTTAGAAATTTGATGTCATGAAAACCATTTCACTCAGGAGTAGAGGAAAAATGCCTGCATTTTTACTTCATATTTCTAATCCTAGACTGTTCCTTTGCTCAGCATTCTTTCTCTTTCCTCTTTTGATTCACATAAGATATCCGTCATTCAGGGTATCTATTTCTTCCTAAATTAGAATTGTCAAATTTCCATCTTCCTCTAATACCACCTTTTTCATTAAGCATTCTTTGATAACCCCAGTATTTAATGTTCTCCCCTTCCTTACTTTTTTCCAGTTACTTAGTAATTCAAATACTATGTCCTCACCAAGCAATATGAGGGCTCTGAATCAAATCACTTTGCATCTACCCAGTAGTGCAAACACTGTGACATCAGAGAGTAATGTTGATTCCCTGAAGACTGAGAAATTTTACTTTTCTTACCCTAAAATCTAATGTAGTTTGCTGCACTAAGTTCATATTTGCTTAATTGGATTGGATTATGCCAATTTCCAATTTTCGTATTAGCTGAATTTCAATTCTGAAACCTTTACATTCTGGAGTACAGATTAAGCTTCCTCTGAAATTTGTTCCTTCCTTAGCTCTTATTTAGTCTGCCAACAATATACTATATTTTCATGATTTTCTGTTTCTTATTTGAGCCGATAAGGAGATTGATTGGATGATTAGAGACAGATAGTGCCACAAAAGATTGAAAGTCATCATTTTTGTGCCATAATGATGCATCATTCTACTGTTATGACACATGGGTACTAGTAATAGGACTAGAATAACTAAAATAGACAAAATTCCATCAAAGTCCCTCAACATGAAACACATGGGGGCAATGGGAACAATAATCATGTACCACGATCCAATCAACAATATAAAAGAGATTTTTCCCATCAACATTTAAAAAAATCTGGAAATAAGCAAAATACATGTAACACTATTCAGCAGAAAATTTTGAAAGTAATTAAGGAATCAATATATGTCAGAATTGAAAGATATTGCAGAGGCCATAAAGTACACTGACACCTTAATAATAGGTGTTGCACATCCAGATGGTGACTGTCCATACTTTGCTTGGAGACATACAGTAAGGGTGAATCAACCAACCAATCAGTTAGTATCTATTGTACTTCTAGTATGTGTCTTATTGTGTTGAGCACTAGGGATACAAATAAAAAAAAAAGGAACAATTCCTACTCACAAGGAGCTTGTATTCTGTTGGTAGAAACATCATGCACATATGTAAGTATATTTATATGAAATAAATATAAAATGAAACCAAGGTGTGTAGTAAAGGAGGACATTAGCAGTTGGGCAGATTAGGAAAGGCTACATATGAAAGAGACTATCTGATGGAATTTAAAGGAAGAGGGGAAATCTATGAGTTAGAAGTAAGGAGAGAGTGCAATGGAAGTATGGGGTTGGTGGTCAGACTACATAATTGTGTAAGTCACCTACATGGAGGTACAGAAGGGCGGCCTTTTTATCTTGTAACAAGGATTAGGCCATTTCCTATCTGGAAAGAGGAAAGAGTGAACTCCTTTCAGAGAAAATCATCTATCTATGGAAAAAGAAATGACAATGATTATGATGTTTTTCACTATAAAAAAATTGGCTCCCTCATTTTCATGAATATAGTGACCTCTGCCTGAATTCATTAAAACAATTGACTGATTTTTCCTCAAACACTGTAAAAGATCCAATGACTGTCCCATTGTGACCATTTTGTACCATTTTGTATAACAACGCAAATTATACAAGATGCAATTACTGAGCTCATTCTCACACAAAGAACTTAATTTTATACAAAAATAATGTTATAGGTTAACTTAGTAAGCCTTCAACTTAGAACAAATTCACAATTATTTATCTGACCTCCTGCTGTCAGAAGCATAAGCTCTTCAACACCCCTAATCACGTGGTTTGGAGCTTAATAATATTTTTTTTGCTGCTACATCTGAATCTTGTTGACTCTGTGTTCCCATCATTACTAAATATTGATACTCAATGGATAACAATACTGTAATAAAGATGACTTTGGGAGCTTGAAGTCTATGCCAATAGAATGCAATCTCCCTCTACTAAATTACCTCCACTGACTCCTAGTACTTCAAGGATCCAATATAAATTTGCCTGTCATTTTAAAATATCCACAAGCTAGTATCTTTCTAGTCCTTTAATTCCTGACTCCCGTTGGAAGGTCATAGGTACATTTTGGAATAGCCAATGAATGTATCAGAATGTCACACCATCCTGTCTTCACATCCCTCTAGCTTCCCTCCTCCACTATTTACATAGGCTCTCCTACATGTCCAGAAGGCTTTCCTCTCTAAGGTTACATTCCACCTACTTGATATTTATCTTGTAAATACTCCTGTATGTGTCTGTGGTATGCCATCTTACAATGGAAGCTCTGTAAGGGCAGGGAATGTCTTTATTTTCTTTTTCTTCCCCAACCCTTAATGCAGTGCCCGGTACATAGAAACCATTACAAATGCTTGCTGACATTGATAGAAAAAGAATTAGAATAATCCAAGCAATAGATCGTGATTGTTTTCTCAGGAACAGCTTTTTCTATGTATTGAGAAGGATAGGTTATCATGAACAGACTGGATACTTGGAGATGAATTATTAGACTATGGCAATCTATGATCCAAAGAAAAAGTGCAAAATGGCCTTCAGTCCTTTGAGGTTTCCTTCTGTCTCTACAGGGAGGTTTACAGAATGATGAAATAGGAAACAGAAGGTTTTATTAAAATATTATCTATGAACATTGCTGAAATGGGCAGGTAATTTGAGGAACTGAATTGCATCAATCTTGACATAGACTTGCAACAAAACACTGAAACAAAAGGAAATTTCAGTTAAATGGGAGGATCAATAAATCAATGAGATTTATTAAATGACGACTTTATACTAGGCATTACGATAGGCCCACAGATTCTCTGAGAAGTAAATAAAAGAGACTGAAGAAGTAATAGTTTTATCGTGCATATGAAGACATCAAGAAACATCATTATATTGGATATTTGGTCATTTTTCAGTATTCATTATGAATATTTGAAAAATCTCAATGAAATGATCCCAGTATACACACACATATATACATATATATAAATAATTATATTTTATCAGCTCCCATGAATTCAAGTATAATCTTTATATAGATGATTCTTACATTTATCTGTCCAACACTCACTTCTCTCTTGACATTGACTATTGCATTTCTAACTACCTATTGGGCTTTTGGAAATGGACATTTTGTGGACATCTTAAATTCACATCCAAAACTGAATTCATCATCTTTTCCCCAAAACCTTTCCATTTTCTTAATGTCCCTATTATTATCCAGTGTACCACGAGCCTCCCTGGCACCCATGCTCACAACCTCAGTGTCATTCCCAACTCCCCAACCTCTCTGATGCCCTCCACATACATCCAAGTCCTGCTGATCCCATCTTGTTGGTGCCCTTGCTCTTGCTGTCACACTACACTCTATCTCCTGATTCTAAATGTTTTTTACTGACTGTACCGCATGCTCATAATTCTCTCCACACCATTATCAATTTCTGTTTCACCTTGCTTCCATCAAGCCTTAGTTGGTCCAACCTTCTACAAAACACTTTTCCCCCCAGTTCTCCTTCATCTTAATGTCTTCTAAGATTTTTTTTTCGATTTTTTCCTGTGTATATTTTGTTTGTACACATTTCTTTATATACTTCTTCTGTATTAGAATGTGAACTCCTTGAGATTAGGGGCTTCCTTTTCTTTGTTTCCTCATGTTTAACGCAGGGTCTTTTATATCTTAGCCACTTGACAAATGCTTGTTGACTTGAAATGACAAAATTGTAGAGGACATTAGCAGATAAATATTATAAAGAATGGAATAAATTATCCAAATAAGTAAATAAATACTTTTTATCCTCTGGGACAAGAATACAAAGATAATGAACAGGAAGAAAAACAATACATATGTCAGAAAAAAATATCTGTAATAAGAAAGAAAAGAGGAAAAAGACTACTACTTTGAAGACTTTTGACATATATCATGAATGCTTTCTATTTAAAAAAGTTTCTGAAAATGGAGAACATGAGATAGCTTAAAAAATAAAACTGATTTTTTTTTTGTCATACAGGAAAAAGAAAAAAAAACTCAACTAAAATGGTAATCATTTCTTAATCAGCTCTCTGTCTAGAACCAGATCAATGCTAGTTAAAGGAAAAATTTAAGAAAAAATATTAAATTAAAAGATAGAATTAAAATGATAAAATGACTTATATTTGACATATTTTCCTTATATTTTAATTATCATGAATGAAAAATGAATAGTGTGTAACATAAAAGGAAATAATACCAATTATAATATTGGATGAAGAGATTTAACTGATCCATATCACTTGGCATGAGTTGGAGTCCAAAAGAAGATACTACTTCTATCTGAAAAGATTTGACTTTTGTTGTGGTTGTTGTTCAACTATGTCCAATTCTTCATGATCCTATTTGGAGTTTTCTTGCAAAGATACTGGAATGGTTTGCAATTTCCTTCTTTAGTTCCTTTTACACGTGAGAAAACTGTGGCAAACAGGGTTAAGTGACTTGCCTCCATTCACATGGGTAGTATGTGTCTGAGGTCACATTTAAGCTCAGGTCTTCCTGACCCCAGACCTGGCATTCTATCCGTTGCATTACCTAGCCTCAGTGAGAAGTAAGTTATTTACTTTCATAGTAAATAGAATTATTAAGAATAATGTGGCAACCAGTTCAACAACAGAAGTAATTTTATGATTTTTAATATCCAGCCAGGTATAAAATAAGGTTATGCATGAGTGACATTGGTCCTCTATAAACTCAGGTTAATAGGTGACAGAATTATAGCTTTTTAAAGTTTTGAAAGGGTTCTCCATGGCTAGTCAATAAAAGTTGTACATGAAAGGAATCCATCATAAAATATAACAGATAAATGATAATTCAGAAACCATTTGAATACCTCCAAGAAGGAGAAACCTAACACCTTTCTTCTACTTTCTGCCAGCTGTAAGTATGGAAACTCATGTTGTCATGAACCTCTACCCTCCCTATGACACTGATTTTGATATTCCCTTTGTATATGTTGCTCAGAGTTCTACTATCTGAGGTAAAACAGAAAAGTTTAATGTCTGCAATATGACAGCCCTTCAAATACTTAAACACAGTTTTCATTCTACACTTCTTCCTGAAGTTTTTTTTTTCCCCTTCTTAAGGAAAAACATACACAGTTCCTTCATTTTGTCTTCATATGACGTTGAATGAAAGCCCCTCACGGTCTTGATTTCACTATTCTAGTCATTCTCTACTTCAGCTGTGTCCTTCTTAAACCATTACATCCATAAATGCATATAATTTTCCAGGTAGAGTCTAACAATGGCAGAACATAGTGAGATTCTCTGCTACTGATTCTCATGAAAATGTGTTGAAACCATAACGCTCTAGAATATTTTCAAGTATTCAGAATGAGATTCATAATGTCTGAGCAAGATTCAGTTGAACTATCTCCAAAGTACAACTAAACATTTGAAGAATGCCTACTGTCAAGATTGCATTTCTTAAAGCTGTCCAATGGAATAGATCCTATGTTCTATTCACAAATGAACAGGAAGAAGAAAGAGCACATTGCCTTTAGCAAACTTTGTACTAATTTTAAAGATTTCAGTTTCCCCCTGAAACAAAGGCCTATCTTTTTAATACCAATGATTTTCTGATGTTGGTTGGTGATGGACTACAAGTCATAGAAGATTACACTACTCTAAAAACTGCAATCGAAAATCACCTATTTTGCCAGAATATTTCTGTGACTGGGGGGTAGAAATGAAAAAGAGAAGTAGGGCCTGAGAGTAAAAGAAACCTTGTCCTTAAAATGGCCTTAAGCTAAACTTAATCTAGAAAGAATATAGTTAGGTGCCAATTTGTGTGAATGTTTAATTCTATGAAGTGGTTTCATTCCAAGTGAAAATTATCTAAAGCTTAATTATTATTAATTATATATTATATATTAATATAAAATTATCTGAGATACAGTAATTGCTTCATGAAATACACTGTGCAAATATGCATAATGCAAACACTTCATAGAATTTATTAATTGCACTAATTGGAATCTAGCTGTAGTTTATCCTCACTGCAATACCTCAGTTGTACTCTACAGTAACACCTGCATGTTACTCATACATTTATATATGATTGTGGTGTTCACATTTGATAATTCACAAGAAAATTAGCAGTTAAAATGCTCAATGATAATGACATGAATTCACTGATATAACAGGAGAAAGGTAGAATATAGACTGGCAGGCAACATTTATTTAGCTCTTTCTACATGTTAGATATTATTCTAAATGCTGGGGATTAAAAAAAAAGAAGAAAAAGATAAAAAAAAATAATCAAAAACAATTATAACAACTGCCCACAATTAGCTTACATTCTGATACGGTAAGACTACAAATAAAAGGGAGATGGAATGTTGGGGAGGAATGGTACGACAGGTACCTATGCGAGGACATCATTGCAAAGTCATTAGAGTCTGAAGCAGAGCTGAGACAGAAATGAAGCGTAGCTATTCCAGGCCAGTCCCCAAGATTGAGGTTCTGAAAGGAACTTACATTAGAGAAGGGAGCTGCAAGGGATAATACAGACTGAGAAGACCCTGATTCTGAGTAATGGCATCAAAATTCTTTAAGTCAAAAGTATAGTAAGGAGAGGAATAAAATATGACTATCCTGGGCCTATCACTAAAACTGAGGCATCCAAAGGAAATCAGGAAATGGAGAATGGGGTCAGTGTGGCAGAAGGATATTGGAGAATTATAACACACTCAGGATCTCTGAGTAATGATGGGAAATGAAACATGGCCAACCTTGCCATCCTTCTCCTCTTCATCTTTATCTTCTTTATCATTAGCATTTAACAAGTGTTTTAAAGTGTTCAAAGTACTTTACATATGATATCTCATTTAATTCTCATAATTAGCCTGGAAATAGATGACATTATTATCTTAATTTTACAAATGAAATAGTAAGGCTGAGGTAAGTGATTTCTCTAGGATTATGCATTTAGCAAGTTTGTTAGGCAAGATCCAAACTCAAGAATTCCTGACTCCAAGGACAATACTCTATCCATTGCACTGTGCTTCATAAAATGTAGGCCCCCAAAGCAACTTGACAATTGGAGATGATGGCTGGTATTGCAAAGAGATATTGTAGAGTGTAAAGGCCTCAGTCATTCTGGTCATGATGGCAAAATGCTTAGATTCAGGAACACAGAGAGAAGGGGAATAAAACTTGGCCAGACTACATCCACCTAAAAAAAAAAAATAGGGACCCTAAAAGGAATTCACAAAAGGTAGAATGTGACCAGCATGAGAGGGGAATAATGCAGTGTGAGAAGATGTCATGTGCAATTGAGACAGGCTGAAAAAAGTCCTTTGGGACAGAATTAGAGGGTGGAATGGCAAATGGGCTGGTTTGGGCTGGTCTCCAAAATGGACACACTGAATGGAATATACCAATGGCATAAGGGGGGTTCAGGGGACCTTGACAGAGGTATATTACAAAGCTCTGAGTCTGTTTTAGATTCTAATATATTGACAATATATTAAAAACATAATAATTTGCTATATGAAAGAAACACTTAAAATACACAGAATCAAGTGGAGTTGTAATGATGGTAGGTTAGAATATAGTATACCTCAGAAGAATACAGGAAATAAAACATAACAATCATGATCTCAGTCAAAGAAAAAAGGAAACTTGATATTTTGCTTAAAGATACTAAAAATAGTATGGCAATATAAATTTAAATTATATCTATAAAATCTGCAGTAACTAAAGGAAAAAAAGCCTAAGTAAAATAAAAAGAAGACATATGGAAAGATAGCTATATGGCATTTTTTAGTCATTTTTCAGTTGTCTGACTCTATGTGACCCCTTTTGGGGGTTTTCTTGGAGAAAATATCAGAATGGTTTGCCATTTCCTTCTCCAGCTCATTTTATAGATAAGGAAACTGAGGCAAACAGGATTAAGAGGCTTGACCATCCTTTTTGCATGTTTCTTATAAATTCAAGATGGCTGATTTATCGATTGATTTAAGGAAAACATCTGGGCCATCTGTGTTCATTTGGGATGAGATGAATCTCAAATACATGCATTCCCTACATTAGATCTTATTTCTTCTCCCTGCTGCCTTTCTAGTAATAATCATAATGACAACAACAACAAAAATATCATTATGGGCATGTGAATTTGGAATGCTTGGGACAATCTTATCTCAGTTCTACTTTCCACCCCCCGAACCTGAACCACAATCATTTTATGATGTTTATCTCTTATTCCCTTTATAATCACTCATTATTTTTTTAATGATTGAAGCAATCCCTTCCCAGATTTTACTCAAACTTTGAAATGCTGTTATTTTTCCTCTCTTGTCTGAGTCTTCTACTTACTTTAATATACTTCTACCATTAAAATTTTTCCCCTTTAGATAGAAAAACTGCATCATCTTATAAATAAAAGATTAAACAAGAGAAATTGTATAATAATATCTAAGAAACATGGATTTTTAAAATGATGGCCCAGTTATATAGCAATAGTAAGTGATAAAATGTAGGAAGCTTTTCAAGTGAATTTTTATTTTTGTGAATCTGAAAGTACTTGAGGAAAGTCCCGAGTTCACTGTATGGACCCTCATTGGCAAACAAAAAGAGGACATGGAAGAAAATAGCATAGAAAGGACTAAAATCTGTATTGTTTGAAGTAGCACACATTTCAATATCACAGAATAATTGGTCTAGTGTAGTCATTTATCTTTAAATCTAATCTTTCACTGACCTCAGTCTTCTCTGTGTTGCATTATTATCTTGATCTTTTTTATTCAAGCAATTGTCTCAGTTTGTACTTTCAACTATAAGATTGTAAAAAAACAAACAAACAAAAAAAAGTCCTAACAATAAACTTTTTTAAGTAGACTCAACTTGTCTTCAGATGATACATAGACTCAATTGACATAATTCTGGAAATGGGAAGAAGTTTCTGAAGGACTTGAAAGTTTTTAAATGTAGGTAAGAGAAATGTAAAGAGTTTTATTTCCTTAGGGGTTATAGAATAATGCAGGGGAAATAAGTTTCCATTAGTTCATTTTTTTTTTTTTGCTTCTTGATGTTAGTCATTTAGTTACTAAGTTTCTCAGTGCAGCAATGACATCTTTGTTCCTTAGCCTATATATTAAAGAGTTAAATAATGGGGTCACAATGGTGTAGAAAAGGGAAAATACTTTGTTACTGCTGAGTAGCTGGACTTGAATCTCAAATACATAATAATACCAGACCCATAGAATAAGCCCACAACAACGAGGTGGGAGGAACATGTGGAGAAAGCTTTGTATCTCCCTGTGGCTGATGGGAGCTTCAGGATGGTGGCAATGATTTTGACATAGGACCCAACAATCAAAAGAAAGGGAATCATGGCAAATGACACAGCATCAGCATAGACAGAAAATTCATTCTTCGAGGTGTCCCCACACACCAACTTAAGTAATGGGGGAATGTCACAAAAAACATGGTTGAGTTTATTAGAACCACAGAAGGGCAAAGAAAAGGTCTGGTATGTCAATGCTATTTGAACTGGGATCCCAGTAATCCAGGAGCCAATCAGTAAACACATTTTTTGGTTCATAATGACAGCATACTATAGAGGTTTACAAATGGCCACATATCGGTCATATGCCATCACCCCTAAGAGGAAACATTTACTATTTCCAAAAATGAGGAGAAAGCAAAGTTGTATGCTACAGGCCAGGAAAGAAATGTTTCTTTTTTGCGTCCAAAGATTTGTCATCATTGTGGGAAGAGTTACTGATTGTAGCAGATTTTTAAGAAGGAAAAGTTCCCAAATAAAAAATACATAGGAGTTTGGAGACCTGCATCCACATTTGTTATTATAATGATGAGACCATTTCCTATCAAGATACTCATGTGGGTTACTAAGAAAATCCCAAACAGAAATCCTTGAAGGTTGGGAAGGTCAGAAAATCCTAGGACAATGAATTCCATCATAATAGGCAGATTTCTTCCTGCCATTTTTCTCCCTGTGTATTCCATTTTTGGAAATATTGACTTCAGGATGCTCGAATCATAGCAACTTTCTAGTCCTTGGTGTCTGTCTCTGTAAAATGAGGAAATCAGATTCCATGTTCTGTCAGATTACTTATAATTTTTTATTTTATAACTTTTATATTTTAAGGTTACTACCAGCTCTTTATATATAACACTTAAACTCCTCATTTTATTCCTTTAAAATGTCTGTTTCCCATGCCTGGAATATTCTCCCTTTTTGTCTCTACCTCTTGGCTTCCTTGAGGTCTTAATTGAAATCTCATTTTTTTGTAATAGATCTTCTTGTGTGCCCTGGTTAGTACCTCTTAGATTGCTTCCAAATTTCCCTACATGTATCTTGCATGTATGTGATTGTTTACATTTTTCAATCATCAGAATATGATCTGTAGAAGGAAGGAATAATTTTTTTTATGGTTTGTTTTTATTTGCTTTGTCTCCTGAATTCTTAGCACAGTGCCTTGCACATAGTGAGCATTTAATGAATACTTATCGGTGAACTCTTACTGTTGCAACCCTAATTCTAGAAACTTTGCATTAACATGTGGATCCAGGAACTATCACCCACACTCATTAATTAATTTAAAATAATTCATATCAGAGTAAATAAAATATATATGTATATATATAACATGTGTGTATACACGCTTATGTGTGTACAGAAACACCTGTTACACATTCATGACTATGCACAAATATATATGCATATATAATATATGCATATACTTGAGTGTATATGTGCATATGTGTGCATATACATGTGTACCTACATACATACATACATATATACCATTATGATTATATCTCCTAACTAATGCTGGCATTATATAATAAGTCCAATTCTTCCTCTCCTACTTTCTTTGTGCTGTTTTCCCTGCCTTAAATGTTTTCCCAGTATTCTCTTTTTATCAGAATCCTTAGCCTCTATTCAACATCCCCTATCACCCTCCCTGTTGTAGTTTTTACTACCCCAAACTATAGGACTCTCCTTTCCCTGAATTCCTACAACACACTGCCTGTGCCACATCTCTATCTCTGTCTCTCTCTCTTTCTCTCTATCCCTGTCTCTATATCTGTCTGTCCATCTGTTCTTCTCTCTCTCTCTTTCTCTCCCTCTCCCTCTCTCTCTCTCACACACACACATACACACACACACACATTCATGTATCTTTTATTAATCCTTAGCCTTTATCCCTATAATTTTTGTTTGTTTGTTTTACTCTTTAGGTTACATGAATCTCACATACAGGAAACTTGTCTTACAGGACTTGGTCTGCTTTAAACTCAATCCTGAAAATAGTAGACATTCATTAATTGTTTAATAGTAGGTTGTGTTTGGACATTACTTCATATAATTCATCTACTTTATCATTTATATATCTATATCTACATCTATTTATCTATCTTCTTTCTCTCCTTCCTTCTTTCCATCTATGCTTTAGAATCCAATATTTGACAGTTCAGATTAGAGATTTGTTCTCTTTACTTAAGAAAATGTATCTTTCTAAGTAAATTTTTGGAAGGAAATATATTAAGCCATTATTTGCCCAAAATTTATTATGAATTCTTTAAAATGAACTTGCCCACGTATCAGCTGCTTGAAAGTGAGTTGCTGAAAAAATTAGTCAGGCAAGTAAAAGGTTTTTGTTTGATTTTAATAGGAAGTAGATTATGGTTCAAATTTGATATGGAACACAGTTTATTGAAAATTGCCTTACATATGAACCCATGTAGGCATCCAGAAGAAGTCAGGAAGTAGCAGAAAAATCCTAAATTCTATGGTGAAGGTGTCTAAAGGAGAGAGAATGAAGAGGTGAACCTTTAATATTTTATGCAATGGATTTTCTATCCCCAACATGATTATTCTACAGTTAGGTTGGTCTGCTCAGTGACGACAGAATACACCAAATTAATTTGTGTAGGTTTTATAGAAAATATTTTCCATACATTTCCAAGCTTGTATACATATAACTTTAAAATTATTTTCATAATCACTTTTGGGATAGATATGAATCATATTATCATTTCTATTTTGCAGATGGACAAACAAGGCCACATGAAGATTCAGTGATGATCTAGTTCTCACAGATAACTACATCACTCTTTGTCATAAATTAGCTGTGAAAACTGGATTTTTATGTGCCCTTGTTTGCCTGCAAAATTGAAACAATAACATTAGTCATATCAACTCCAAAGGTGATTGTGAATATCATTTAAAAACTATGTGTATATGATCTTTGAAATGTTTAGAATAATATTGAATGCAAGGTATAATTATTATGTTTTTAATAATATCTGGACCTTTGATTTCATTTGTGTGGGGAACTTCTGGTGAGGAAACTTCTCCTATTAATGTAGATGGATATCTTTTCTACCATTTATGGTCTTAAAGAGTTGCCTGGGGCATTGTGAGGATAAGTGTGTGTAACAAAAAGCGGACATACAAGATAAGACTTGAACCTAGGTATTGCTGACTTCCAGACTATTTCTCCATCAATTATTTTTGTTAAAAGTACCATGTGAACCCTGCCTATCAAATATCAATTGAAATCGTATCCATTGAAAACAATTTTTTCTTCCTTTTCTAAACTGTGGGCCTCAGTTTCCTTATCTATAAAATTAGAGTTTAGGGTTGAATGTACTTGAAGATAACTGCTAGTGTTAAATTATTTAAACCTTTCTGGTTAGAAAGCACATTTGACACTTCATTCTTAGTATTTAATTGTTTTATATATTTATCTTCATTCCCACTGTGATTATGATCTTGAGAACAGAGAAGGTGTTACAGATTTTTTTTTTTGGTGGAAGTCTAACACCAATATTCAATTCCTAGGAATTGAATAAATCAGGTGATCTATCTAGTTTAATATAATTCAAAGAGTAGAAGTGTCAAAATCTTTAGACACAAGTTCAAGCATGAGGTTTATGGTTTACAGGCTGTGTAAATTTGGGTAAATGGCTTCCCCTCTGATGGAGTAATAAAATACTTTACAAGACACAGAACCTAATCAAGTTTCCTGGGATACTCCACTAGACCTTCCTTTCTAAGCTGGCATTAGAACGTTCCTGAATTCTCTTCGGTTTTCTTTGTTTTCTTCAAAAACTTTGAAATCTACCTAAAAATCATCCAGCCCATAGTTTTCTAACTTTCCCATCCAAATGAAAATTATTTTGACAGATTCATTATTGAACTCTGGATGAACTACACAGAATTCTCTTAGTATAGTCTTTTGATTTTTTTTTTCACTTTAGAGATTTTGTGCTTCTTTACCAAGTTGTCCATAGCACAACCTGGCAAGAACTCTTTCTAATGCAGTCATGCTATTTCTTTTCAATCAAAACTTTATCTTTACCTGAGTTGAAATGAGTTGACCGAAAGATCAAAAATATGGAAAAGCACAGCAGTCTTAATCTCCTTTACCAGAAGTTACAATATTAACTTCCACCGGAAAGACAAATAGTTTATTTCTTTTCTTTGTTTCAACTAAAAAGTTAAAGAACAATCATAGTAAAGAAAAACTGCTTAAACAATAAATGTTCTTTTCATTCCTCACCTCTTATGTTACCTAGTTAAATTGTAATGATCAACCATTCAATCTCAATAATGAATATAGTAACCCCTTCTTTCTCAGCATTGACAAATGACCTTAGGCTAGTTCTTTTCTAAACAGGGTCTTAATTGATTTTTAATATTGCAAATGCAAAAGCTGCTGCTGCCCTTTGAGACAGGATTATTATTATTTTTTTGTTTGACTTTTCTTGTCATGGTTTTATAAGAATATCACCCTTCTCTATACTTAATCTTAATCTCCAAGTAGGAACATAATACTGTCATAGGAGTTTATCTAAAACCTAATTCGTCACCCCTCAAATCAGGGACGTTTAATGCAAAGTCTTATCGTAGTAATACTTACCTTTCTTAGACACGATAAAATTATTTTCATCTGCTTCTTTCTTTGGTAAGTAAATTAAAAATAGTATGGATATATAATAAATAGAATTTATAAAATGATGCAAGGTTTGTGAAGCTCTGTAATGCGTTATCTAATTTGATCTTCACAACAGCCCTAGTAGGGGGGTATTAGCATTCTTCTCTTTTTTTTTTCTAAGAAGAAACTTACATTATCAAACAAGTAAGATGACTTGTTTATAGTTGCACATCTGTTACATGGGAATTGGGATCAGAACCCATGTTCTCGACATTTAAGTTCAATGCTCTCTACTCATACTGACACGAAATTATGCTTTAAAGACTACTGCCATGTGTACCACATGCATTAGGAACCCGACTCCTTTGGAAAAATATTATTTTGTGTTCACACTCATGGTTTTCCTTTATATAGAAAGGATTCCTGTCTCTGTTCAGTGGAGATCGGTTCTCTCTCTGGTCACATTTTTTGCCTTTTAATTAGAGGCCAGGTCTTCAGACTCCAAGTTTATGGCTCTAAAAATACTTTAATGAGGCAGTACAATGTAATGGAAAAAAAGTTTTGGCCTTGGACACTGAGACCAGAGAGTACAGACTTTACTTTTACCTTTCCTAGCTGTAGAGCTGTTCACAAACAGCTACTCCTCTCTAATCTTCCCAGTTGTAAAATGAGGAAGATAATATTTGACCTCCCTGCTTCACATAACTATCATAAATAAAGCAATCAGCAGACTGCAAAGTGTTATATCCATGCAAATTTCAATGAATGAAGATAGAAGTAATGAATTATTTTATTAATTTATTAAAAAAGGAAACTCAAATATTTTATTTACCATAATTGCTCTTCTTCTCTATAGTATGTCAGTGTGGAAGGCCAAACTTGGTCTGCTTTTCCCTTTAAATTTTGAAATTTGTTTATAGCATAATAAGGCAGTGAGTGATAGTTACAAGAACCAAGAACATGGGGCATTAACATGAATCCCAACCATGGCACTTACAGCCTTTTGGCACTTAGGCAACTTATCTCCCCTCCCCTTCTGTACCTTGATTTGCTATTCTCTTAAACGTTGAAGTTTATCTAAATAATTTTTTGCAGCTCAAGTGATTTAAATGATTTTTTCCAGCTCAGAAATAATAGTGAATTGCCAGGGGTAAAAATGTTATAAAATAGTAGCTATTAGTGAGAATAGAATAATTTCAGAAAATGAAAGGGCTTCTGTACCATTGCTAGATTTTAAACTCACCTGAGGGTTTGATTTCCCAAATCTTTATCACAGGCCATATGAAGAAGTCTAGTTACTAGATATGAGTTGAATTAAATATAATTGGATTGAATTGGAGAAGATGGCTATAGAATTGGTTATGAAATAGAAAACAGTGCATGTAACTATACTCTGACAAACAAGCTTCCAAAAAGTCGAAGATCTCTTTCTTTCAGACACCCAAGTAACAATGCTAGAAAACTGACTGTGCATTCCCAGCATCTAATAGAGTGTCTTTCGTACAGTGGATATTTTTTTTTAAATGTTGAATTAATAAAATCTTAGTTTAAAATTCAAGAAATTGTGAATTAACCCCAAATTATGCAAACCATCTCTAAATAGCTAGGTATACCTACATCTAGAAATATACAGATATATCAATATCTTTATTACGTAGATTTCTCTTTATAGATATAGAGACAAAACATGTTTAGATAGATAGATAGATCAATTGATAGATAGATCTGTTCTATCTTCTCTATCAAATGGCCATAGAAGTCTGATTGCATAAACTCAGTCTTCTCACTGATATGTGTGAAATGTAAGGCTGAAAAGATTTATGGAAAGAAAAGTGTAAGATGAGGTACTTATTTTTTTCTGAACTAAAACATGTATGTAGGTAAGTTATAATTTTTAAATATTTCAAGAAATAATATGAACTATATCATTTTAGTTATGAAAGTTAAAGAGAATAAGTACTGTTATAATGGAGAATAAGTAGAGAAACTAAATTACATTAACTAACTTCATTCATTTATAAAAAAAAATTAAGAAAGTACTATATGTAAATTACTTTCTGTATTGAAAGCAGTAATAGTTGGAATAGGAATAGTAGTGATTTTGCCCAGAGATTAGTACGTTGATATTCCTAATCCTTAACGTAAAATAATTCTGAGAAATGATGAAAATTCTGATCTTAGAAGCAAAAGCATTCAAAGGCAATTCAGAGGTCTAAAATGGTCCACTTGCTGTCCTTTCTATTGAAAAAGTCTCTCCCCAACTTATTCTCCTAATTATTATTCCTTGGATGACACTTGACTTCTGGTAACCAATAGCTCCTTTCAGGTCTCAGTTCATGAGCCACTTTCTCCATGAGATACTTCTTGATTCTTCAATTTTATAGTATTCTTCTCCATCCCTTAAAATTTCTTTGTAATTGTTTGTTTACATTTTGTATTTAAGTATCTGTATGCATGTTTTGTTTTGGTTTGTTTTCTCATCAATAAACTTCTGTTATTATCTTGCAGACTAGTTTTGTTTCATGCCCACCCTTGTATTCACAGCCTCTCACATAATAACTAACACAACAACCCTACAAGGTAAGTACCATAATTATTCCCATTTTACAAATGAGGAAACTGAGGAAGAAAGTGGTTAAGCGACTTGTCCTGGGTCACAGATCAAATGAGTCTGAGATTGGATTTGAATTCAGGTTTTCCCCACTCCAGGTTCAGTGCCTTATCCACTGTTATTACCTAGCTGCCTCTAAAGGGAATTCTTGTCTGCCATTCCTTTTTCTACTGCATATAACAACAGAAAGTGTGATGAGCATACAACTTGCTCTGCA
Organism: Vombatus ursinus; assembly: GCF_900497805.2. Lineage (NCBI taxonomy): Eukaryota > Metazoa > Chordata > Mammalia > Diprotodontia > Vombatidae > Vombatus > Vombatus ursinus. The sequence continues at coordinate 503,414 of NW_020954962.1, read as the reverse complement.
TTGATACTGTAGGATTCTTTCTTTCCCATTTGCCCTCAATAACCTTTCCTTTTTGTGACTCGTGATCTCAATTTATTTCCCCCTATATATCCACATTCTTGTTTCTACCACCAACCAACTTCCATGGTATTTAACAACTTTTCCCCCTTTTAATCATGCTTGTGAAGAAAACATTTGTAAACATTTGTAAAGTTCTCTTCAACTCATAAGCTATCAACAACATAATCTATATAGATATATGTACATGCATATATGTACTTACACATATACTTATCATCTTCATCACCATCGTTGTTGCAATTATTGTTATACCACGGCAGAAGGTTGCAATGGATGAAGCATTCTCAAGTATAAATTGAGTTTTAATTAAAATACGGAGTTAAAAAATGTTATTGAAAATTCAAGGATCAAAGAAATTTCAGAAGATAATGGTTGTGTCTGTGTAGCGTGGGGAATTTGTTAGACACAATGGGGTATAAAAAAGATAGAACAATGGACTTGGAGTCGAGAAGATCGGATTGAAGTAAATCCTGCCTGAGAACATTATTAGCTGAATGACCCTGGAAAAATAAGTCACTTAACTCTATATCTGCCTCAGTTTCCTCATCTGTAAATTAGAGATAGTACTTTACAAAGTTTTACAAGAATATGCTTTGCAGATCTTAAAGAGCTATGCAAATTATATTTTTGTTTTTATTATTATTGTTAATCATCATTACTATTTTTGACTATGAAGAAAGTCTTGCGGATAATGGATGATTAAACAAAAAAAGAAAAGGATCTTGGAACCCACATAGATATTTCCACATGTTAAGATATGTACTGGCTTACTGCGGCTACATAGGGCTCATTGCTAGGTTGAATACTCAGTGCCAACCCCAACCATCTGATCCCCACAACAGATTACTGGAGGAGCAAAGTTAATGATACTGTGTGCCACAGATGAAAGAAGAAAAGATGTTTTCTGGTTGATGGATCTTTTGGTGGTTGCTTTTTGAGATAACAAGAGATGGATCTCAAGATGGAGGAAAAGTCTTTCCCTGCTCTAAAATAATAACAAGGTGCCTGATATTCACGTAAAATCAGTAAGTCAATAAGCATTTATTAAATGTCTATCATGTGAAAGATTAGGTGGCACAGAAGATAGAGTGACAAATCTGAAGTCAAGAAGACTGTTTCCTGAGTTCAAATCCAGCCTTAGACACATACCAGCTATGTTACCCTAAGCAAGTCACTTAATCCTGTTTGCCTCAGTTCCTCACCTGTAAAACGAGCTATACAAGGGAATGGCAAACCACTCCAGTACCGGTGCCAAGAAAACCCCAAAAGGGTTCATGAAGAGTCGACACAATTGAAATGACTGAATAGCAACAAATTTTAACAGCACTTCTGTGAGAGCTCGAGTATCTTAGCTGGGTTTGGACAAAAAGTCTCTGGCTCTCTTGTATCTTCACTTATGTTCCCTTGTGAACAATGAAAGGCCTTGGAAGGTTCCTAAGTGCTCTAGATAAGGGCAATATTGGGCACTTTTGGTTTTACCAATAGCAAGAGAAATTGAGTTTGTGACAAAAATAATTGTTAGCACAGGAGAAGGAAAAAGAAGGTCCCTCATAGATCGTCCTTGGCTATTTCATTGTACATATATAATACCATGAATGATATATTCTGATAAGGCTTAAATTAATATTAAATATTACCATAAGTGATGAGTTGCTATTTTTTATTCTACTTCCTCTTTTTTTAAATTGCTTAGCATTAAATTTTCTTTGCGAGAATAAAGTATTTATACCATAGTGCATAAAGTTTAGCACATAAATTATTCTATTTGGACTAGTTTTCCCAATAGTATCTGAGTTAGGAGTGATGGTTCAGTGAATATGAGAAATGAGTAAGTTATTTTGTCTATTATAAATACTCAAATTAACTATAAAAGACATATGAAAAAAGATGCTATCTGCATCCAGATCATGAACTGAGAAACAGAAGTATGTATAGAATAATATTACATATGTAATACATAAATATATATTTATGCACATATGTACATACATATATACATATATTTCTGTTTATTTCTATTTATATCTATATCTCCATATCTATCTATCTATTTATATATCCATTTATTTATTTCTGTATAATGGCATCCATCTCTAGAGCAGGTAAGAGGAAAGAAAAACAGGAAAAATGAAATGTACATGATAATTTTGTCTTATATTTTAAAGGAATAGCAAGTTGTGCATAGAAATTCTGCAGTTTCATGCACAATCATCTTTTTGTTGTACGGTGTTGTGGAATTGTTTGTTTTATTGCATAAATTAAAAAAATAAAATATTTTGTAAAAAAAAAGAATATTAGGAATGGAGAGCATACTACTTCTATTGAATTGTTAAATAAATCCAGAGCAATGAACCTGGAACCCAAATATCTGACTGGATACAAAGCTGAGCAAAATACTTATTTTGTGTAGGAGTCTTTTCTCCCTAGATCTCTTCGAGGCTAAGTAAAACATAGTTGTAGTCACGTTAGAGAAAGATTTTTGTTCACCTACCGGCTATATAACAAGGATACTTCCAAAGCTGAGGTTCAAGGGCAGCTAGGTGGCACAGTGGATAGAACACCAGCCCTGAAGTCAGAAGGACCTGACTTCAAATCTGGCCTTAGACCAAACACTTGACACTTACTAGCTGTGTGACCCTGGGCAAGTCACTTAACCCCAATTGCCCCCCCCCCCAAAAAACCCAAAAAACAAAAACAAAGCTGAGGTTCAATGAATTGCCAGGTTGTAAATGAATGATGACCCAATTGTTTAGATTAATCAAAGTCTTTCCTTTCTGTTACTTCAACAAGATGTGGGTATTTTCACCAAGTTATGGTTTTAGATTTTTAAAATTTTCCACAAACTGATTTGAATAGATTGTTGCTTAAAGGACTGTACCTTTTATTCCTTCTGAACTGTCAAAAAGCAAGTATGAAAACAAAGATTTCAAAAGGAGACATAACATGGTTTCCTCTAAATTATTCTAAGTAGCCAAATGATCAAATGTAACTTTGAGGACCAGTTTTGGAAAGAAGAAATGCAAAGTGTTGGTAATTACTTTAATATATCTTCTACCTTTTGAATAATAAAAAACGCACAAATTGAAAGTTTCTAATACTCATCAGGTTGGCAAAAAAGAACGAAAAATCAAATTTAGCTCTAGTGAGAAAATGCAGAAATATACAGACCTATTTAGTGCTGTTAGAATTACAAACTTGCAGAATCATTTTGGAGAGAGAGAGAACTCAACTTTTAATAAAAACTTACCATTTCAAGTCAGCATTTATTTAGTATATTTACTGTGCACAATAACTCCATTCTGGAGAATATACCCTTAAATAGTTTTAAAACAGTCAAATTTTAAAGGTTTTTATTGTAACATTGTAATTGCAAAAAAAAAAAAAACAAAAAAAATCCATATTTTCCACCTTTCTCTGTCTCTGTATCTCTCTCTATAAATCACAGTATCTATATTAATGTATCATCAATATCTAAAGATGTATTTGGATGCAACTCTCTCTCACACACTTTTTCTCTCTATAAATATATGTAAATGCACATTTAGAAATGAATATAGACATAACATAGGATTAAGTTATATTGATAAAGATATAACTATAGATGTATGGATTATATTTTATATTATAGATAGTTCCATAGACATAAGTACATCTAAAATTACCTATGATGTATAAAATTACATTGTGTATACACATGTGTATATATATCTAGTTATGTGTATATACGTATGTGTGTATGTATGTGTATGTGTATTTATGTGTGCATTTTTTTTCTTTTTTTAAGTTAAGAGAAAGACAAAGTGATTTATCTTCCCCTAATAAGAAAAAGAAAAAGTTGAACTACCTTTCCAGACATGATGAATTAATCTTTTCTTTTTCATGCTTTACATTCCACATAAATGGTCCATCTGCTATTCCAGACACACAGTATTTTTCCTTCAATCTCTATACTTTTTCACCAAATATTCTAAATAGGTCCTTGATAATACATAATAAATAGACATGGAGACCATTATTCTAAGATTGGGAAGAAGTGTTCCAAATAATTGATATCATTTTCTCAGAAAGATTAAAAGCAAGTGAATAAAAATTATAATCAATCAATCAATAATGATTCAATAAGTGTCTACTAGGTGTTGTATTATGAGACACAGATACCAAAATAAACATGAAATTTTCCCAGTCCCTGAGAAGTTTATGATCTAGCCTAAGAGAGAAAGCCTTTACATAAATAGGTATAATCAGAATATGCACAAACTTGATAGACAGTGATGCGTGGCATTAACTTTTGGGGAAATCAAGGAAGACTTCATTTTGAAAATTCTACTTAAGCTGAAATGCACAAGAAAACAGGAATTCTAAAACACAAAAGTGAGAAGGGATTATATTATAAATATGAAGAACAGCCAGTGGAAATTAGGGAAATAAGAGATGTGTTGTAATTCATAGGAATATAATTGTATACTAACTATAAGGGCAAAACATAGAATTTCATAAGAACCGTGACAGAAAACAGAATTTTATAAGAGCTATGAGACCAAAAGATAGTAAGACAGAAGCTATGAATTTAACTGAGACACTTAGGTACTAGCTGTTTTATTGCTGCAATGACATCTTTGTTTCTCAGGCTGTATATCATAGGGTTAAAGAGTGGGGTTACAATAGTATAGAAAAGGGCAAGTACTTTGTCTACTCCTGGTGAATGGTTTGACTTGGGTCTCAAATATGTAATAAATCCAGATCCATAGAATAAGCCCACAACTATCAGGTGGGAGGAACAAGTGGAGAAGGCTTTGCTTCTCCCCATGGCAGATGGTAACTTAAGGATGGTCTTGATGATTTTAATGTAGGACCAAAGTATCAAGAGTGAAGGGATTGTAACAAAGATGGTAGCACCAGCATAGACAGATAGCTCATTTAAAGAGGTGTCCCCACGGGCCAATTTCAGTAATGGAGGAATATCACAGAAAACATGATTGAGTTCATTAGACTCACAGAAAGACTGAGAGAATAACTGGCATGTTTGTGCTACCTGAATTGGAATTCCAATTAGCCAGGCACCAGTAACCAACTGAAGGCACTTTTTGTGGTTCATGATGACAGGATAATAGAGTGGCTTACAGATAGCCACATAACGATCGTAGGCCATCACAGCCAGGAAGAAGCTCTCAGTGCCTCCTAGACTGAGGAGGACAGCAAGTTGTATACCACAAGCTAGGAAAGAAATATTTTTCTTCTGGGTCCAAAGGTCTGACAGCATTCTCGGGATAGTCACCGATGTATAGCAGATTTCCAAGAAAGAAAAATTTCTGAGAAAAAAGTACATGGGGGTTTGGAGAGCAGCAGTAACTTTGGTAATGACAATGATGAGGCCATTTCCAACCAGGATACTTGTGTAGATGAAAAAGAAAATCCCAAAGAGAATCCCTTGGAGGCTCGCAAGGTCAGAAAATCCTAGGAGAATGAACTCCACCACCGTGCTGCAATTTGTTTCTGCCATTTTTTTTGTATATTCCAATGAGAAACTTACTAAATCCATGATAAGCAAATCAATACACTTCTCTGTGCCACCGTCTGTTCCTATAAAATGAATACATTGATTTGGCCTAAAGATAAGTGATTAACTCCCTTTGACTTTGAATATTCTACAATTTCAAATTCATTTTCACTGTATTATCCATAGAATCACAAAACCACAAAATTTCAGAGTTGTAAGGAATGTCACAGCTATCTAATCCAATACACACTAGGAAAACAATCCCCATTACAACTCAACTGATAAATCAATTGTCCAGCTTCTTCTATTTGTGGAAACTATCTATATCCTGCGGTAATCATTACACTTTTCTCTAATTGTACAGAACTCCTGCTCTTGCTCTCACTATTCTCACTATCGTTCTCTGTCACTGCCTCTCTTCCTCACCTGGGCATTAATCATAAAATTCATTTTTCACAACTTTTTACTCTTTGCTCCCATTTTGACTTTTAGGTCTAATCACCTTTTTAACTTTGACAATATCCTCCACATACAAGACAGCCGGTATTCTCTGACCTGATTCTTCCACTTAGTGTTGTCTTCTAGACGTTAAACATCCCACATGTCAACATAAAGCATGAACTGATTTCCTTTAAAAACAGAAAACAGATGTTCAGATGCATTCGGACCAGAGCATAGAGAATTAATCACATCATTATTCTTGGAAAATTCATTTTTCTTCTTAATACCTCCCAAGATCTCATTGACTTTTTTTGTTTTTGTTCACACCTATTGAATTTCCAGTTCAATAAATTTTCTTATCTTTTTTTCAAACAATTGCTTTTTTCAACTATAATTGTAATTAAAATTCTGTCTATGTATCAATTGTTATTAAATGTCATGTTATCACATGGGCAGAATGTCCCAGTCTATCAAGTGCTTTTTGGATTCTGACTCTGTCATCTGCTGTCAGTTATCCTTCCTTGTTTTATATCCTCTTCAACTTTGACAACACTTCCCACTCTGACTTTGAGCCATGTTGATGAAGTGTGAATTAGCAAAGGGTTAAAAATAGCCCCCTGGGGCAGTTCAAAGGACATCTTCTACTGAATTGACATTGCACCAATGAATCAATGACCATTTGTTAAAAGCCTACTGTATGTCACATATTGTACTAAATTTTCTATATATAAAATCAATTTGAAATCGTACCTGCCTTTTGAAAGACAACATATACATTGTAGGAAGGAATCAAAAGACGGTTCGTATGGCTCTCCTGCTTTGACAAAGAGAGAATATTTTTTTTGATTGGTCAGTCTTAACTGAGATGAATTTAGATTTTTTTCAATGACTGGACTCAGAGTGCTCATTGGCAGTTTCATAAAATACAGCTCTTACTTTGCTATTCTCCTACACAATAAACTTTAGTATCTCTCAATTACCTTTAGAAGCAAATGTAAAGTTATTTCACATTTAGAGGTCTTCATTACTTGGCCTAATCCTATCTTTTCACCTTGTTGCATAATTCCATTCAAAATGTGATCAAGTAAAATTATATTTTTTTAATTGTCCGTCCTACCTGGCACTTTCTCTCCCTTCCTGGCTCCCTTCCCGCCATCTCCCAGCCTTTTGCATGGAATGCTCTCATTCCTTACCTCTGCTTCATAGAATCTGTAGTTTCCTTAGAAGTCCTTTCATCTCTCCAGTCCACACAAATCTACCCTTATCCTAAATTTTTATTGTATATGTATACAACAATTTGGCATTGAGTCTATGTTGCCTTGTAGGCTAAGTTATCTTTTTAAAAATTTAACCTGCATCTGTCCTGTTTTTCCAATTATCCTTAAGGTGAAGAGTTCTCTTATATATCTTTATCTGTCTTGAATTATATCATAAATAGATTCAGTGAAATATTAGTAAATGGAATTTATTGTTTTAAAGATATGATTTTAGATTCAATGGTGAGAATTCCAATACTAACAAATGTTTCCCCCCACCCCACCCAATTCAGAATAATTTAAATATAGCTTCTTGCTTTGGGTTAAGAAATTGTCCTCGAAATCCCTCTGGGAGGGGTAATATGATAAGTTATTGAAAATGAATAGCACCCTGAAGTTGAAATATTTTGGTACAAACTAAAGAAACAAACATGAAAATGATATGTATCTCAATCTTTTACATGAAAACCATCTAATTTTGGAAAAGGAAATGTGTCTGAGTAAATGCCCACCAAATTTAAGATAAATTCAAAATCCTTCCCATGGAACTACATTTTAAAGATTTACTTTAAGCTTTATCAAAGTAAAGATGATTGAAGTAATGCTTGTCTTTAATATGTTACATACAATATTTGTATACTCTAGTTCTGCAATTAAAATGAAAATTAATCCCACACTATTTTAAAAAAAAATGTTTTCTTAACCATGATCTTAAATGATTAAAAAACAAACAAACAACCTTATATATGTCAGAGTGTACACCTCCCCTACTATTAAAATACATGATCTTTTGGGGTTTGGGATGCCTGTCATTATTGTGAAGGCACCCCATGCTCTTTACTGAATCTTGATCTGTACTAGTATCATAGCATATGAAGACAGCAGGCAGATTAGAGCTCTAATCTACAAAAGCTAGACATCTTGATTAAGAAGAGTCATTAGGATGATAAAATACTCCGTATATACCTGGCTGAGTTGGAATGAAATAATGTTCACTCACTTCATTTTTCAACACAAATGATGAAAATAAAATACTTATGTACTATTAAGTGATATGTATATTTCTATTTAAGGTATGCAAAAAAAAAGCTTGATATATAGCATCCTATTTGAATCTCAAGACAGGCCTGGGAGGTATATAATATGGCTGTTTTTTTTTCTTCATTAATAAGATGAATAATATAGATAAGAAAACTGAGGTTTAAATTCAGTGACATGTCCAACACATTTAGTAAACGTGAGAGTGGCGATTCAGAGACACTCTTTTCTTAAATATAACCTCAACATTGTTCTTCCCTCTACAATAGACTACCTCTCAATTAGGCTTTAAAATACTCACCTCAATACTCTAAATTCTGCAAAAAGGATGGCAACCTCCTTCCAAAATGTTAATTGTGTTGTAAGCAGTCAGAATTCCTTAAAAAGAAAATTGGTCTAATTCTTCTTTGTTCTATGGTGATAGCTGCTCTCCCAGGTCACTTTTCAACTTCTAATGAGAAAAGAGTTCTTCTGACTTTAGTCCAATACCTTAAACACTGTTAATGAGGTGATGGGACAGAAAGAGCTCTGGGATTGGGGTCAGGAGACTTTATTTATCTCTGAGCTCTTCTTAACTTGTATTTATTTTTGATGACCTCAGTGGCCAAGGACTAAATTCATAGGTACTTTAATAAATCTCCCAGAGGCTAGAATACAAACTATCAGTCCTTCTCTCCCTTTGCGTAAATTTTGTTCTCCCCATCACACAACTCAGCTTCAGAGGAAAAAATATATGGTTATTAAAAATGATTAACAGTTTTATTATAACACAACCTACATGAACTTGTTCTACGCAGTAGATCTTTTTGACCCCTATTTTCTTCATCTATATTTTATAGATATGCTTATATATATAGATATATAGAGATGATGTTTATAAAATTCTTTCACATTTTAAGACACTACAAAGAGAAACCAGAGCCAAATGGCAAAGCATAGGAGGAACAACAGTCAAGCTCTCCCAAAATTCCCCTCCAAAATACTTTAAAATAGGCTGTAAATAAAATGCTGCATCAGCTTAGCTTACAAAAAGTCAGTGAGATTTTTTTTTCTAGTGCAAAACAACTTAGGAGGTCAAAAGGAGGTTTTTCTTACCTTGGGGTGTGGGCCAGTACAGAGTAATTGTAGCAGCAACACTAGCTGCAAATCTTGGGAGGGTCTGTGATAAAAACAGCAATAGCTTCAGGAGCTCTCACCCCAGAGACAATAAGGGGATTGCATAACAGGTCAGAAAGAGGTTGCAGAAGTCCCCTGTGCTAGCACTGGGCACCAGACTGGGCATTGTTTAACAACTCTATTGCCCATGTTCACTCCTGGGTCACAGTTCCAAGGCAGAGAGAACAGAATAGGACCCCAGAGAAGCAATATCACTTGAGGCTCTTTCTGGATAAGGACCAGAGCACAGATCAAAAGAGTAATGACCGCACATCTCCCCAGTTTACAACTGCTTGGAAGTACCAAAACCTTACAGACACTCAGAACTACCTGCAAAAATAGCAAGGAAAAAAAAAAGCTTAAAGCTAATGATAATGCCTTACCCCCCACCCTAGGTGAACAGAGCCAAAATTCACATGAAGTTCAAAATCAAGAAAGAGACTGGAAAAATCAGCAAATAATGAAAAAGAAAACTTGACCATAAAAATCAATTTGGTAGGAGGGAAGATCAATTCACAAATTCAAAAGAAGAGAACAACATGAAAGCAGCTATAAGCAAAGCCCCTCTAAGAAAAATGTGTGTTAAAAACAAGCTTAAAAATAATTCCTAAAATAGAAAAAGAAATATGGGCTGGTAAAGGAAAAATCAAATGGGTTGGTTCAAGAAAAAAACTGGGAAAATAAATGAAAGCAGTTCAAGAAAATTATGAAAAGAGAATTAACAGTTTGGTAAAAAAAAAAAAGCCGCATTTTTTTAAAGAACACCTTAAAAAACAGAAATGGCCAATTGATTAAAAAGATATAGTAGCTCACTGAAGAAAATAATTCATTAAAAATTACAACTAGATAATTGAAAGCTAATGACTATGAGGCGTTAAGTAAAAAATAAACAAAGACAAAAGAATAAAAAAATAGAAGAAAACTCCCTTGTTCCCCCCATAATTCAGTGAATCTTGGAAATTTGGTCTCTGGTTCCACTACCCCTTTGTAAACCAGCCTGATCTTCTGGTAATTTTCAGTTCACATACTGCTGAAGCCTAGATGGCAGAATCTGAATAGTAATCTTGCTGGCATGTGAAATGAACACAATTGTTCAGTAATTTGAACATTCTTTTGCATTGCCCTTCTCTAGGATTGGAACATAAACAATATCTCTTCCAATCCAGTGGCCACTATTGAGTTTCCCAAATTTCAGGCATATTGTATGGAGCACTTTAGCAGAGATACTGTAGTGGTTTGCCATTTCCTTTTCCAGTGCATTTCACCGATAAGGAAACTGAAGCAAACAGGGTTAAGTGATCTACCCAGAGTCACACAGCTAGTAAGGACCTGAAGTCTGACTTGAAGAACTGAGGTCCTCCTGACTGCAGGCCTGGAACTCTATCCACATAGCTGCCCTGCACAGGATCACACAGCTGTTAAGTGTCTGAGGACAAATTCGTACTCAGTTCATCCTAATTCAAAACCCAGTGCTCTATCCACTACACCACCTTGCTATCCCTTTATCATCAAAGTTTTCAGCAATATTAAAACAACAACAACAACAACAATACAGAAATAAAGGGTACTTTTGTTAAAATGTTATGGAATTTAAGAAATTCCAGTAACAAGGAGGAGTTTGAGGATGAGAGTGAGGAGAGAGGAAAAAATAAGTATATGAATCTTAAAGTGAAAAGAGACAACAGGAGATAAATTGCCTGAAAGTAGCAATGGAAAACTATTAGTAATTCCAGTCTTCTTGCTTTCCTTGGAGGTAAAAGAAGAAAGTTTCCCAAGAGAGAAGATTATATGGAATGGAACGTCACCTGGGGCAAACTCATTTTCAGTCAGTGAGCTCAGGAATGCCACAAGGTGTGGCTTTCAGAGTACTCACACAGTGGGAGTGGAGTGGGGAAATGAAAGGATTAGAATTGAGAGTGAGAATTTGGGAAGAAATAATGAGGACATACCTCCTGTGCTTCAGAAACCAAAGCATGACGTTTGGGAATGGGAAAAGAGTAGATGCTTGTCTTAGCATTGAATATGGAATTTGAACCACTGTTACATTGGAATGTGTTTCCATTTAATTTTGCCCCCAAGTGTCTTGTGCCCACTTGGGGGGTAGCTAGGTGATTTCCAGCCAATTAATCAGTCTTTAAGATTGCTTCATAGTCCTTTCAGTTAAGTGCATGGATATCCTCTTTACCTCCTTGGGACATTTGAACATATTTTCTCCCTGCTTCTAGCTATCCTTGGTTTGAATCTACCTCATTGGTTGCTAAGGTACAAAAGCTAGTGATGTTGGGTGCCAATCAAGTTAGAAGAGCAGTTGTGGGTTCTTCTCTACCACAGTAAAATAACATGAAGCAGAGACTCAACTCTACTGACTTAAACCAGAGACTATGGGCTACTATGCTTCTCCTTTTAGATTCCCTTTCCCTCTTGCAATCATCAAATATTGACCAAAAGACCAGTGAGTAAAGGCTATAAGAGCATTGTCTTCCTGAATGGAGTTTAATTAAATTAGTAACAATTAAATCAGACTTGCAACAAGAAAAAGTGTAGTCAATCAAAATGGAGGGCATCAGAAAAGAAGATCCAGGATGATCATTTGCCTGAGCAATATAATGTAAAAGTGAAAGATAAAATAGTTAACTAGCGTATTTGTAAAAAAAAAAAAAAAGTGCTTCAATAAAGGTTAAATATTATCCTACCAACCAATTGCACTAGTGGCTGTAACTTATTGAATATTTCTATGTTGGCGCTTTTCTTGGTCCTCCCCTACTTAATCACATTCGCTCCCTCAAAAAAAATATATATAGTCTTCTAGACCATAACCATTTTTATAATTAGAAAATAGTACTTGTGTGACTTTGAGCCCAGAAATGAAATATACTGCTTTCCAAAATAGTTGTATTAGTTCACAACTCCACCAGCAATGCATTAGTGCTCCAATTTTCCCACATCTTCTCCAACATTTATCATTTTCCTACATTGTCATGCTAGCCAACCTGATAGGTGTGATATGGTACCTCAAAGTTGTTTTGATTTGCATTTCTCTAATCAATAGTGATTTAGAGTATTTTTTCATATGACTATAGATAGCTTTGATTTCTTCATCTGAAAACTGTCTGTTCATATACTTTGACCATTTATCAATCGGGGAATGACTTGTATTATTATGAATTTGACATAATTCTTTATATGTTTTAGAAATGAGGCCCTTATCAGAGAGACTGGTTGTAAAAACTCCCAGTTTTCTGCTTCCCCCCTAATCTTGGTTGCATTAGCTTTGTTTGCGCACAAATTTTTCAATTTAATGCAATCAAAATTATCCATTTTGCATTTCACAATATTCTTTATCTCTTTTTTCATCATAAATTATTCTGTACTCCATAAATATGACAAGTAAACTATTCCTTGCTTTCCTAGTTTGCTTATAGTATCAGCCTTTATATCTAAATTGTGTACCCATTTTGACTTTATTTTGGCATATGGTGCAAGATTTTGGTCAATGTCTAGTTTCTGCCATATTCTTTTCCAGTTTTCCTATCAGTTTTTGTCAAATAGTGAGTTCTTATTCCATAACCTGAGTTGTTTGGGTTTATCAAACAGTAGTTTACTATAGTCATTGACTACTGTGTCTTGTGTACCTAACCTATTCTACCGATCCACCACTCTATTGCTTAGCCAGTACCAAGTAGTTTCGGTGATTGCTGCTTTATAATATGATTTAAGATCTGGAACAGCTAGGACATCTTCCCTAGCATTTCTTTTCATTAGTTTCTTTGAAATTTTGGACCTTTTGTTATTCCAGATGAATCTTTTTATCATTTTTTTTCTAGCTCTATAAAATAATTTTGGTGGTTTGATTGACATGGCACTAAATAAGTAAATTAACTTAGGTCGAATTGTCATTTTTATTATATTAACTCAGCTTACCCATGAGCAAATGATATTTTTTGCAATTATTTTGATCTGACTTTATTTGTGTGAGAAATGTTGCATAATTGTGTTCGTATAGTTTCTGGGTTTGTTTTGGCAGATAGACTGCTAAATATTTTATAATTTCTATGGTAACTTTAAATGGAATTTCTCTTTCTGTCTCTTGCTGTTGGGCTTTGTTGGTAATATATAGAAATGTCAATGATTTATGTGGGTTTATTTTATAGCTTGCAACTTTGCTAAAGTTGTCAGTTGTTTCAAGTAGTTTTTTATTTGATTCTTTAAGATTCTCTAAGTATATCATCATATCATCTGCAAAGAGTGATAGCTTTGTTTCTTCTTTGCTTATTCTAGTATCTTCAATTTCTTTTTCTTCTCTTTTTGCTGAAGCTAACATTTCTAGTACCATATTGAACAAGTGTGGTTGTAATGGACATCCTTGTTTCACCCCTGATCTTATTGGAAATGCTTCTACCTTGTCCTCATTGCATATAATGCTTGCTGACCATTTTAGGTAGATGCTACTTATCATTTTAAAGAAGACTCCATTTATTTCTATGCTCTTTAGTGTTTTTAATAAGAATGGGTGTTGTATTTTGTCAAAAGCTTTTTCTGCATCTATTGAGATAATCATGTGGTTTCTGTTAGGTTTGTTGTTATAATCAATTATGCTGATAGTTTTCCTAATATTGAACCAGTCTTGCATTCCTGGTATACATCCTACCTAGTCATAGTGTATCATTCTCGTGATAAGTTGCTGTAATCTATTTGCTAATATTTTATTTTAAAATTTTGCATCTCTATTCATTAGGGAAATTTGTGTATAATTTTATTTCTCCATTTTAGGTATCATAACTTCCTAAACTTCACAGTTTAAGTATCAGCACCATATTTGTATCATAAAAAGAATTTGATAAGACTCCTTCTTTCCCTATTATCCTAAATAGTCTATATAGTATTGAAATTAATTGTTCTTCATATGTTTGATAGAATTTGTTTGTAAATCCATCTGGCCCTGGAGATTTTTTTTTTCTCTAGGGAGTTTATTGATGGCTTGTTCAGTTGCTTTTGTGTAACTTTTGTGCAAATATGTCACTAAGATTGTCAAATTTATTGGCATGCAGTTGGGCAAAATAGTTCATAAATATTGTTTTAATTTCCTCTTCATTGGTGGGGAATTCACCTTTTTCATTTTTGATACCGATAATTTGGTTTTCTTCTTTCTTTTATTAAAATTATATTAACCAAAGGTTTATCTATTTTATTGTTTTGTTTTGTTTTGGTTTTTTTTGATGAAACCAGCTCTTAGTTTTCTTAATTCAGTTTTGTTAATCTCTCCTTTGGTTTTCAGTATTTCTAATTTGGTATTCAATTGGGGATTTTTAATTTGTTCTTTTTCTAGTTTTTTTTTTTAATTGCATGCCCAATTCATTGATCTCCTCTTTCTCTATTTCACTCATGTAAGTATTTAGTGATACAAAATTTCCCCTCAGAACTGCTTTTGCTGCATCTCATAAGTTTTGATATGTTGTCTCATTATTGTCATTCTCTTGGATGAGGTTATTGATTGTTTCTATGATTTGTTGTTTGACTCATTCATTTTATAGGATTAGATTATTTAGTTTCCAATAAATTTTTGGTCTATCTTTCTGTGGACCTTTATTACATATAATTTTTATTGCATCATAATCCTGCAGGCAAAGACCAAGCTTCAGTGAACCTGGAGTGGGCCTTAGGGGACTATATCAGGGGCAGATGTGGCATTTTCTAGACTTCTCCACCCACGAATGCCAAAGACAACTTATGTCAGTAGAAAGGGTGTGTTGGACAATGGTGAGAGAAGAGCTTGTTCTGGCCCCAGTCCCAGTGCAGCCCTAGGAAAACTGATCTGGAAGATAGATCCAGGAAAGATGATTTAAAAATTACTGAACTACCTGAATGCCATGATCAAAAAAAGAGCCTATCCATCATCTTTCGAGAAATTATGAAGGGAAACTGCAATGATATTCTAGAATCAGAGGATAAAATAGAAATGGAAAGAATCCACCTATCACATCCTGAAAGAAATGCCCAAAGGAAAATCCCTAAGAATATCATACCAAAATTCCAAAGTTCCCAGGTTAAGAATAAAATACTGCAAGCAGTCAGAAAGGAACAATTCAAGTACTGTAGAAACACAATCAAGATAACACAAAATTTAGCATCTTCTGCATTAAGGGAGTAGAAGGCTTGGAATATGATATTCTGGAGGTCAAAGGAACTAGGATTACAACCAAGAGTCCCCTACCCAGGAAAACTGAGTACAATCCTTCAGGGAAAAAAATGGATATTCAGTGAAATAGAGGACTTTCAAGCAATGTTGATAAAATGACCAGACTGAGTAGAAATTTTGACTTTTAAATACCAGACTGAAGAAAAGCATAAAGAGGTAAACAGGAAAGACAAATCATAAGGGAATTATTAAAGTTGAACTGATTACATTCCTACATGGAAAGATGATATTTGTAACTCATGAGACCTTTGTCAGTATTAGGGTAGTTGGAGGGGAAAAATATATGTATATAGATACATAGATAGATAGGTAGATATGCATATAGATATATATGTATGTATGTAAATATGTATATACATATAGATAGATATAGGCACAGGGTGAGTTAAAGATGAAGGAATGATATCTAAAAAATAAAATTGAAGGATGAGAGAGAATTATATTGGGAGAAGGAAAAAGAGAGAGGTAGAATGGAACAAATTATCTCACATAAAACAGACAAGAAAAAGCTTTTACAATGGAGGGGAAATGGGTGAAGGTAAGAGGGAATGAGTGAATCTTATTCTCATTGGATTTGACTAAAGGGGTGAATAACATACATACTCAAATAGGTATGGAAATCTATCTTACTCTACAGGAAAATAGGGGGGAAGGTGATAAGTAGGGATGATATAAGGGAGAGCAGTTTGGGGGGAGAGGTAATCAGAGGCAAACACTTCAATGGAGGAGTAGGGTCAAAAGAGAGAATAGAATAAATGGGGCATGGGATAGGATGAAGGGAAATATAGTTAGTTTTTCACAAAATGAGTAATATGGAAATTTTTTGCATAACTGTACACTTATCCAGTTGCTTGCCATCTAAATGAGGGTTAGTGGGGAGGGAGGAAGGGAGAGAATTTGGAACCTAAAGCTTTAAAAACAAATGGTAAAAATTGTTTTTACATGCAACTGGGAAATAAGACATACAGGCAATGAGGTATAGAAATCTATCCTGCCCTACAGGAAAATAGAAAGGGAAAGGGATAAAGAAGGAGGCTGGTGATAGAAGGGAGAGCAGATTAGGGGAAAGAGTATTCAGAATGCACACCATCGTGGGGTGGGGAGAGGGGTGAGATGGGAAGAAAATTTGGAATTCAAAATCTTGTGGAAATGAAAGTTGAAAACTAAAAATAAATTAATTAATAAAGAAAAAATTTGTTTCCTGTAAATAGCATATTGTAGTATTATGGTTTTTAATCTATTCTCTTATCCATTTCTGTTTTATGGGAGAGTTCACCCCATTCACATTCACAGTTATGATTATTATGTGTCTCTTTCTCTCCATCCTATTCCCTCCTCACCTATTTATGCTTTTCTTTCCCTTTTTCTCCGTTTCCTTCCTCACTTGAGTTTTCTTTTGACTACTGACTCCCTCAATCTGCCCTCTCTTCTATCAGCCCCCTCCCTTTTCTTTCACTTTTTCCTTACTACTTCTCTCCCTTCTATTCCCCCTTCCCTTTTCTTCCCCCTTTCCTCTCCTACTGCCTATATCCCAAGTTAAATTTCTATACCTTACTGAGTATGTCATTCCCTCCTTCAGCCAAATCTGATGAGAGTAAAATTCAGACAATGGTCATCTTCCTCCCTTCTTTCCCTCTACTGTAATATGTCTTTGTGCCTCTTCATGTAATGTAATTTACCCTCTTCTGCTTCCTCCTTTCCTCTTCTCCCATTACAATTCCTTTTTTATCACTTCATTAGGTTTTTTTATCATCACATCAAAGTCAACTTAAACCCAACCCCTGTGTCTATATATATCCTTTTTAAACGTCATAACAAAGATAGAGTTCTCAAGAGTTATAAGTATCATCTTCCCTTGTAGGGATGTAAACAGTTTATCCTTATTGAATAACATTTTTTTCTTCCCCTTTCCTGTTTACCTTTTTATACCCCTTTTGAGTCTTGTATTTGAAGATCAAAGTTTGCACTGAGCTCTGGTCTTTTCATCAGGAAAGCCTTAAGTCCCCTATTTCATTTAATGTCCATCTCCTCTCCTGAAAGATTATGCTTAATTGTCCTGGGTATTTGATCCTTGGTTGTAATCTAAGCTTTTCTGCCTCATGGAATATCATATTCCAAGCCCTCTGATCTATGTAGATGATCCTTGGTTGTAATCTAAGCTCTTTTGCCTCATAGAATATTATATGCCAAGTCCTCTGATCTATGTAGAAATGTAAAAGTTTCAAGGTCCTGCATAATCCTGACTCTGGTTCCACAATATTTGAATTGTTTCTTCCTGGCTGCTGACAGGATTTCCTTCTTGACTTGATAATTCTCGAATTTAGCTACAATACTCCTTGGCATTTTCAATTTAGGATCTCTTTCAGGAGGTGATTGATGGATTCTTTTGATGATTATTTTACCCTCTGGTTCTCGGGCCTCAGGGCAGTTTTCATTCATGATCTCCTGAAAGGTGCTGTCCAGGCTCTTTTTTTCATCATGTGTTTCAGGTAGACCAATAATTCTTAAGTTGTCTCTCCTGGATCTATTTTCCAGGTCAGCTGTTTTTCCAATGTCAATATTCATATTTTCTTTTTTTTTTTTATTCATTTGATTTTTTTTTTACTGATTCATTGATGTCTCATAGAGTCATTAGCTTCCAATTGCCCAATTCTAATATGTAATGAATTGGTTTCTTCAGTTAGCTTTTGTACCTCCTTTTCCATTTGGTTAATTCTACTTTTTAAGGGTTTGTTTTCTACAGTTAATTTTTGTCCTGCCTTTTCCAATCTATTGACTCTCTCTTTCATATCTCTCATTTCTTTTCCCAATTTTTATTCTACCTCTCTTATTTGATTTTTAAAATCCTTCTAGAGCTGTTTCAAGAAGACTCTTTGGCCTTGAGACCAGTTCATCTTCCCCTGTGACATTTCAGAAGTGGGTATATTGACAATGTTATCCTCTATTGAATTTTTATTGTGATTTTCCATGTCATCAAGTGTAATCAAAAGGATTACAGACTGCACAGTACTTTTACTTTAGGTTTGGATCTCAACATATAATGACACATACTCAATATAAACTTAATAATCACATTTATTTTACAATGATTAATAATGATTTAAACAACACAAGCATATAAAGGTAAGAATAACATTCAATTCAATAAGTAATAATCAGAATTAAGAAAAGGAGGAATAAGAAAAGAAAGGATACACACTCACTGACCAGGCAAGCTCAAATACCTACAAAACCGGGGAGACTGGAGATTATCAAGACGTCTGATCAGGAGGCCAAAAGAAAAGCGTCCTGCTCTTAAACAACAAGGGCCATGCATGTGGTCTGCCCTTGAACAACAACAGAGATTCAGCATCCCTATCTCTGACATCAAAGTACTCCGAAAAATCCCCTTTCAGATGCCCCTTTTATATATATATATATGTAAATCAGGGAAAACAATCTTATTTTTTTTGTGTGTGTGTACATATCCTTGGTGAGCTCAGGTCCTGGATATGCACACATTCTAACAAAGGTGGGAGCTTGATCTGAACCCCAAATACCTGTTGGTTGTGTAAGTCTCCAAGGAGTGATCAGGTCTTTGAACAGTCACACACTTCTCTCAAGAAAAATGTTCTTTGACATAAGAATTGCTTTCCCAGGTAACATAGTTTATTGGTTACTTAATGTGCCATCTCCATGACACCCTTGGCCATGGATAACTCCAATTTACATTCTTTATGTCAGGTCATGAGGTATTTTCACGAGGGGGTTGGGGAAGATCTTTCTCAGTTTCCCTCACACCAAGAAACTTTTCTATGGTCATTATTTTTCTATGTTGCTTCTTGCTCATGATATTTCCCTTTTTTCTGGCTTTTAAAGTTGACCTCTGCTTCTGGGGCACAGGGGTTCTAACGGCCTGGTTACTGGTTTACTGAGGTGTGCCCCGCTTCTTGTACTGGTCCCCTTTAACCAAAGGAAGAGGGACCTTTCCATTTATCCCCCTAGCCAAAAAGGTTAAAAGACTGCTGTATCTAATCTTTCTGCCAACTCTACTATTTCAGGATTTTTCCTGGGACAATATTCTCTGGGCTTTTCAAAGTCAATAAGGGAGAGTGAGAACAATTTACTGCTTATTCAACCATCTTGGCTCCCAGAAATCTAAATAGATGACTTTGAAACATTCAGTCTGTGGACTAATAATTCCAGGAACAGTCCTGTTGCTGCTGCCACTGCTGCCACCACTACCACCACTACTGCTGCTGATTCAGTCACTCCCAAGGCCTGTTCCTGGCTTGTTGGTGCTAGGGCTACATTCCATGCCCTGCAGCCTTGTACTGGACTGTGCTTCTCTCTCACTCAGTTCAGATAGACTCCTCTTGCTGACTTTCTGAGTTATCTCTGGCATCTATAGGCTGAGAAGACTGAAACTCACTCCTGCTGCTAGTGATTCAGTCTCCCAAAGCATGCTCCAGCCCTGCTTAGGCCAGATCTGTCGCTGTGCACTAGACTCTCTCAGGTTGGTGCAACAGACCTTTCCTGTTAACCTTCCAGGTTGCCTTGGGCTGGAAGTCTGACTCACTCTGTCTCTTTGTGGGTTCTGTCACTCTAGAATTTGTTTAGAGTCACTTTTTAGTGGTATTTGAAGAGATTTGGGGGAGAGTCCCTGCTTTCACTCTGCCATCTTTGCTCCATCATCCAACATAATTATTTCTATAAATACCAGTTGTATAATATGAGAGCAAGTGTAGGCATACCGGTGTATTGATTTTCTTCATAAACATGGCTATTGTTTTTATTTCTGTGTAGGTTTTGATTACCAAATCTATTCCATTAGTTCTCATCCTTCCTTCCACCCTTCCTTCTTTTCTTATCAATACAAAATAATTTAGATCATTATGATATTTTCATATAATTTGAGATCAGATAATACTAGATCCACTTCATTCTTACTTTCCCCATTTTGTCTCCCCGGAAATATTTGCATTCTGTTTCATTTATTTAGCACCTACTTCAAAATGCTAATGAAAATAAATTTTATCTATACTGTTTAATTTCTAGCACCATAATTTGCTATTTATCTCCTTGCATCATAACCTGGAAGCATTATCAAATATTTTACCTGATATATCAGTTTTGGTAAAAGATACCCAATCTTTTTATTGCAGTTTAGTACTAAACTAGTGAATAATTCATTTATTGCCAAATAATTAACCCCTAATTAATAGAACATTAGATTTACTGAAGCAATCATCTTGTGCTCGTGTACCTTACCCTCTCTAAGAGTACAAGGAAGAAAAAATGAAGAAATACAATGTAATGTGTTAAAAACAAATGTAAGTGTTGAAAATCTCTGAGATTTCAAAGCCAGAACTGTCGGGAATAACTGATTAACTTATTGACATAGCCTCAATAGAATGGTTTTATTTTCTGATGATCATGACTTTATCTCAAAAAACTCTATCCATATTGCTTTATCGCTGCACATGCCTCCATTCCTATGGGCTCTTACTCAAATCATTGAGGTCGTCTTTGGAATCTCCATGTGAGGAAATACCCATGCCAGATATTTTCATCTCTAATCATCTGTACATCTGACTTGGGGGACTATGTCTGCAACTTACTATCATGAAGATATATTTTCTTCCATACCATCTCTTCTTTTCAGGTCCCTTTGTGTGTGTGTGTGTGTGTGTGTGTTCTCTTTCTTCATTAGAATATAAACTCATTAAGGGTAAAAACTATCATTTTAAAGAAATTATCCTATTGCTGAAAATCATTCATGATTCAGGTCAACCACAATGCCTCTCCATTTTCCTTGGGTGACATTTTGCTCTACTAAATCTTTTCTTTTTCATTATCAACAAAGATTATGGATTATATGTACATAATTAAAAATGTGAGAAATTAATTGTTTCTCTCATGTCTTTAATGATTAATGTTGTATTAGGACCAAGGTTTTTCCGTTTTTCTATTTCCTCATCCAAAAACCAAGCAGTGTGGGAAATCTCTCTTAAAAATTTAACCAGGACAACATCTAATCAGACAGTAAAAGAAATTCTAAGTGGGCTAAGGGTGTTTATTCCTGCTCATTGTGTTTGCTGAGACAGGTCTGGATATGTGTAGATTCTCTCTTTTGTCAGACAGTGATATGGAAATTGATGTCTCCTTGACCAAAATTTGGGTGATCCAAGCCATGTACCCCCAGTCTCTCACTATAATAGTCATTTTCTCATTAAATGTTAAGCAATCAGAGTTGATTGCCACCCTTTAGCAACATCTACTCTTCAAAGAGTGTGGAACCTGTAAACCCAATACCATGAGTGGTCTTTGGTTACATGATAATCATTTTATTAATGTATATCTTGAACTTAATAAGAAAATGATTAAATTATTCAGTAACTATGTATTTTTCATTGTCACAAAAAATGATTAATGCCACCTGTTGAACTAATAGCATTTAAGTATAAAATCAGACAAGGCTGAAGTTTCATTAGTTCATTTCATTATTAAATAGATAATTAATTTTTCAGGTTACATGAGAGATAACAATAGTAATATTAGTTCTGCAACATTGCTGTTGTTGAGATATTTCAGTTGTCTACAAATCTTCATGACTCCATTTTGTATTTTCTTGACAAAGAAACTAGAGTGAGTTTTCATTTCTTTCTCCAACTCATTTATTTTACAGATGAAGACCTGAAGCAAACAGGGTTAAGGGGCTTATCTAAGGTCACTCAGTTAGTAAGTGTTTGAGGCCAGAGTTGAAATTAAGAAGATGATTCCTCCTGACTTCAGGCCTAGAACTCTATCCACTGTGTCACCTAGCTATCTGCTATTGTATAGAGGTCTTTTGAAAAATCACCTCAAAATAAAACTACTCAACTCAAACTCTAAGCTGAAGTCTGAATTATAATTGGAAAACTCAAATAGAAGTCTCATATTTTGATATTTTTGTTAGTCTCTCAACAAAATAACAAATCTTTTGGAAACAGATATTTGCCTCTACATTTTCTGTCCATATCCTATTTTTTTCCCTGCTTTTATAAGAATAGCTATCATATTTCTAGCATTGAGCTTGTGTGACTAGATCATAGAGTAACCTAGGTTCAAGTTGGGCTAAGGGATCACATGCTAACACTGTGACTTTGGATCAGTTATCAGGCCTTTCATCATCACCAAGTAATTCTTTAAAACTAGAAAGTACTTGACTATAGTAGTTGCATCACTTGGAACAATTTACATCCATGAAATTTCTGGTCCAATGGAAAAAAAATCTTTGTAATTATGACTATAAGTGAAGAATGAAAGATTATACATTTCATTGTATGTAGAGAAATATTTGCAACCATACTTGGCATAAAGGAGATTATAAAAAGAAAGAAACAGACTGTCTTCATTATGAAATTTAAAAGATTTACAACAATTTAAATGAATTACATTGGAATTGAAATATAAATTTAGGCAAAATATTTGTCTCTAATAACTTGGAAATATAACTAACATATAACTAACATATAGCACTTTAAAATAGCAAAAAAAAAAGAAAAAAATTTGCATATATTATACAATTTGATTCTCTCAACAGCCTTGTTATAGAGGTCTTATTTCCCCAGTTTTATATATAAGGAAAATGAATCTAAGAATGGTTTAATGACTTGTATGGGGTCACAGAACTAATACAAGTCTGAGGTAGGATTTAAACACAGTTTTCTTTGTTTGTTTGTGTGTTTGCTTTTACTCCAAGTCAGGAAAAAAAAATTTGGCACTGTATTCACTATGCTACCTAGCAACCTTGACTTTGATATACAAAATTTTAAAGGGAATTTCTACAAGCATACCAAAGTAGAACTTTTCTTAAAAGACAAAAAAAAAGGAGACTTCACCTTCCTCCAAAAATAATAGCTATATTTAGTACAAGAAGCACAAGCTAATAAGAACCACATGAAAATCATTTCAAATCATTAATAATTAGAAAAAATTAAATTTAAAATAACCATTGCAATTCACTTGGCTCACAAAGAAAATGAAATATAGTAAAATTGCTGAAATGACTGAAAGCAAACAAAAAGCTGTTGGTGGTAGATCTATGGATCAAGTCATCCATTCTGGAAATGAATTTGAAATTATTCAAGAAAAAAATTACTGACATTCATATTCTCCACTAAGAAGATATCTCAAGGATGTTATTGGCAAGAATAAAAGACCAACAAGTATAATAATATTCATAGCAGCATCATTTAAAAAAATTAAAAATTTCTGAAAATGAGAGGTTTCCAAAGATTGTTTAATGGTGTAAAAGAATTCTTATGGGAAAATGAAAGTATAATACTTTACCATTAAAAATGGCAAATATGAAAATTTCAGAGAAGAATGAGGAAATGTTTGAAGTGATTTTGAAGTGATAATGAGTAAATAAATCAGAGCCAAAATAATATATAATAACTCCAGAATTATTAAGAAATTCAAAATGGAGAGGCAACTAAATTTTGACCAAGGTGAGTAGAATATTGCCATAGTTAAATAATTCATCTTTCTTTCTGTAAATAATAGATTATATGACTCTGAGGGTTTTTTTCTTTCTTTTTTAGATGATTTGAGGGAAGAAGATGTTGGATAAACTTTACGTTTAAAATACAGCCAATCCCCCAGGGTCTTCAAATAAAATCACATAGCATGGGATATTATAAATATTAGAAATGTCAGATTCAATACAGGTCATTTGATTTATGAATGAACAAAATAAATTCCAAAAAATGAAAACAAGTTATTTATGGAACTCTCTTGGGAAAATTGAAAAGCTTAGTTTTCTATATAAGCTTATATGACCTAAGTATTTTTGAAGTGTCATTTTATTTTAAGAGTGAAGAAGTTTAACTTTAAAGGACTAAATGTAAATGGTATTTGTCCTTTTATAACATATGACTACACTAGGTACTGCATTGCAATGGGGGAAACTATTCTGTACCATTGAGATTATCTACTATAAATGAAGAAAAAAATTTTCAAATTCAGTTAGGAAAGATCAAAAGTTAATTTCTATAGTAATAGAAACTGACAAATGGAGTTCTAACTAAATAAAGGCTTATTAAAAATCTCTATTTCCTTCATGACTCTAGTTATTTCATTAATAATTTTCTTAGTGCAGCAATGACAACCTTGTTCCTTAGGCTATATATCACAGGATTAAACATTGGAGTTACAATGGTGTAGAAAAGAGAGAGCACTTTGTCAATTTCTTCTGAGTCACTAGCTTTTGGTTGCAAATACATAATGGCAGCAGATCCATAGAACAAACCCACAACTGTAAGGTGGGAAAAGCAAGTGGAAAATGCTTTGTATCTACTTGTGGCTGAGGGGAGCTTCAGGATTGGGGTAATGATTTTAATGTAGGACAATAGTATGATCAGAGAGGAAGCCATGGAAAATAGCACAAGCACAACATAGACAGAAAGTTCATTCATAGAGGTGTCCCCACAGGCTAATTTCAGTAAAGGGGGAATGTCACAGAAAGCATGATTGAGAATGTTTGAACCACAAAATGGCAAAGAGAAAATCTGATATGTTTGACCTATCTGAACTGGGATCCCACCGATCCAAGAGAAAACCACCAGTTGGAAACAAAATCTGTGATTCATGATGAGAGGATAGTTCAGTGGCTTACAAATGGCCACATAGCGATCATATGCCATTACGGCCAAGAGAAGGCATTCTGTGGATCCTAGAATTAGAAAGAAGCAAAGCTGTAC
>NW_020954962.1:406123-478036 GCF_900497805.2 Vombatus ursinus | reverse complement strand
ATTATGTAAAGCAATTTGGAATTATGCCAAAAGTGCTCTAAAATCATGCATACCCATTGACCCAGCAATATCACTACAAAATCTCTAACCCAAAAGAGATTTTAAAAAAGGTAAAAGGCCAAATGTACAAAAATATTTATAATACCTCTTTTTCTGATGGCAAAGAATTGGAAATTGAGGGTAAGTCTACCAATTGGAAAATAGCTGAACAAGTTGTGGTATAAGATTGTGAAGGAATACTATTGTTCTATAAGAACTGATGAGCAGGATCATCATTTCAGAAAAATCTGGAAAGATTTACATGAACAGATGCAAAGGGAAATGAGTAGAATTAGGAGACCATTGTCTACAGTAACATCAGTATTGTAAGATGATCAACTAACTGTGAATGACTTACCTATTCTCAGCAATACAATGATCTAAGACAACTCTGAAGGACTTATGATAAAAATGTTATCTATCCCCACAGTCTGAGTATAGATTGAATAATACTTTTTTTTAGTTTTACTTTCTTCATTTTTCTTGGTTTTCTTTGGTCTGTGTTTTCTTTAACAACATGGCTAATATGGAAATATGTTTTGCATGACTACACATGTATAACATACATCAAATTAATTACCTTATGAATGAGGAGGGGTAAGGGATGGAGAAAATTTAGAACTCAAAATTTAAAAATGAATGTTAAAATTATTTTTTCATGTATTTGGCGGGAAATAACATATTAAATAAATAATTTTTTAAAATTAAAAAATAGATATTCTTTGTGAAATCAAGGATAATTTCTAAGTGATCAGACATGTAGGCAGATAACTCATTGCACTGAAACTGTTTTTTTATTTATTCTTGGATCCTGCACTTGTAGTAATCATAACTTCTAGATGATCAATTCAATTCATTCCCGTCTCCCACATTCTTCCACTATAAATTATGGCATTTCAGTTAGCAGCCAGCTGAAGCCCTTCTTAATTTGACATGATAATCTACTTTCTGAGAGGTATTAGATGATAGTGTAGATAGAATCCTGGACTTAAAATCTGAAAGATATTAATTTGAATCCTGGCCCCCAGAAAATTACTTTCTGTGTGGTTCTGGGGGAAGTTTTTCTCTCACAATCTCAGTATTTTTCATTTGTAAAATGGGCATGATAATAATATCACTTACCTACCTTGCAGAGTAGTTATGGAGAACTACCAAAATGATACATGGAAAGTACTTTGCACATTCAGATGATGATGGTGATGATGGTGGTGGTGGTGGTGGTCACGATCATGTTGATGTCCAACTGAAAGAATTAAAAGTTTCATTCTACTTTGCCTTGTTTTGACATCTAGAACACAAAATCTTAAGAATTTGTATTTGTATGTGTAAGAGGGGTTAAGGGGGTGGTGTCTGTGATTCATTGCTATCTTATGACATGTTTTATACTGTTTTCATTTGAATCAACTACAAATTATAACCCAAATATATACCTATCTTTGTTCAAATTTTTGTTGTTCATTTATTTCAATCATAAATGACTCTTCATGTCCTCAGTTGGGATTTTCTTGGCAAAGATATTGTAGTGATTTTCCGTTTCCTTCTCCAGTTCATTTTATAGATGAGGAAACTGAGGAAAAAATATTAAGTGACTTGCTCAGGATCACACAGTTAGTATCTGAAGCCAGATTTGAAGTCAGATCCTCATGATCCCAGGCCCAGCGTTCTATCTATTGTACCAGGTATTGTTGTTCAAATAAATACATGTAATACATAATGTAATACAATACATATATTATATAATGTAATATAACACAATACAATATAATATAATACAAAAATACAAATAAATACATATGCATGTATGTATATATGCATATATATGAATACATAAATAAATGAATAAATAAAAGCACTGGCAGAATGACTTTGATAAGTAGTTTGTTATGCATAGAGTAATCCCACCTTGATGAAGAAAAAATGAGAAGAGAGAACTTTGTTTTCACTTTTATTAGTCAGGCCAAGATAGGTCCCTGCACTGCCTCTTCCTGGTAAATGTTTTTTTTCATTATATTGAATATTCATCTACCTCTGTATCTATAATCTATCTATCATTTCTCTATTGCACTAAAATATATATGTATTTGTGTGTTCATATTTATCTCTATGTGTGTGTGATAGTGTGCACATGCATATAGAAATGATATGTCTATGTATAGGCTTAGAAAATCTGTGAAACCACAAGTTGATTATTCTCATCATTTATTATCTTTGTCAGTTTGATGGTTGAGGTGAAAGCTTTCAATCATTTGGATTTATATTTATTATTATCTTGGTAATCAAAAATATTTGTGTTTCATTATATGGCTTTTGATAGATTGCATTTTTATTGTTCAAAACCATTCAGATCATTTATTTACCTATAATGACATGTGTGTGAGGGTGTTTTTTATATAAAAACTTGCATTAAAATAAAGTTTTGTCAATAAAGCTAATAATATTTCTGGATTAAAAAGTAATGAGATATAATGAATTCAAATATTTACTTTTCCATTTTTTTTAAATTAGAGACTTAAGCAGAGATATCTTGGAACCACCTTAGATTGGCTCTTGAGACATAATAATTATATTATCAATGTGAACATTTACACCTAAGAAATTGTGAAATGCTACAAATCAAGCTTAATTTATTGTATCAGCTTAAGAAAGAAGTGAAGAATTTGTTAAAAATAAAGATTACATTTTTTTTTCTCAGAGAGGTGGTGGTTAAACATTTACCAGCAGACTATACTTAAATATCACAAAAAACCTGTATTTGCTTAATATATATTTATATGTAAAATTAACTTTAATACCTAAATAATTGTCATTTTTTCCTTCTGCATTACTCTGCATCACTATTCTTTTTTTCCCCAATGCGTTGACTTATACTTATGTTAACATATTTAGTGTATACTTCATTTTCCTGGTAATTTTTCACTCTATAATTTTTCATAAAAATCTTTCTGGAGTGCTTTATAATTTAATTATTTGCTGTTAATTGCTTTATAGTAATCTATTGAGTAAATATACCAACATTTAGCATTCCATTAATCCATAAAATAATAGTTTTCTAACTGTAAGTGATCTTGGAAGTCACTGAGTCACAGGATATTTAAATAACTTGCCTAAGGTGAAAATTCAATAATCAGAAGAGCTGTGATTTGAACCCACTATGTGTGATCCAAAATCATCATCTTTTCATAACACCACACAGACATTGCCCTCTGATGAACATTTAAATTATTATCTTATAATTATTGTTTTTATTGTTTTAATTTAAACATGAGGTTTTTTATTATTCATAACTAAATAGAAGGTTTCCATGAAAATGTTTAAAGAGATGGGTCCTTTAGATAATCTTTTGTTTGGTTTTTGTTTCAAATTAATAAATTGAATGAAATGACAAGATTGCACAATCTATACTATGTGTCGCCAGATTATCCTATGAAATTTATAATTTTTTTTAATTCCTTAAGCAATAGACAAATGCATTTGTTTTGCTCTGGCTCTACCATGTTTACTTCATTTCAATATTTGTTAATTTAAAAAAATATGAAACACGATCTATTTTCTGGGTATGAGATGGGACTTCAAAATTATCTCTTTGATTATTATTGACTTTGAGCATTTTTAAGTGATATACACAAATAACCTTGTTTTATTTATTTGGTGGCTCTCAGAGTAATGTAGTTTCTCTTTTTATATCTCTTTATATTGAAATTTGTTATTATTGAAATATTTGATATCATATTGACTTCAAGTCATTTTTTAGAAAGGACACTGATAATTTAGAAATAATAGAGAGAAAAGGCCACATCAGGAAAAGTCTTCAAGATTCTGATATAAAAAAATTGAAAGATTGGTTGATGATACTGTAGGCTTAGAACCTTAAGGGGATGTTAGAGTTTCCATAAAGCAGTGGAACATTTGAGATGAAGAGAAGCATTGGAACTCGGTTACCCTCAAGCCTAAAGGGCAGCACTAGAATCAATGGACAATGTAAAACACACACACACACACACACACACACACACACACACACTCACACATATATATAATCTAAGGGGAAAAAAAGCTAGAACAAGAGCATCAAGAAACTCTTTAATATTATAAAAGTAGAGGTAGTATAAGGCATTGGATAAATAACTGGCCTCCCTGTCAATAAGCTGGATTTAAGAATTCTGTCTTCCACATAATGGCTGTTTGACCCTGGCTAAGTCACTTAACTTCAGAGTGCCCAAAATAACTCTGACTATTCCTTGTAGGGAAGAGGCTGGCTCATCAGTATCTGCTGGAGCAGTTGATTACCTGAGATGTGTAATATGGATAATATCATTAATTTGTCAAAAGCAAAACAAAAACTTGAAACCTAGAAAACAACTTCATAGGTATATTACATATGTCATTTTGACTAAGATCCAGGCTGGACTAGATGGATTCCAAGATCCTTTTCAACTCTGGGAATTAATCCTTTAAAGATGAGGAAAACATTACACCAGTCATCATGTCATTTACTGTCTCTACCTTATTATCATTTCCATGGAATAATGTTTGTTCTATAACTTCACTGTTGCTATACTTAACAAGCTGTCCCAGATGGCTAAGGTTTACAATCTATTGTTTCAAATGACTACGTCTTTTTTATTATTAATATTTTTTCTTTACATTTTAAAAGGCTGGTAAATAGAACAGTTTTAAGCAGAAATATTGAGTGAGTTCATCACATATTTCACAGTCAAAAGCATTGACTTCACAAGTTTAGGCATGAAATGAGGTATATTTTACATTCCCCGCATTTATTTAAAAAAAGGAGGAGGAATGAGAAGAAAAATGGAGGAAGAATCAATTCATCAGTAAATGAAGAGGCCCCAAGTTACTAATAAGACAAAGTCTAGAACAGGGGTGAGGAATCTGGCCTCAAGGCCACATGTGGCCCTCTAGGTCCTCAAGTGTGACTCTTTGACTGAATCCAAACAGGTTCCCCACCCCTGGTCTAGAACTATAGTCCAGGAGTCATTAGATGATAACCATTATTCAAAATAGAACAATAGATTCTGAGTCGTAGTTCAACAATGGACAGTGGAACAGTGGAATAACAGTGGAAATTTTAGGTGCTTGCAAATTTATTTAAGTAGAATGTTTACTTGGGTCCACTAGGTGCAAATTAAAGGTACTGCATATTTTTAGGCTGGGTCAATTTAGTCTGTGACATATTTTCAAGAAATTGCCTAAATTAATCATTTTATAACAGAGAGATACTTTTTTTAAAAATAATAGAGATTTAAAGATAGAGTAAAATTGCCCTTTGATGACATGCAAACAGCAGACTTTTTTTAAAATTTTTTTCTGTAGATACAGGATGCTATTACTTGGATTTAAGAGGAGTTATCTCCTTCCATTATAATCTTCTTGAGGGCAGGGACTATCTTTCACCTCTTTTTACATCTCCAGTGTTTAACACAGCGCCTGACAACGAGGAAGCACTTAAAATGTTTATTGACTGACTGATTGATTGATTGAAATAAAGTTTAATAAGGAAAGTAGGAAATAAAACTGGGAATAGATTTATATAGGAACTTTGAGACAAATGGAAAAGAAACAGAGGCTTTATTGAGTTCTCTTTATTTTCCAAGCCTTGCCATTTATGGATTAATTTCTTTAATGCTACAATGACATCATTGTTCCTCAGACTGTATATCAGGGGGTTAAATACTGGGGTTATCATGAGGTATAAAAACGAGGTGATTTTTTCAAAGTTTGCTGAGTGTTCGGACATGGATCTTAAATACATAACAATGCCAGTGCCAAAATACATCAATATGACTACTAGATGAAATGAGCAAACAGAAAAGGCTTTGGATCTCCCCTGGGCAGATTTCAGCTTCATGACAGGAACAGTGATTTTGAAATAGGACATCAGTATTAGTATAAAAGGTGTCACAACAAATATCAGCATAGCAATAGAGATTGAAAGCTCATTCATATATGTGTCTCCACAGGCTGCCTTTAGTAAAGGGGCCACGTCACAGAAAATGTGATTGAGTTTGGGAAAACAGAAGTGAAGAGAGAAAATCAAGCATGTCTGCCCTATCTGGCTAACAATGGACCTGATCCAGGAGGCAAACACTAGCTGGACACAAAACTTGTGGTTCATGATGACAGGATAGTAGAGAGGCTTACAAATGGCCTCATAGCGGTCATAGGCCGTTATGGCCAGGTGGGAGCACTCAGTGATGACCAGAGTAAGTAAGAAGCAAAGTTATATAGCACAGGCCAAAAAGGAAATGTTTCTCTTCTGGGTCCTCAGATTCCATAGCAATCTAGGAAGGGTCACTGATGTGTCACAGATTTCTAAGAATGAAAAGTTCTCAAGGAAGAAGTACATGGGGGTTTGGAGAGTGCGATCAATCTTGGTTATTATGATGATGAGACAATTTCCTCTCACGATACAGATATAGATAACTAAGAAAATCCCAAACAAGAGCCCTTGTAGTTTGGGAAGGTCAGAAAATCCCAAGAGAATAAATTCTACCACATCCGTGAGATTTGCTTCTGTTAGTTTTCTTGTGTTTTCCATCTGTGAGAAAAAGGAATGATTACTGCTTCATTAGGGGACTCAGTTTTCTCCTCTACGAAAAAAAAAGAGTATTTTACCAGATAATCTGTAAATTCCTTTGCAGCTTTGACAATTTATATTATTTGGTCCATGGCTACTTTTAATTCTAGTATGATATCTTGCAATGTACTTTCTGTTAGCAGCATGTAATATTCTATATTCTGAGGTTTTTTGTCCTAGAAGCATTCCATATTTTATGCTCTTCAAAATATTATGAATCATAAGTCTGGGTTTCTTTGCCATGCATGGATTTCTTTGGCAGTCTAATGACTCCTGTGGACCCCTTGTCAGAATATTATTTTAAAAGTATATATTAAATAAAAAAATGTGTTGTTGGTAAGTCATGTCTGATTCTTGATAACCCCATTAGGGATTTTCCTGGCAAAGATATTGGAGTGTTTTTCCATTTCCTTCTCCAGTTCATTTTACATATGAGGAACTGAGGGAAACAAGGTTAAGTGACTTGCCCAAGTCATACAGCTAGTACGTGTCTGAGGCCAGATTTGAATACATGAAATGAGTCTCCCTGATTGCAGGCCCAGTGCTCTATCCACTGTGCCATCTAACTGCACATGAAGTATGACAGAGAGATAGATCATATATAAATAGATAGATAGATATAGATATATGTAGATATAGCTGTAGATAGGTAGATAGATATAGATATTAACATGTACATCTATATCTATCTGTATTAATATCTCAGTGTGTGCATATGTATACATATATACATACACACATGCTTTTATATATATAGACATTAATGTGTAAGTACATACACACATATACATGCGTACATGCTTGTGTCTATGTCCTGTGCTTCCATCTAGCTTTAAATCCTGAGAACAGGGATTGTGTCTTGGAAGCTCCTTGTCTTCCTTGTTCTGTGTCCTTCATGCAGTGGAAGCTCAATAGAAATGCTTGCTAACAGAGGGGGTAGGTTGTCTTCACATTTGAGAGGGACAGTAAGATTTCCTACCTTCAAAGATCCTCAGTGACTGATGAGTCAATTTGCAACTGCAAACCTTCATTCTTTTGGGGTGTAGTGATAAAGAATGACAATTTGGAGCACTGCATAGCATAGTAAACAGAAAGTTTGTCTCTGAGTGAGGAAGGCCTGGATTAAAATCCTGTTTCTGAAACATCTTGTGTAAGAGACTTCCTGTAAATCACTTCTAATGCTCTAGGCAATTCTCTAAGACTAAATGGCAGAGGAGGTGATGAGATCTATGGGTAGGAAATTTCCACATCTAAGAGATCCCTGTATCAATTAAATCACCAATCTGATCCATATCATCTTTACATTTGAATAGTTCTATCAGGCTTACACAAAATTTGCATGCTTTTTTCTCATTTTGACCACACAATTCCACTGTTTTAGTAAGTATCGTCATTCTTGTCCTTAGCTGACAATTTAAAAAAAAATGAAACTTAAAAATTAAGTAAACTGCTGATGTCCACATAATTAATAAGCATCAGAGGGCTTAAATTCTACCCACTGAATTAGATGTCATATACAAACCAAGAAGCTCCTGACTTTTAATTGCAGAAATCTCTATGCTTCTCTAATTATCCCTCTCTAAATATGCTCTCTTAATATCCACAGGGAAAGGTAACATTGATTTCTATCAGTCAGTAATACTTTAATGTAGATTATTCATCAGATTTCTTCTCTCCTCACATCCAGAGGAGTTAGGCTCACTGAGATAATGTATAGCACTTATTAGGTGCTAAACACTGGCTGAGTGCTTTGCAATAATGTCATTTGATCCTCACAACAATCCTGAGAGGCAAGTGCTATCGTTATCCTCATTTTACAGATGAGGAAATTGAGGCAAACCAAGGTTAAGTGACTTGCCCAGGGTCCCAAAAGTAGTTTCCGAGGGCCAAGTTGAACTCAGATCTTTCTGACTTTGACACCAGTGCTCTATCAACTGATTGATTCTTTGTATGTGTATACAAAAGAAACACAAAGACACGTGTGTATATGTGATACTATATATACATATATATATATATGTATATATATGAGACAGAGACAGAGAAGGAGACACAGAGAAAGACACACACAGAGAGTGACAGAGAGATATGTCTGGAATAAGAAACATGAACCTTGTTAGACAAGCATATTGGCAGATGCTGGGGAAGGTTCCTTTTGTCATAGTGTTCAGTGTGGATCAAGGACAGCCCACAGTTAACTCTGTTCCAGTCCTGCCCTGGGCACTCTCTTATCAGTGCCCCTGTTATCCCTAGCTTCATAGAGAAGGAGGAAGGTGCCTGGAAGTCCTCGTGGGGACAATTTTAGCCACAAGAAACAATTTATATGAATGCTTCAGAGTTTTCTGATATTAAAAGAAGGATTTCAGGACTCTACTTCCCTTTTATGTAAGGCTATAACAGGTTAATCAATTCAAGGTTGAAGTGAGTTGGCAATGATATTCACACCTTTAACAAATGAAAATAAAAAATAAATAAGTACACAGACCAACTTGAAAAGAAGAAATTATATGCATTTAAATCTCCTCAGAAAGTCAAAAGTTGAAGGAGGAAATAGATGAAATTCCACCATGAATAAGTCTAACATCCTTCTTAACTTTACTTCTCAAGTGACGTATTTTCCTTAAATTTCAGTTAGGGAGAGTATAGTAGAGTGGGTGGGCCTTAGATCTGTTGACAAGCAGACAGAGACAGAAGACACAGTCTTCTTATCCCGGTTTAGACATTCCATAGGTATGTGATGCAGAGGAAATAATGTAATTTCTCTGAGACTCCATTTTTTCACCTATAAAAGGTGGCTTCTAAGCTCTCTTCCAGCTCTGCTTCTGTGATTTACATATTGCTGATCCTTTATGTCCTTAACAAACCTTATCAATTTGCTGTTCACAATAATTATCCTTAAACTTTCATTAGTTGTGCAACTTATTAACTGGAAAACTGGACCCCCAAAAAACAAAAACAAAGACCAAGTTAAGTTCCAAATTTCATGTAAAAACAAAGATGATAATATTTGCAAAATAGATAATATGGAAAAACAATTGAGAGTAAGCTTTAAAGCCAGAGAGTCGTTAACTTTGTCTCTAACACATACTGTTGACCTTGGGTAAGTCTCTTCACCTAAGGTGCTCACAACACTTAGGGTACTGAGCTACATTACTAGAATTTTCTTGTCCAAGAATTCCCTATATCAATAAGTTCCCTGGACTACTGTCTATCCCTAATATTTTTAAGCACTACTCATTTTCTAGTTAAACAGAGAGGAAATCTTTGTTTAAACAGTACATGTGGTTCTTGATATTGGATGACAGTGGATAGGGTGCTGGGCCTGAAGTCAGGAAGATTCATCTTTCTGAGTTCAAATCCAGCCTCAGATATTTACTAGCTGTGCAACATGGGTAGGTCACTCATCCTTGTTTGCCTAGTTTCCTCATCTGTAAAATGAGCTAGAGAAAGAAGTGTAAGAAAACCCTAAATGGGGTCATGAAATGAAATGGACACAACTGAAAAATGACTGAGCAAAAAGAGATTAAAGATATTAGATTGAATTATTTAGGTCAACTCTTAGAAACAATAAGCCAAAATACCCTTAATCAAATGCTGTGTTCTCTGTAGCATTTCTCTGTGTGGAAAATAGTGTTAGATATTGTTTCTGAGAGATACATGTATTTAACAAAAGAAAAGGATAGGGCATTTCATTTCTTTCTCATTGTTGACCTGAGAAGTTTTGTCATTTCAGTGTTATCTTTGGTTTCGTATATATATATATATATAGTAAGTATATATATACACACACATATGCAATACATATGTGTACCTATATTTGCATGTAGTATATAGATGTATAGATATGTACATAGTTATATATATAACTGTATGTAACTATATAACAATAACAATAAATTTGTATATAACATATGCTTTATATATATAGATGTACATCTATATCTGTATATATTCCCACATAACTCTATATGTATAAATGCATATGCAACATAAAACACACATATTCACATTCACACATGCATGTATACATTCGTGTGTGCATTTTTTGTATGCATTTATATTTATATGTTCTGATTATTTCAGTATGTGACACAGGCTCATAAGTGTATAATTACACACTAGGAAAGTACTTTAGATATTATCTAGTACAATTACTTCATTTTACAAAGGAGAAACTGAGAACAAGAGAAGTTCAGTGATTTGCCCACTGTCTCTTACTCTAAGCCTAACATGCTTTCCACTATATCTAGTTTAGAAATATTTCCAAGTTTCACTGAAACCTTTATATTTGACATTCATTGTGTTTCATTCTGTTCAATTGGCATAGCCATTCCCAGATCATTAGGTACATTGTTTACAACTTTTTTTTTGTTTCTATCACAAGTAGCACTGTTTTGAAACTTTTTGATGAATGTATTCTGTCTTTCTGTCATTGACCTCCAAAGGGTAATTCCTGGACATGCTGACTCCAAGGGTTATAAACAGTATACTAATTTTATTTCAAATAATTCCAAATTACATTCAAGAAAAATTGAACCAATTTCCAGCTCCACCAAGAGTGTGCCAGTATTCTCCTAACTTCTGCAATTTTGTTTGTCCTAACTTTCATCATTTTTTTGTAAATTTAAAAGGTAACACTTTGGATTTGTTTAAATTGTATTTTCCTTATTGTTTGAGATCTTTATTTTTATTTTTGGAATGATGGTTTAAAGTTTGCATTTCTTTCCCTGAAAATTGTTCACTTAATTTGACCATTTATCTATTAATAAATGTCTCTTATTCTTATAATTCTGTGTCAATATCTTTTATATTTTCAAAGTGAAGTTTGTAACAGTGATATTTGGTGCATTACTTGCCCCAAATTCCAGTGTTTCCTTCTTATTTTAATTGAATTTATTCTGCTTGTGCAAAACTTTTATATTCACTGTTATAAAATAGATAGCTCCTATTTTACCTATTTACAATTGTATTCAACCAAGTTCTTCCTTTATCCACAGTTATGAAAGAAGTGGTCCTTATTATCTATTAAAATAGATGGTGACTTTTTTAGATTTTATTTATTTAGATGTTTATCCATTTAAAATGAATTATCATATATGATATTGATAGAGATTCATTTTCTACCAGATCATTTCCACTTTTCCCAAAAGTTTAAGTTTCACAAAGTCTCACACAAAATAGTTTGTATTACATACTTTATTGATCAATAGATTGATGAATCCTTTTACTTTAAGGGCTTGATAACAGCACATTCTACTATTCTTATTTTCTACTTTATACCTGTATCTGTCTGTTTTGGTAATTATAGCTATATCATTTAATTTCATATAAAGTGATAATATATAATTTCCTTCCTATTTAAAAAAAATTCAAAATTTCTATAACATATAGTAATTTTTGTATGTTTGGTGATAGTTAGACATATTTAAAAATATCAGTTGGCAAAAGATTATTTCACTGTTTGTTATGATTGTCCCTATTATTATACCAGTTGCCCATTTGCATTAATACCTGAAAAATTTTTCTAAAAAAATTTGCCTTAAACCTTATTTCTGTTGAATAATTCACTATTGTACTAGATACTTCTGTGATTGACCTGTTGTGCTCCCACTTGGCTGCTTTGGCCATACATACCCTCTTAATGTCAGTCTCTTGTGTTCTTTGTCTGTGTCCACTCTTCCCACTAGCGCTGTGGGACTTTATTGAGAGAATACACCCCAGATGCAGTATTCTGGTGCTATTTGTCTTACTTTGCCATTTCACTAAACACCTTGTTTTGAAATAACTGTACTGACTTTATGACTATCAACACCAGCCATCCACTGCAGCCCAGGCCATGGCCAGTTGTCCTGACTTTTGCCGTGCCCCTGGACTTCAATGAACCTGGAAGAAAGAATGAAGCTGATGACTTTCTGCAACTCTACCTCACTTAAACCCAATTCATAGTTGAGTCAAGACATTACCCCATGATTTCATTCCTCTTGGAAAATGAAGGGTAAAAACAAAACAACAACATTAAATCCAAATGCACTGGTGGGAGAACATGAGTATTAAGTATGTGGATCTAAACTATATCTTGAAGTTGGGTTTCCTTTTCATTATTGAAGTACCTTTGCATATTGTTCTTCAAGGTTCTTTCTTTGCTCTGCAATATTTTAAATAAGTTTTAACATGTTTAGAAATATTCATATACATTTTTCTTACAAGAATAGTAACAATAACTAAAATTTATATAATAATTTAAAGTTTGCAAAGCACTTGATAAATATTATCTCATTTTATCTTCACAATAAACCTGCAAGGTAGTTGCTATTATTAACTTCATTTTATAGATGAGTAAACTGAGACAGACAAACAGTATGTTACTTGACTATACTCATATAATTAGTAATGATCTGAGGCCAGATTTGAACTTAGGTCTTCCTTAATGCAGGTGGAGCATTGTATCCACTGTGCCACCCAGCTGATTCAATCAAATAAACATTTATTAAGCACCTACTATGTGCCAGCCACTGTGCTAAGCACTGGGGATACAGTCAATAAAAAGAAAGACATCACCTGCTCTCAAGTTGCTTACAATCTAGTGTAGAGAGATAACACAGAACTAAGAGGCAAGAAATCAGGGGCAGGGGGGAATAAGGGAGAAACCAATGTGGGATGGGTTACCAATGTTGTATTATGGGAGCTTAGGACAAAGAACACTGCCTTAGGAACAGTATTATGAGGTCTGAATATGTTAGCCAGAGAGGGTTGAGTTAAAACATATTATCAATGCCTAGAGAGAAGTCTGATGAGAAAAGGAGGTGGTTTATCTTTTTGTGGTCCTGCCTCAAGTTGTAACTTAGTGTTAGGTAGCACTACTGAGTTCTATGAGACCCAAGAGGAGCAACTCTCTGTTTGCAGGAGTAGTCACAGGTACAGGCCAGGGTAGTCTGGACAGGAAGCAAAAGCTGGTCATTTGAGATGGGCATGGTCTGAGAAAGCCTCAATGTGATGAGAGAAGTCAGAGGCCTAAGTGCTGTACCTGGGTCCTTGGTCAAACTCCTTGGGAAGACTCAGGGGGAGGAGGCCACATGGGGTCTAGATGGCAGAAGACATCTTAATGATGTGAGATGAGGATGAGAAAAAAAAGGGGGGACTTTTAATGAATGACCTCTTTTATGAGAAAATAGAGAATTGGGAAATAGTGGCAGAAGATATCGTAATGATGTGTGTAGCATATTTGTCTGGTATAATTATATAACATCACATAGCAGAATCTATTAACTAACCTGTGAGCTCCTTGTTAGCATGGACTGTCTTTTGACATTCCTTTGTATCTCTAGTGCTCTAGTATAATGGCTAGAATTTAGTATTCAATAAATCAATAAAGAAAACTTATTAACTTGGTTGTATCTATATTGCATTGTACATGATCTTTTCATAGATTATTGAAACAGTAACCTTAGTTTGATATTTTTCTTCAAGAAGGTAGACAGTACTTTTATAGAAAATCAGTAAAGATGGATGGGATTTGCATTTTGATGGCATGTAGATACAGATGACAATTCTGCAAATGAGAATGGAATATTCCTTTACTGGAGGTTATTAACTGGAAATGATAACAGTTTTCAAAGAAAGTTAAAAGAAAGAACCGAAAGAAGATTTTTAAAAATAGGAATCATGAGACAAATGGAAAAGAAATAGGATCTCTATTAAATTTAGCTATTTGTTGCACAAGACTAGGCAGGTAGAAATTTTTTCATTGCTACAATGACGTCCTTGTTCCTCAGACTATATATCAGGGGGTTGAACGTCGGGGTCACCATATTGTAGAAAAGAGAAAGCACTTTATCTGTTCCTGCTGAATGGCTGGACTTGGGTCGTAAGTACATAATAATACCAGACCCAAAGAATAATGAAACTGTTACGAGATGGGAGGAACAAGTGCAGAAGGCTTTGTGCCTCCCCTCGGCTGACTGCAATTTCAGGATGCTGATAATGATTCTGATGTAGGATGTAAGTATCAACAGAAAGGGAACCACGGCATAGAGCACAGTACCAGCATAGATGAAAGACTCATTCAAAGAGATATCTCCACAGGCCACCTCCAGTACTGGAGTGATGTCACAGAAAGCGTGATTGAGTTTGTTAGAACCACAGAAGGGAAGAGAGAATATCTGGTACGTCTGCCCTATCTGACCAGGAATTGCACCAATCCAAGAAGCAATCACCAAGCAGACACAAACTTTGTGGTTCATGATGAGAGGATAGTAGAGAGGCTTGCAGATAGCCACGTAACGGTCATATGCCATGACAGTCAAGAGAAAACACTCGGTGACTCCAAAAATAAGAAAGAAACAAAGTTGTATGGCACATTCCAGGAAGGAGATATTTCTATTCTTGGTACAAAGATCCATCAACATTTTGGGGAGGGTGACTGAGGTGTAACAAATTTCTAAAAATGAAAAGTTCCCAAGGAAAAAATACATTGGTGTTTGGAGAACTGAATCAGTCCTGGTTAAGACAATGATGAGGCTATTTCCTATAAGAATGTTCACGTAGATGATTAGGAAAATCCCAAATAGAAGCCATTGTAGGTTGGGGTCATCAGAAAATCCAAGGAGAATAAATGCCACTACATCAGTAAAGTTTGTTCCTGTCATTCTTTCTGCATATTTCATCTGTGAAAACAGTGAATGGTCGTTTAAACTCTGTGACTTCAATTTCTTCTACTTCAGATCAAATGTGTTCAACATGATGTTGTCTATGCTGTTTCAATTGTAACATTCTATATTCAATGTTATAAGATGCTTTACAACTATAATATTCTGTATTCAAAGGACACTTTGGGGTCTAACATCCTGTAGTCTATTATAGTGTTCCTCCAGCTTTCTATATCATATATGTTAAGCCCTAGGCAAATCTCTCATACTACACACCATGTCCTATGATTTAGTGTCAACTAAAAGCTATCATTTCTGTTAGTCACTCAAGAATTTCTGTTTTGTGGCTGCTATGATCTTATCTCTCTTTCATTCCTTCTCTTTTTCTCTCATCTCTATATCATTTCTATGTCTATCTCTATCTCTTCATGATTTATGACTGACTCTATGGCTAGATCTGCCCTTACACTAAAGTCTATTTTATCTTCATCTCTGTATATTTATCTAGCTATCATCTGTCTATAATTAAATAGATATTTATTTAATGTAGTATATAATATTTTTATTTCAATAGATATCTATAGCTAGCATGTTATCTTCCTATATATTTTGTAAATATCTATATTTATATAGCATATATATGTTATATATGTATATATAGAGAGAGCTATCAAGTGGTTGAGATATGTATAGATGTATTTATATCAATAACAGATATAGATCTACACATTATGTACTCTGGATGTGTATGTATCTGTTCATATATGTATATATATAGACAGAAATGATGGCTATAAATATGTTAATTCAATATTTCTGCAACTGCACTTGGCATGTTTCCTTAATGATTATAAAAAATGGACTTAATTACCTAGAATAAACATAAACAGACATATTGATAATTACTTGATATCATTAATGCACAAAGCCCGAATAAAGTTCTAAATGAAAAATTCTGACTAA
The DNA here is from genome assembly GCF_900497805.2 of Vombatus ursinus. Taxonomy (NCBI): domain Eukaryota; kingdom Metazoa; phylum Chordata; class Mammalia; order Diprotodontia; family Vombatidae; genus Vombatus; species Vombatus ursinus. The sequence goes on along the minus strand of NW_020954962.1, from coordinate 461,794 downwards.
ACTGATCAATGTAGATTTATTAAACACCTACTCTGTACCACACTCTATGCCGGGATCTGGGGGTATAAGTCCAGGTTTTCAAGGAGTACATCTTTTATCAGGAAGACAACACTTCCATATAACTATATGCAAACTAAAAGAAATGTAAACTATTGAAGATGGGTGAAGATGGGCATGCTAGGCTTCCTGCAGAAAATGGACCCTGAATTAAACTTTGTAACAAATTAAGAACTCAAAGGTGTTAATGTTATTTTTAATGGCAATCTGTTTACTGTATTGCATGCTTTAAAACTGGGGAACTGGCTCTTGGAAGATAAAATGTTAATAAAAAATTTCATACACAAACTTAATGACATAATTATTCTTCGTATTGCCATGACTTCTTTGTGAATTAATTCATGACCTACACAAAGGGTGAGTCCTTGGGCTCTGGGAAAGTATATCAGAGTGCAGCCAAGGCCTGGAGAGCAGGATCTTATCTCTGTAAGAAGAAAATCAATAATTCAATAATAAGATAGATCAGTTTCTCTTTATTTCCCTTTCTCCTCTCTAAAGGCAGCTAGTTGGCACAATGGATAGAGTGTTAGGCCTGGAATAATCAAGATATCAGTTCAAATTGAGCCCCAGATACATAGTAATTGTGTAACTCTTGGCAAGTCACTTAATATCTTTCTGCCTCACTTTTCCCTACTATTCAATGGGGATAATACTAGTACCTATATCCCAGAGTTGCTGGGCAAATCATATGACAAAATACTTGGAAAGTGCTTAGCACAGTAACTGACATATAATAAGTCCTTTGTTGTTTTTATTCAGTTATTTTCAGTTGTGTCTGACTCTGTGACCCCATTTTTTTTTGTTTGTTTGTTTTGTTTTGACAAAGCTACTGGAGTGATTTACCATTTCCTTTTCCATCTCATTTACAGATGAGAAAACTGAGGCAAACAGGATTAAGTGACTTGCCCAGGTGACACAGCTAGTAAGTGTATGAGGTCATACTTGCACTCAAGAAGATGTTTTCTTGTCTCCAGGCCTGGCACTCTATCCACTGCTCCATCTATCTGCCCAAGCGAAAAATAGACATAGATCAGCAAAACAAACTCTAGTGTTGACTATGTCCCAAAATGTATGTTTTGTTCTATGTTTGAAGTCCATCACCTCATTGGCAGGAGGTAGGTATGTATGTTTCATCTTCAGCCGTCTAGACTCATGGTTTTTCATTGCACCAGTCAGAGTTCTAAAGTCTTCAATATTGTTTTCCTCTATAATGTTGTCATTGTATAAATTGTTCTAGTTCTGTCCACTTTACTCTGCATTGATTCATAGGGTTCCTTTCAGTATCCCTTGAAATTGTCTAGTAAATATTTATTTCCTTTCTTCCTTAATTTCCCCTGAAACTATTTTAATACTCAGAAACTCCAAAGTATAGAAGATCAGTAACAGATAATCCATTACTTCCCTAACAATCACTGTTCTAGAACCATTGGCAAGCAATGAAATCAGTACGAAATCATTGATAGAGATAGGACCTCGTTTATATAAGTTAAAAACACTGAGAAACTGTTTTTACTGCTACTTCCCTGAGCCTGAAGAGTTTTGTCCCTACCTGATCTGATCCACCCAGCAGTTGCCCAGATTGGTAGGAATGATTTTCACATCTTTTTGTTTTCTTTGATTTGTTTCTATAACAGGGCCTTAGTAAATGTGTATTAGCTGGTGAGGTAGTTTGTCATAATTCAATTGTTTGAAGAACTCTAGGAAAATTATATTTTTCCAAATATGTCTCCACTTCGACTTTTTTTTTTTACATTTAGAGAGTAATTCCTTAATGAATTAAGGGATTAATAATAATAACTTACATTGATATAGTTCTTTATTATTTCAAAAATGCATACCTTTTCTCCTTTAATCCTCACAACCAGCTTGCAAATTGTCCACCATAGATTTTAGTTCAGTCATTTCCAGTTGTATCCAACTCTTCAAGACCCCATTTAGAATTTTCTTGACAAAAATGGTGGAATGGTTTGCCATTCCTTTTCCAGCTCATTTTACAGATGAGTAACTGAGGCAAACAGGGTCAAGCAACTTGCCCAGGGTCACATAGCTCATAAGCGTCTGAGGCTCACAAAAATGAATCTTCCTGACTCCAGGGTCAGAACTTAATCCACCTATGTGCCCCTCACTATTGGTCATTTGACCCATTTTATACAGAAGGAAATTGAGGCTTAGAAATATTAAATGACCTCTTCATAACTGACATAACTGACAGTATCAGTAACAACTCAGAGGTGGAATTTAATTCTGTAACACTTCCTGAGTTTCATGTTGCTCAATCAGTTTTTTAGATAAACATATCTCTCTATTTATCCTATTTTAAGATCCACTGGGAGATGTAACACATTGAGATATTAGTCAATAAATCTTTATTGTGAATTCTTCTTCATGACCCTTCCAATGTCACAGCTATCTGAGTTTCACTCATGGAGAAAATGGGAGAAAGAAATTGTGCAAACTATCTCGGAGAGCAGAGGAAAGAGAGTTGGAGCTGATGCCAGTTCCGTTTCCTCCTGCTGTGGTAAGACTAGAAAAGGACTGCTGGAGAGGACTAAGCCCAGGTTGGACAGGGACCCTTGGGGCAATAAGATCACTGGAAGGAAGACTGTCAAAGAACGAAGAACTCTTCCAATTTTACGAAAAATGCTTTCTAATAGATTCCCTCTTTAGGCAAGTGGGATTTTTTTTAGTTACCAGAGAATGTGCTATGATTATTCATATATCTGTGTCATTTCTCACGTTCTCAGTTTCCCTAACTTCTGTGTCTATATGGTGCTACAGGGTGGAAGGAATGTTTCATGAAACCAACACAGCTAAATTCTCAACCTACTCTGTCATGAAATTGTTACTTGATCTAGTAAAGACACTTAATTTCTCAGTGTCTTGGTTCCTGCATCTATAAAAAGGAAACAATAATTTCTGTCTTTAAGCAGGAAGCATTCCCAAAGCTTTTTGGATTGCTGCTATTGCCGCTAGTGGGGGAGGATATTTGTCTCAATGGTCTCTGAGCCACAGAAGATTTTAGTGAAGTGCGTGGGGGAGAAACATCCCAAAACTACAACAACAATAAAGCCAACAACAAAGCATTCAACAATCACCTGGAAACCAATGAACAGCTTGGTCTATTTTGCAGGAAGCTGTGATGTGAGAAAGGGAAAAAGGAAATGCAGGTCTGGGTATTCACCATAATCCTTACCTCTTTAAATTTCCAATATTACTGGACAATAGGTAGAAGAGAGAAAACAAATATTTGTTAATAAAAAATATATAAAGACAACAAAATACCTCTAATTAAAATATAAATATATCAAATGCATAAAACATTTAAAAATATTTGTTGCTAATATCTCTCAGCTTTTATTGATATGCTTTATTACTTTTGATGATTAACCCTTTCTTATTAGGAGTGTTTACAGAAAAATCCTTTGTGAACCCTTTACTAGAAAGCTATTTTTCAAAGTACTTCCCCAGTCATATTCTCCTATAATCTGAGATGAGTGAAAATGTAAAAAAAAAATTCAATTGCCACCTATAAAATAATGGTACTTTTAATGTTTAGTGTATTCTTATCATGGCTTGGTGTCAATAATAGCATTCTCATTGCTGAATCTTGATTCTTGAGTCAAGATCATAGGGAACTTAGAGACTTTTTAATCATAGGCGCTGGATTGACGATTTAGAAACAATTCCTAGATAAGGAAACTCTCTCTAACTTTGCAAATCTGCTCTCTCTTTACAATTTATAGTCTTACAAGAATTAAATTTTTAGAATTCAGTGAAACAATGCCAATTATTTAGAGACACAGAGGACACCTGGAAAGAAATATCACAAAAACAATGGAAAGACAGAGAGAAATCCTTTACATAAAGATCAAATTCAAAGTTGTATTTCTCAGCTTCAAAGTAATCTAGTAAGTTGAACCACCTATGGAAGCTGTAAGGATGGATTTGAGTTTGTGTTGCTAAAATCAGTAAAACAAAAATTAAGTGACTAAAATGTACAAGGCATTGCACTAGGTAGCTGTGGGATTGTACCACCAAATAAATAACCGGAAGGTTTTTATCGATTAAAAAGAAATAAACCAAAAACCCAACAATTTATCGTCGTAGAAAGCTACTTAAATTATGGACAAATGAAATGAGTTACTCAAGGTCATATAGCCTGAATGTGCCATATTTTCCTTATTAGCTCTCTATTCCTATGTCATACTGCCTCTAGTTTCAGGGAAAGATTAGATATTCATACAAAACAACTCATGAATCAAAGAATCAAAGGATGTAGCTTAGTTCATGCTTACCTGCTTGTGTGGGATGAAACTATGCAACTGCCTCTTTCTTTGATTAATATACATTTGAATCCTATCTACAATTACCTCTCTGGACAAGGATGTCATTCATAAGAATTAAAACCTGTGCTGGGTCTTTCCAATCAAGGACAAATCTTGTGAAAAACAGATTTTGACTTCAGAAGCCATAGAAGTGTGTTATTATATAGCTATCTAGGTGTAGTGTGTGGAAATAGTTTCTGTGCCATGCCACTTTTTACTTTTTAATGAGAGATCTGGTCTTCTGATGTCTGGCTTTGTGCTCTATACATATGTTAATGGGATTTTAATGGAAAGAGTGCTGGGGTTAGAAAATTAAGACATCAGTCCCATTTGACTTCTAGATGTATACAATAAACTTTGTAATTGTTTGGTACTTTGGGGACATCTAGGAGAAGCAATGAATAGATTGCTGGGCCTGGAAACAGGACAAGATGAAGTCAAATCTGACAACAGTCATGTACTGACTATGTAAAAGGAGTATTCTTATTAACCTTGTCTGCCTCAATTTCTTCAACTGTAAAATGAGAATAATAATAGAACCTACCTTCTTGTGTTATATTGAGGATCAAATTAGATTATATTTGTAAACCATTTAACACAGTACCTGGCACATAGTAGGAACTTTGTAAATGCTTGTCCTTTTCACCTTGTGTGATCATAGACAACTGTCTTTACATCTCTGATCATCAATTTCCCCTCATGTAAAATATGAATCACAGCATTTCCATATGTTATCCCACCCTGCATATATGTGGAAAAAGTTATATGCAGATGAATTATTATCAAGGATATTAGTGTTAAGAATTTATCTGTATATCAAAAAATACTTTAATTTTTATTAGGTAGCATAGACAAAAAAGGGAACAGTATCATAGGAAAGTCATTAAGGCATCATTTTACTGTAATGAAGCAAGTACTACTGTTAATTTTTAAAAATCACCATCAACACTAGCTTTATTTTTGTCTTTCTAAGAATTAAAATAGTATTGTAGTTACTACAAAATTTGTCAAATATGGAAAAAACTTACTTTCATAATTTTGTTTTTAACTTAAGGTAAATTCTAAACAAATCTAATTTTAAAAATCTTTATTATGAAATATTGGTCCTTTCCCTCCAATTTATTCATTAAAAATATTAATAACTTATTATTTTATATCGTCTTCATTTCCAGATATATTCCTTCCCTTTCCTTACCCATACTGCCATCTTTTCCAACCAAAATTCGATAGATATAATTATCTATAAATATAGATGATACAGTTATAGGTAGATAATAAACATAGGTATATATATTACACACATATACAACATAATTACACACACAAATGCCTGTTTATATGCACACATGTATACACATGCATATACACAAACATGTATACACAGCTATATGCATGTGTACCCACTAAATATATGTGCATGTGTACATATATGAGTATGTATATAGTTGTAGATTCATGCATGTCTAACTTATTTGTACATCTCTATCTTCATCCACATTTACATAAAGCAGTTCAGCAAAATAAATAAATTAATAGATGAATGAACAAACATTTCAGCTACAACTGAAAGTATATTTAATATTCTAGACCCATAGACCTGAACCTTTACGAAGAAAGAGGGAAAAGAAAATGTCAAATTACTTTTTTAGTCTAATATAAAGAAATTGAATGCACTTTTTATTATTGCCTTTTTGAATTATTCATCTGTGCAGAAATGAGCTGCTATAGCATATTGTTTGTGGAAGCTGCTTATGTTTAGACCTTTCTTATATTTTCACTTTCTGGTCTTGATACATCATTCTAATGAACACATTTTTAGTGAGAGTCAAAGGGACTGTCTGCTTTGTCTTTGAGCATAACTGGTAGATACTGAAACCTTAGAATGTCATCTTACACCTCTCACAAGGTGATAATTATCAAGCTGCTTCTTCTCACAGTGTTTCACAAAGTCTCATTTCTAGAAAAAGTAGACTAATTTTATGGCTGAGATATTAGTTTAATTCCCTGTCTTCCTTTGTCTGGGACTTTTTCTTTCCCCATTTGATCACCTTCTGCATTATTCTTTAATTATACACTTCAAATTATACACTTCAAAAATAATCTAGTAGGGGTGGGGAACCTGAATCCTTGGCCTGGAGGTCACATGTATGGCCTTTTGACTGAGTCTGAGTTTTACAGAACTAATCCTTTTATTAAGGAGATCTGTTCTGTGAAGTTTGGATTCAGTCAAAGGGCAGCACTTGCGGACCTAGAGGGCCACATGTGGCCTTGAGGCTGCAGGTACCTCATCTAAAACTATTGTTTTTGTAGAATATTTTTGAATGAATCATAATTTAGTTAACATTTTTTTTTTGTTATTGACACACTTTGTTAAATTATTGACATACATATTTTGAATGTATAATTCTTTTCCTGTTCTAGTGAACTTTTTCATTGTCAAAGAATAAGAAGAGAGAGAAAAAAAGCAGGTCATAAAATCTAACTAATAAATCAACTGAAAATGATAATTTATTATCAGTATTCCACATTCAGAGTATCCCACATCACATAAAAGGAAAGAAGGAACAATTTATTTTCTGCGTTGACAAGCTTCATTCCCCATTATAATCATACAGTTTTTAGATTCATTGTCTTTCATTTTTCCGTGAATTTATATTACTTCAATCACTGGATATGCTTTTCCTGGTTCTGCTTCCTTGTCTATATGTCACTTCCTTGTCTATAGGTCACTTCTGCTATACTTCTCTGAATTTTTTCATCTTTCTTATTATATTACACTTATTCATTACAGTGTATTCATTTTTCTATCATTATTTTCCAGCTTTTCAGTTTTTTTTTTTAATTGCTGTATTTTTAGACTGGATCTCCTTATCTCTACCATGCTGGAAATAGAACAGTCACTCACAGGTTAATCCTACTGCTGATTAGTACAGAATCTTTCCACTACTCTGTTTTGGACATGAATCACTTCTCCCCTCATGGTAAACTGACACACTCTCTTTATCACCACCACCCCCAATTTACCATGTTGATGACAGACTTACAGGGGATATTTGTTCTATTTTAGCTCTCCTACATTTTAGAATTCATGAGCTCAATCAATTTACAAGCTTCAGTCTCCCTAGTAGTCAATTATAGGCATTTGCAAACATTTCTGGTCAAATATTCCCTATTAAAAAAAGTACAGATATGAATATTTTGATGTATATGTGATATTTTTAACGTGTATTATAGCCTTAAAGATTATTTTTAGATGCAGTCATAGTGCATTATTTTAGCTATTTTATTTGCATAATTTCAAATTACTGTTCAGAAAAAAAAAATGTATCCCTTTGGAGATACCCACAGTTAGCAAGAATTACCAAGTGGAAGATTTAGCTAAGGAAAGACACTGCGAGGAAGAGGGCAGACAGGTGGGATGTAAACCAAGAGAGAAGGATGGATGACAGAAAATAAAATGGAGTGAAGAGAGCATTAAGGAGAAGAGAATAATTGATAATGTCAGTGGTGCAATTATAAAGAAGTTTATGGACTAAGAAATATACATTTGATTTTGCAATTGAGAGATCATTGGTAATTTTGGAGAGAGACACTTCAGGGGAATGATGGTATTATGTGACAGATTGCAGAATTCAGCAGAGTCAGAAGAAAGGAGTACGAGGCATAGAGTTCAAATCCAGCCTCAGACACTTACTAGCTGTGTGACCTTGGGCAAGTCACTTAACCATCATCTATAAAATGAGCTAGAGAACAAATGACAAACCACTGCAGTATTTTCATTGATAAAATCCCAAATGGGTTCAGGAAGAGTCAGACAGGACTGAAAATGACTCAGCAACACGGAGAGAGGAAGTGGAGGTACTGAACTTTCTCAAGTTAGGCATGAAAGGGAAGAGACATTCAGGATGATAGTGTTGTGAATAAGACATGGCTTCCAAGTATTATTAATCAAGTTGTTAATTAGGTTAGCCAAAAATCAAGAAACTGATGAGCAGTGGTTTCTTGGCAACCAAAGATGCCAAGGGAGACTGTGAAACACCTTAAATCAGGTGTGCATCTTTTGACAGGTAATTCCTCTGACAAGTGATTCTGATTTGGTGGACCTTTAACTATTGGTTGGCCAAAAGTCTTCAGTTTAACCTGCAGCCTCAGCAGCCTGAAGGCATTTGGGCAGGTGAAGCCATTTCTGCCAGAGCAGCTGTGCCTAGTTTTCTCCTTCATAAATTGGGTCCCCCTAAGGTCTAATGTAGGGGATCTAGGAAAAGGAAATATGCCCTGCAGAAAAGTTCTAGCTGAGGCCAGCTTTTGTTTACATAGTAAACAAAAAGTAAGCCTGCCCTGCTGGAGTTGATGCCTTGGGGCTGGGAGAAGAGGATTCTACTCAGTTACACCCTTCAGAGACTGACTGAGCTTTTCTGGAGTGGGTTCTTAACAAAAATAGGAGGAAAAACATAGATCACAAATTAATAATTAGTAATTAATTTAATAGTACAATGTTATTTTTTCTCTATTGCTTATAAGAATGAATGGATTTATTCGCTTGCTTTTTGTTGTTGTTGTTGTTGTTTTTTTTTAAGATAGTTTTTTAAGATAGGGGAGATATAGTGGTTTTTAGGCACAGAGAAATAGCCAGTAGAGAGGGAGAAACCGAGGAACAGGGAGTTGTTGAGAATGATTGAGATAGGGATCAATTTGTTGGAGAAAACAAGATGGAAGGACGGATACAAAAAAGTTTGAAAGAGGGCCTGTGGTGATGGAATATTTATGAATTAGGGAAGTATAAATTAGGAAGTATAAAAAATTCTTTGCTGAAGTTGAGATTATTTCACCTAGATTTATGGTGAACTGGATGGACTTTGGGGTTGCTGGGAACCCCAAAATGTCAGGGTACAGGACAGAGTCTGCCTGGAATGAATTCACAGGCTCAGACCTTCTAGTTAAATGACAAGGTTTATTGTAAGACCAATAGTGGTAAAGTTATTAGGGAATCTGTAACTTAATGGGCATGAGACTGATGCACATGTACAAAAAGGACAGTGAAAGGATCTGGATGGGATTAAGGAGGGGTAAGTAGTCTGGGGTGACCCAGGTGCAGTAGTGAGAGGAATGTTAAGTAGGCTAAGGTGGGCCAAGAGCAACAATGAAAGGACTGTAAGTCCTGCAAGTTAATCAAATGATCTAAGTGGGCTGGGGTGGGCCAGATACCTTGGGCAGAGGTGCCAGTGATCTGGGCTACTGAAATGTATGGGGAAATTCTGGGACTGGGTAGCTTTCAAAGACATGGTCTTTTTCTTTTAGGGGTCCAGGTCCCATCACACCATCAAACCCAGTCATGAGAGTTCCATAATTATCTCCAGCTTCATTCAGCAGCAGATGAATACAAGTCAAAGGTGGAGATGGTGGGAATAATCCATGGTCAATTAAACAACACAAAAAGCCTATCTTCTTTCTAACTTTCTTATTACTATTGAGGACACTGCACCACCACCCTCATGGTCATGTAGTCTTAATTTTTTTTTCCCTCAACCTTTATATCCAAACAATGACCTAGTATTGTCAATTTTACTCTGATAATATATCTATCTTCTATCTTCTTGTCAATCTCATAGGCATCACAATATTTGAAATCAATATTACTTCTTACCTAGATTATTTTACCTAAACTCTTAACTGCTCTCCTGCTCTCTATTCTTTCCTGTTCTGTCCTCCTCTACTCAGGTGACAAGTTGCTTTTCCTAAAACCTGATATAAAAATGTCACTCTCTTCTCAAGAAACTGCAGTGACTCCTTCTTACCTCTAGGGTACAATATGACCTCCTCTATCTGGCTTTTCAATTTCCTCAAAATCTGGCTTCAGCCAATCTTCCCAATAGTATTTCAAATTAGTGATTTTTGTAAACTCTACACATTAGCAAAACTGACATATTTGTTGTTTCTCATTACCCTGCACATTCTGTTCCTTTGCATAGGCCTTCTTCCATGTAAGAATGTACTACTCAACCTTTACTCTTAGATATCTATCTTCATTCAAAGTGTGGATTACATTCCACCTTCAAAAGGAAATCTATAATGATCTGCCCAGTTCATTATGTTCTAAAATTGGAAATCATTTGTATATGACTCTAAGGAAAATAGGTGTTCTCCTTCAAGTGAATATATGTTTCTTGAGGTCAAGGCATGAAAGCTTTATTTATTTATTTATTTTTGACAGACTCTCCTTAATTCCTAGCACAGTGTTTGACATAGTATATTATTTCAATTATTTTTCCACTCAATAATACTTATTTTCAATTTCATATATAGTTTTCAACATTAACTCTTATAAGATTTGGAGTTCCAAATTTTTGTCTTCCTCCCTTTCATTCCACTTCCAAAAGACAGCAAGCAATCTGATAAAGGTTAGACATGTACTGTCATGTTAAACATATTTTCACATTAATCACGTTGTGAAAGAAGAATCAGAACAAAAGGGAAAAACCACAAGAAAAAAAAAGAAACCAAAAAAGTGAAAATAGTATGCTTTAATCTACATTCAGACTCCATAGATCTTTCTCTGGATGTGGATAACATCTATCCATCACAAGTTTTTTGGAATAGATCATTGTATCGCTTAGAAGAGCTAAGCCTATCACTGTTAATCATTGCATACCGTTGCTGTTATTGTGTACAATGTTCTCCTGGTTCTGTTCATTCACTAAGCATCAGTTCATGTAAGTCTTTCTAGGTTTTTTTGAAATCCACCAGCTCATTATTTCTTATTGCACAATAGTATTCTGGTACATTCATATACCACAACTTGTTTAGCCATTCCCCCAATTGTTGGTCATCCCTTCACTTTCCAATTCTTTCCAACCCCAAAAAGAGCTGTTATAAATATTTTTGTTCACGTGGGTCCTTTTCCATTTTTCAAATGATATCTTTGGGATATCGGCCTAGTAATGGTTTTGCTGGATCAAAGGGTTTTAAAGTACGGTTTTATAGGCCTTTCGGCATACTTACAAATTATTTTCCAGAATGGTTGGATCAGTTCACTATTCTACCAATAATGTATTAGTGTTCCAGTGTATCATTTCCCTTTTCTGGCATATTAGCCTATCTGATAAATGTGAGGTTGTAACTAAGAGTTGTTTTAATTTGCATTTTTCTAATCTGTAATGATTTACAGCAGTTTTTCATATGACTATAAATAGCTTTAATTTCTTCATCTGAAAACTGCCTGTTCAGATCCTTTGACCATGTATCAATTGGGGAATGATTTGTATTCTTATAAATTTGACCCAGTTTTCTATACAGATTAAAAATGAAGCCTTTTTCAGAAACGCTGGCTATAAAAATTGTTCCTGAGCTTTCTGTTTTCCTTCTAATCTTGGTTGCATTGTATTTGTTTGTGCAACTCCTTTTTAATTTAATGTAAGCAAAATTATCCATTTTGCATTTCATAATGTTTTCTATCTCTTGTTTGTTAATAAATTTTCCCCTTCTCCATAGATCTAACAGATAAACTATTCCTTCTTCTCCTAATTTGCTGATGGCAACACCTTTTCTCTCTAAATATGTACCCATTTTGACCTTATCTTGGTTTAGGGTGTGAGGTTTTGGTCTATTCCTACATTCTGCTATACTATTTTCCAGGTTTCCCAGGAGTTATTATTATTATTTTTTTTTTGTCAAATAGTGAATTCTTATCACAGAAGCCAGAGTCTTTGGGTTTATCAAGCAGTAGATTACTTCAGTCATTGACTACTGTGTCTTGTGTACCTAACATTTCCACTAATCTGCCACTCTATTTCTTAGCCAGTACTAAATAGTTTAGATAATTCCTGCTTTATAACATAGTTTTAGATTTGGTACAGCTACCTACCTTCCTTTGCATTAAAAAAAATAATAATTCCCTTGATATTCTTGACCTTTATTCCTCCAGATAAATTTTATTGTTTTTTCTAGCTCCATAAAATACTTTTTTGGTAATTTGATTGGTGTAGCACTGAATAAATTAATTTAGGTATAAATGTCATTTTTATTATATTAACTTGGCCTACCCATGAGAAATTTATATTTTTTTCCAGTTGTTTAGATCTGACTATATTTGTGTGAAAAGTGTTTTGTAATTGTGCTCATATAGATCTTGGGTTTGTCTTGGCAGGTAGACTCCCGAATATTTTACATGCTCTACAGTTATTTTAAATAGAATTGCTCTTTCTCTCTCTTGCTGCTGGGCTTTGTCAGCATTACATAGAAATGCTGATGATTTATGTGGGTTTATTTTATATCCTGCAACTTTGCTAAAGTTGTTAATTTTTTCAAGTAATTTTTACTTGATTCTCTAGGATTTTCTGAGTATACCATTATATCATCTGGAAAGAGTGATAACTTTGTTTCTTCTTTGCCTATTCTAATTCCTTCAATTTCTTTCTCTTATTGTTAAAGCTAACATGTCTAGTACAATATTGAATAATAGTGGTGATAATGGACATTCTTGTTTCGCCCCTGATCTTCTTGGGAAAGCTTCTAGCTTATCCCCATTATATATAATAATTACTGATCATTTTAGATAGATACTACCTATCACTGTAAGGAAAAGGCCAATTAGTCCTTTGCCCTCTACTGTTTTTAATAGCAATAGGTGCTGTATTTTGTGAGAAACTTTTTCTACATTTGTGGAGATAATCATATAATTCACTCTGGATTTCATTGATTGGACAACAGTAGGTCCCTGCCCTGATCAGGTAAAACTTAATGGTTATTTTTGGGCTCCTAGCTCACAATGAATGTAAATAGTAACTGTTTCTCTTTTGACCAGGAACAGTGAGGTTCTTCCTCTCCCAGTTTGATTTTTTAAATTGAAAGGACCATCCCTTGACTCACTTCTTAAAGAGGCCTATTCATTCAGTCAAAGTGAGAACTTGAAAAGACCTTAGCTTAAAAAAGCCCAGGTCTCCCACTTGCATCCTGGGCCATTCTATTGTCATGATTGATATCTGGCTACTGGACCCAATTGGCCCTGGAGAAAAAAGTGACGTTGATGACTTTGTACAGCCCTCTCTCACTCAAATCAAATTCAATTTCAAGTCATGTCATCATCTCCCTGATGTCATGATCCTCTTCCAGAATGAAGAACAAAACTACACAATGATTTCTGTTAGTTTCGTTATTGATATGGTGAATTATGCTGATAGTTTTCCTAATATTGAACCAGCCTTACATTCCCACTATAAATCTCCCTGATCATGTATTATTCTGGTAATAAATTGCTGTAATATATTTGCTAATATTTTATTTATATTTTTTGCATCAATTTTTTTTAGGAAAATTGGTCTCTATATATGTATATATATGTGTGTGTGTGTATGTGTATATATATGAATATGCACACACACACACACACACACACATATATATATACATATCTGTTTTGAATCTTCCTGGTTTAGGTATGAGCACCATATTTGTGTCATAAAAAGAATTTGGTAGGATTCTTTCTTCATCTATTTTTTTGACAAAGAGTTTATGTAACATAGGAATTCATTGTTCTTTAAATGTTTTGATTTCCTCTTCATTTGTGGTGAATTCACTCTTTTAATTTTTGATACTGGGAGGACTGTTTCTGTTTGATTTTTTTGGCTTCTGGCCTCTTAGGTCATCTTCCATATCAGATTCCCACAATGGCTCTCAGACCATCAAATTCCTTATTGTCAGTTCCCAAAGGTAAAAAATGACATTTAGTAAGTCTTGTCAGAGCTAACATTGGTTGTTGTGCAATACGTTTAGTTTTTGACTCTAATGTTCAGAAATCATCAGATATTCTGATGTTGTGCAATACGTTTAGTTTTTGACTCTAATGTTCAGAAATCATCATTCCCAAGTATTTAAATGGCAAATTATTAATTGTAGGGCTGTGAGGTAATTACCATGTGGGTGACATCTTAATATTGAATTCAGATAAAAATCACAAGTCACTCTTGGGGGCAAGGGAGTCCATGAGCACCATTATGGAAAGAGTTATGGGTAATAATATAATAGAAAGGTGTTTCCACAATTAACTATTTGAAAGGAGAATAATACAGTTGTTCTTGGAATGGACCTTGCTAGTGAGATATGTGACCAGAAAGGAGGTGTACATTAGAGCAAGAGATAGTCAGTAGACAGTGCACATGTTCTACTGTTTTACATGAAATATAAATTTGCAATGTAAATTTTACACACTACGCAAAAAGAAGCCATCTTTCTCCTGACTCTATCACACTGGGTGGAATATATATAAAGGTTTATGAGGGAAAAAGGACACATATTTTCCAGGATAAGAAAGTACAGACATTCTGTGATTTGAGCTTTGTAGGGGAAATTTACCACAAAGAATCAGTTAATCAATTAGTATTTATTAAGCAACTATTATTTGCTAAGCATTGTGCTAGGCAGGGGAGATACAAAATTAAAAATACAATGGTCTCTGTTCTCAAATAATTTAGATACGTATATTCTATTTATATGAGTACATTTAAATCTTTACAAGAAATTTGTTATCAGTAACATTATCATTATTATCATCATCACCATTATTTTAAATCAGTGAAAGTCATTAGCGCCTGGGAGATAAAGAAAGTCTTCATAAAGGAGACGTTATTTAATCTGAGCTCTGAAAGAAACTTGGGTTCTGAGAATTAAAACTGAAAGGGAGTTCTGGGCATAGGATATGTACTGTTCAAAGTCACAGAGACAGGAAATGAAAAATGATGTGTACTAAACCTGAAAATTTAGGTTTTGAAGACTTTCAAATGTCAAATATACCATTTTATGTTTGATTCTTAAATTAATTGGATGCTACTTGATCAAGGAAGTGATTTATAAAACCTGTGTTTTAGGATAGAATTCAAGTTCATCATGACTGGAACTCATTGAGCATAAGTTGCTGTAGCTTGACCAGCTCCTTTCCCCTGTTAAGTTTTTATTGCTTGCTAAACATATTTATTTGATCATTACTAGTCTTTGGTTTTTCTCCTTGAATGATAAAACACAAACAAAACGCCATATAATAGTATCGCTTTCTCACTATCATTATTTACCATTAGCTCATCTACCATAGGTAAAGGTTATTTCACTGCCCTTAGAATCCATCATCTCACTGTGGATCTTAGTGGTCCTCTCAATTTTTTTAATACCCTTAGTTGCTTGTGTGTGTGTGTGTGTGGTTGTGTGTGCATGCATGTATTTTAGTTTGGCTACATAGATGATTCCCTTTATATCTGTCTCCATTAGCTTTATTCATAGAATTTTCATATTTTGCCACCCCATCAAAATAATTTCTCTTTCTGACTTGAGAATTACAAATGTAATACAAAAACAAAAACTCTGAGGTACCACCTCACACCCAGCAGATTGACTACTG
Source organism: Vombatus ursinus (assembly GCF_900497805.2). Taxonomy (NCBI): domain Eukaryota; kingdom Metazoa; phylum Chordata; class Mammalia; order Diprotodontia; family Vombatidae; genus Vombatus; species Vombatus ursinus. The sequence continues at coordinate 446,029 of NW_020954962.1, read as the reverse complement.
TGACAAAAGATAATGATAAATGTTGAGGAAGGTGTAGGAAAAGTAGAAAATTAATATACTGTTGGTGAAGTTGTGAACTGATCCAACCATTCTGGAAAGCAATTTGGAGGTATGCCCAAAGGGCTATAAAACTGTATATGCTTTGATCCAGGAATATCATTACTAGGTCTGTATTCCAAAGAGATCACAAAAAAGGGAAAAAGACCCATATGGACAAAAATATTTACAGCAGCTCTTCTTATGCTAGCAAAGAATTGGAAATTGAAGAGATTCCCATCAATTGGGGAATGGCTGAACAAGTGGTGGTGTGTGAATGTAATGGAATACTATTGTGCTATAAGAAATGATGAGCAGACAGATTTCAGAAAAACCTGGAAAAACTTACATGAACTGATGCTGAGTGAAGTGAGCAGAACCAGGAAAACATTATACACTGTAACAACAACATTGTGCAATGACTAACATTGTTAGACTTAGCTCTTCTCAGTAATACAATGAAATAAAATAATTCCAAAAGACTCACTATGGAAAATGCTATCCGCATGCAGAGAAAGAACTATGAGTCTGAAGGCTGTTGAAAGCATAGTATTCTCTCTCTCTCTCTCTCTCTCTCTCTCTTTCTCTTTCTTCTTTCTCCTGAGTTTTCCCTTTGGTTCTGATTCTTCTTTCACAACATGACTAATGTGGAAATATGTTTAATATGATTGTCCATGTATAGCCTATATCAGATTGCTTGCTGTCTTGAGGAAGGAGGAGAGGAGAGAGGGACTGAGAAAAAATAATTGGAACTCAAAATCTTAAAAAAAGTGAATGTTGGAAACTTTTTTTTACGTGCAATTGAGAAAAATAAAATATTGTTAAATGGAAAAAAAATTATAAATTTAAAAACTTCCAACCTCTTTTGGGCTCCTTTCCTTTAAAAATAAAATAATCATTGAATATTAGTTCCCTTTTCTCTGGTAACTTTGAAAAGAAGTCTTTCTAAAATGTATATTTTAGACTACACAATTTTTCCCTCTTGGTCAGGAAAAAAAAAATAGTAGTTCATCTTGTTGTTTCCTCTAACTTTTTTTTTTTCCAGTCCTAGGGACAATTTTTTTTTAATTTAATACTTTATATTTCCCCAACTACATGTAAAAACAATTTTTAATTTCCCCTACCTTTGAAAGATGAAAATGTTATTATTACAGGTAAAGGTTTTATTAGTTCTATTCTTTTCAGAGAGAACATCAGCTGTCCAGATAAATTAATTCAACTAATCACTACCAAAGTGCACCCATACCTATTCTGTGATATGATTGATTAATTTTACTTCTAATTCTTTTTTCTGGTCTCTAGCAAGAGATTTTCTGTTACTTCCAAAATTCAGCCTTCTCTAAATATTCTCTAGCATGTGTTTTCCCACAGGTTGCCATATTTCATCCCCTGACTACACATTCTGTATTCAGAATACAGATAATTCTCTATACATTGTAGACCAGCTGCTGATTTGTATTGGCAGAGAGAATTTCCTTATCAGAATTTCCTTTACAGTAGTGCGAGACACAGATTCAGTTTAAACAGATGGATAATTCCAGTATATTACACTTATTTGGTTTCTTTGAGTAATGTAAGCATGTGCCAGAATAAATTCCACTGCTTTCTCTTGAATAGTGCAGTAGAGAGCCCTAGCTCTGGAGTCAGGAAGACCTGAGTTCAGTTCTGACCTCAGTCACTCCTTTGTTCTGTCATTCTGTGCAGATAACTTATTTTCTGTTTGCTTCAGTTTCCTCAATCGGAAAATAGAGATAATAATGGTACCTATCTTCCAGAGAGGATCAAGTGAGATAATATTTGTGAAGTGATTAACACAGTGCCAGGCACATGGTTAATGTTTAATAAATGCTTGTTTCCTTCCCTCCTTACTAATTCATTGGAATATCTTCCCTCTTGTCCTTCTTGAATGAGATTGTAGTTATTAAAGAGTAACACACTAAAGCCCAAGTTACAGATCACAGGACTTGTGCTAGAAGGCTGCCTTTTGTGAAGAAATAGAAATGTAGAAAAGCTAAGGGACTTCTCCAAGGTGATAAGTGCACTGCATTTGAGAGTTGAATTCAAACTTGGTTCTCACGACTCCAATTTTAACCACATTACTCTCTCCCTTAAAAAATGTGAAAGTGTAAAGTTGAATCTAATTATCTTCTGTCATTTCTATTCCCTATTTTATCATACAACTGTTCTCCAAGATCATCCCTTTAATTCTTTGATGTTAGGCTCTCTGACCCTAGTTTGGTGGCAGGGTTAATTTATGTAGAAGAAAAATAGGCAAGTAACAAGTTCATGAAATGAAATATAATTATTTAATATGGAGGTTTCTAAAATGTGTGTGTGTTTGTATGTGTGTGTGTGTGTGTGTGTGTGTGTGTGTGTGTGTGATGGACTCTTTTTTGTCAATGTAACCTAAGAAAAATGTTTTTATCTTTAATATGTGTGTACGTGTGTGTGTGTGTATATATATGTATATGATTTGAAAGGAAGTCAATTATATGTAAATATATTTCTATCTTTATCTATCCACTTATCTTTTTTCTGCACCTCACTATTCCAATGCTAGTCCAAACATCATATTTTACAAAAAGTTGTTTTTCTTTTTTTTTCTTCCAGAAAGTTATTTTTCAAAGTGATGCAATGCAGGGAGCATTGCATCTCAGAACTAAGGAATATTTTCAGTGTTTTGATATACCTTACATAATTTTTCCATGACACAGATATTTAGTAAACATCACGGACTAAAAAGTATTTTCTTAATGTTGTATTTAGTTGTGTCTCTGGTCATCCTACCCTTTGGAAAAATGGAGTCTTTGGACTCTCACAAGTGAAGTTTCTTGCTCATTGTCACTTTCCTAAGCAGGAAACTATATAGAGGTGATGATTTTTTTTAATATATTAAATATAAATGCATTGCTTAGAAAAATCCTTTAATAAACTTTATATAAGGAATAAACACATTTAAATTCAAGAATCTATTTAAGAGTTATTTGACTTAAAAGTGTACCTTTCCATTACAGAAATACTCAAAGGACATTTAGACACTAATGGATTCAATTATTTTGACCTAAAAAGAATGGAATCTCAAGGAATTTGTCTCTTAGACCTTTGAGATCGTTTCATGCATAGGTCTGATTTTTTTTTTCACTTTCATAATTAAAAATAAAAGAGGTTGAGATGATTATTGTTAAAGGCTTGTTATTTTCTCTCCAGAAATATCAATAGGATAAAATGTAATTACAACTAAGGTCATGAGAGAGTTTACAAATAAAGAAAGCTAGCTGTGAAAGTTCAATGGGATTCATTATACAGAGCAGAAATGAAAAGAGAAATGAAATGTATTTTGGTAACAACTTCATTATTTTGTCTTTGCCTATGAAAGTAATTCTTGCCATAATGGTCCCAGTAGTCTTGCTTATTCTAAATCCTCATTAGATCTAAATTAATGAGCATAGAGAAAAAGCTTGTTAATAAGTCCTTGGGGCATCCGTTTTGAAGGGTAGGTCTGCATCGTAAGTCAATCACGACAGCTCCTTATACAAAACGAAAAGAGCAGGCCAGGCCAGATTGAATATATCTTTGAAGTTTTAAAAACATTATATTATGAGACCTCAAGACATTGATTTAACAAGATAAACAAACAGAGATTAAAAAATTCAAGTTTAAGTTCCAGAATTCACCCTTGAGGATTCAGTTCCTATTTCAATGTTTCTCGATTAATAAAACAGTGGGCACTTAGAAGGGGCCTGTTTATTAATACCCTCTGTTTTACCAGAATGGAGTCAGCAGAAAGGAATTCTGTAGAAACACTTAAGAGGGGTATTACACAGCTTGAGTTATTGCTTCCACAATTCTTAGATATCAGAGCTAACATGCAATAATGTATACGGGAAGCAGTGTGTTACAACAGGAAACATGCTGGCTCAGGCGTCAAGGAATTTAGAATCCTGATTTCTAATTCTTGCTGTCCACACTTGACCACACACACATACATACACATACATATGTGTATATATGTATGTGAGTATGCGTATATATGTTTATTTGCATATATATGTGTATATCTATATATACATATGTTTACATGTATATGTGTGTATAAGATTTATATTCTATATAAGTGAAAATAAAGATTCATTGTTATTATTGTTTGCTTTCCAAATTCATGGACCTCTTGAAATTGATCTATAGACCCCCATACCTCCATGAATCCCAGGTTAAGAATTCCTACTTTAATTCATTATCATGGTGTTAATGTGGCTTTGGAATGTCTAAAGTAATAGAAGTAGAGTATAATCACTGCTACCTAATATATAAAGTATAATCACTAATACCCAAAAAAGAGGAAAAAAAAGTGTTTGAGTACAAGTCTATCAATAGAACAACAATAGTCAATAAATTGATTAGGACCAGTTTAGCTAATAAAAGAGATTAAATACCAGAAATCAACAAGACCAATTATTGGGCAGTGTCTTGTGTTTATAATAAATAAACATTAGAATAAAATCAATACAAGAATTTTTAAAAGTTTCTTGTGAATGGGCAAATTAAATTCCAATGCATAGAAGATATCATTATGAATCCATTCCTTCAACAAATATATATGCAAATTAAAAAAAAAAAAGTGAATTGGGCTTAATTCCTTGGAGGATACCAACTTGGAAAAAAAAAAACTTTCCAAGATCTTGCAGTCTAGTAGAGTAGATAAAGCTTGCAAATAAATAAATTCATAATAACATATACTGTGAACATTGCAAAGGAAAGGTATACACAAATGTTATTCAAGTTCAGAGGTTAGTTATCATATCTTGTGGAGGGGATTCAAGGAAGACGTCATGACAAAGTTGACGAAAGTGAGGATATGCCTAACTTGATATTCATTCTTGAAAGATGACCATGATTTTTACAAACAAACAATAAAGATGGGCAAAATGAATTTTCTTTTTAAATGGTTAAAAGATACAAAAGAATTTCAAAAAAAAAAGAAAAATGGTCACAAAAATTAAAAAAAAATCCTTAATTTCCATTATTTATAGGAAGGAATATTATATTGCTTATGCCAGGTGATAGGGAGAGGAAATAGTAAGAAACATTTTATTTGATCTTTGATTGCTACAACAGCCCTCTGGAGTAGATGTTCTTATTTTCTCTATTTTAAAGGTGAAGAAATTGAAGGTGTTAATGGTTATATGATTGTCTATGAGTTACACATATAATATCTGAGACAGTTTGATTTTAGGAACCCAGGCCCCATGTACTTCTCACTGAAGCAAGATAAAATCATAAATATGAGTGTAAGGGCAGAATATGGGGAAAAGAGAACTATTAAAGACAGAATATTGGTGTTTGTAATGTGAATTGTGGATCTCAGAATGCTCCACTCCCCCAAAATTCTTGAATATAAGGTCTAGGCCAGTGGGTTTATTATAAGTCATAACAGCAAGAGAATAAACTCTGAATCCCCCAAGGGACAAATGAAAAAAAAAATGCATTGCACAGTCATTGTAAGAAACTGTCTTTCTCTCTGAGACTATTGTTGGAGTAATGAATATAGAATTGAAAAATATCAATGGATAATAAATCACAGAAGAAAAAAAGACGCAGTTGTTTCTAATTGAGATTTGGCTGTTATCACAATCATACCAAGATTCCTTTGTCTAACAATAAAATAGATGGGAAGTTAAAAAAAAATCTTTTAAGCTTTAAATGATCATTGAAACAAAAAAGGAATCTGTCATGGTCATTCTCCTTTTTCTTTCTTTCTTCCTTCCTTCCTTCCTTTCTTTCTTTCTTTCTTTCTTTCTTTCTTTCTTTCTTTCTTTCTTGGAAGCAGCTCTTTGGCAGAGTAGATAAAGTGCTAGACGTGGAGTCAGGAAGATTCTGAATTCAAATCCTGCCCCCCATTCACTAGCTGTGCAACTTTGGGAAAGTCATTTAACCTGTCTCAAGCTCAGTTTCCACAACTGTTTTACAATGGATAATTAATGGTACCTATCTCAAATTGTTGCAGTGTGTAATGTGGAAATATGTTAGCATGACTGCACATGTATAACCCATATCAAATTGCTTGCCTTCTCAATGAGGATAAGAGGAAAGAGGGATGTGGAGAGTTAATAATAACTGAGGAAACAATCTAAGCAAAAATCATTTGTTAGCTAGGCAGTCAGAATAAATAAGTCAGTGGACTCCACAGTCAGGTCAAAGACCCTGAATGCAGAGTGAAGCAGATTTTTAAACATGAAAAACAGTTAATCAAATCAGACGAACTAATTATAATAACAACAATCAACCAAGATACAACGTTAGGTAATCTAATTGGAGGAAAGATAAGGAAAGATTGGGAGGGGAAGGAGTAAGTCTCAGGGTCCTCTTTCATAAAATGAAAAGATGTTGATCGATTGCATCTACTTGTGTGTATGAAACAATAGGTGGATTATATAATCTAGTTTCCCATGCATGAATAACAGAAAAGGTGGAGAACACATGTGGAAGCACAAGATGGAGTCAGTGTCCATGAGAAGATTTGATTAATTCTCCTGATTCTCACATTAAACCAATTCCATTTTGTACATAATCTTCATTTTTCTCATCAATTCCCCCATTAGGATTAAGGTGGAGGGGTCAGCTCACTACCATATTAATCACTTATCTAATACCCAAATCAAGAAGGTTTACCATTATCTTCCTAATCAGAATCAGAATTTTATAACAAAAAAAAAAACCTCTGGGTGACACTCTCTCACACAGTTTAAGGCACCATCTATGCTTAGGGCAAAAACAAAAATCATTCCTAATGCAAGCAAAGCAAATTTGCCTATGGTGATGAATACTATTACCTTGTAACTAAATGAACCAAGAGAAAGGATCCCAGCAAGGGTCTTTTGGGTCAGGCAGTTGTGTTTCTACTACAACCTGTTGAATTTCATGAAGGTTGGTAACAGTGTCCCCTGACTAAATAATACAGGAACAGTAAGATTGATTGATCATAGCACATGCCTCTCTTTGTGATGTTGTAATAAGATCAAGGACCATGAGATTTTTGTAAGGCCAATTGTGCTAAAGAATCAACTTCACTTTGGAAAGAGGGCATGGGTTCACTAGTCACTTGGGCAAGCTACTCAATTTCAAGTGATAAATTTTAAGTGGTATGTTCTAACACAGACACTTCAATGAATGGGAATAGGGACTAGAGAATCTTTATCACTAGCCCATTTTCTTTCATGAGGTTATTCACTAATATTCCTCTTTTTTCCCAACTATGCTACCATGCACTCAGATTTCTAATAGCACTTCTCCTCTCTAGTCCTATAGTATAGTTAAAGACTGAGACTGGTGGAACCAAATAAGCAATCCACCATGCTCCAACCCAGTTTAGGGGGAGAGAGATATAAGCCTTATCTCCACAGACTAAAAAAAAAATGACCTGAGAACACTAAAGCCCATGTGAGATTAGTGGAAGCTAACCTTTGATGGACAAAATTGTCATCAGATCTAACCCAATCTAAGTTGTTTCTGGTGAGATTTACTAAGGAAACACACTTGGGTTCACTGAGTACTTCTTAAAAAGATAAGATAAAAAATAAAACTGTCCTATTTATACCAGGGAAGGTAATACTTTGGTTATACTTGATTACTTTACCAAAGTTAAGGGTATTATAGTGGTAGAGGTGTACTAAAGGAAACAGAACCAATCTGGGACTTTGAATACTGTTATACCCCCAGGAGATATTGATCTAAAGTGAAATATAATCATTTCCTGGGGAGGTGGGGAATGGTCATAGGTTTGGCCCCATTTAGTATCTTCCTTTAGGGTCATATAAATTGCACTGCACTCAACCTACAACTGAAAAACATCTTTTCAAAGATGAGGCATAAATAGATCATGGTTGAAAGAGAGTATCATTCCCTGTGACAACAATAGCTTTCCATGAGTTAGGTCCTTTTTGGTATATTTGCTGACATATCCAATGCACATGAGGTCCAATAATTTTCAAATAATATAAAGTTTGCTCTACTTTACTGTGTAATTTGGTAATAGCACCGAGTGTTTTTTTTCCAGTTTTCCTGGAAAGAGTAAATGGGGGAGTTAAAAATAGTAAAACTAAACAAGAAGAGAAGCTAGATTTACACAACAGGGTAAGAGTATTCAGGAATATAGCATTTATAGCCTAAAGTAACCAGGTAAAAAGAATCCAATATGCTACTTGTGCCAAAAATCCCCAAGAAACAAGGAAATTATATTCTGAATTGTCCAATCTCTATTCTCTGAGAGGAGCTGACTAGAAAGGAAAGAATAATGGGAAAAAAAAATACCAAAGTCAAAATTATACAAGAAGGATTACAAGACAATTTATCACAATTAAAATGATTAAAATATAAAGCATTATGATATAGTTTTAAGATCTGGTACTGCTAAACCTCCTTCCTTTACACCTTTTTACGTAGTTTCCTCTGATATTCTTGACTTTTTTGTTTTTCCAAATTTTTTTAATTCAGTAAAATAATTTTTGGTCATTTAACTTTATCCATAACTTAAAATGAAATAAAAAAGTAAAGCATAAGGCAAACAATGAAACAAAAAACATCCATCTTCCCAAAGACATACATTTTCCAGAAAGATGGGCACTTATTGCTTCCCCACTCTCCTCAGAAGAATTAGCAAACTGGGAAAGAGTTATCAGAAGTAAAAACAATAGGTGACAAAATTAAAATAAGATACATCGGAAAGTACATTATGAATTTTAAAAAGAGCAGATTTTTACCGGAGAACAGTATTTCCAAGATTCCTTTTCTCTAACATGATTGCAGAAGGAGAGAATTTGGAACCCAATTAAAAAAAAAAACAACAAATGTTTGTTTTTACATGTAATTGGAAAAATAAATTATTTCCAATAGACATTTTATGGATCAAATGATATAGCACATGAGAATTTTCTGTAAACCTTAACTACTAAATAAAATTATTATTGTTATTAGTGTTGCTGCTGCTGCTGTTGATTTCAGATTGCTGCTATTTTTTTATCAGGTACCGTGAAAAAATTAAGATGGCTATGTCCATGATGTTTAGCACTTGGTACTGGAAATTAGGGGGAATAGAAATGTGACAGCCAAGTAAATTTGACATTACTAAAGGTTTCTATTTATTCCAACAGAAACAATTGGTCATGTGTGTCCCTTCATCCCTCTTTCATTTCATGATTGGCTAGGTCATTTTTCAGTTGTTTCTAACTCTTTGTGACCCCATATGGGGTTTTCTTGGTGAAGATACAGCAGTGGTTCATCATTTCCTTCTCCTACTCATTGAGGAACTGAGGCAAACACAGTTGAGTGATTTGTCTAGGGTCACGCAATTAGTACGTGACTGAGTCCAGATTTGAACTCAGGGAAATGAGTCTTACTGACTCTAGGCACAGTGCTCTACTCACTGAGTCACCTAGCTGTACCCAGTTTCATTTCATGGTATCTTATTTTAGAAACTACAAGGTATTCCAGGGTTTACTAGTCCCATTTTCTCCTTGTATAGATGAGGAAACTAACATGAGAGATGGCATAACTTGCCAATGATTCAATAGCTAGCAAGTTAACAAAATATTGAAGATCTGAACCCAAGACTTTCAACCATGATCTATTTATGCCTCATCTTTGAAAAGATGTTTTCAGTTGTAGGTTGAGTGCAGTGCAATTTATATGACCCTAAAGGAAGATATTAATTGGGCCAAATCTATGACCATTCCCCACCTCCCCAGGAAATGATTATATTTCACTTTAGATCAATATCTCCCGGGGGTACAGTAGTATTCAAAGTCCCAGATTGGTTCTGTTTCCTTTAGTATACCTCTACCACTATAATACCCTTAACTTTGGTAAAGTAATCAAGTATAACCAAAGTATTACCTTCCCTGGTACAAATAGGACAGTTTTATTTTTTATCTTATCTTTTTAAGAAGTACTCAGTGAACCCAAGTGTGTTTCCTTAGTAAATCTCACCAGAAACAACTTAGATTGGGTTAGATCTGATGACAATTTTGTCCATCAAAGGTTAGCTTCCACCAATCTTACATGGGCTTTAGTGTTCCCAGGTCATCTTTTTTTTTTTTTTGGTCTGTGGAGATAATTGAAGGGAGGCTTATATGTCCACTGTAGTGTCTGACATAAAAAAAATGTCAAAAATGTCAAAGAATTTCATAAAAAGAACCCAAAACCCTGCATTGGGTGTGGCAGGAAAGAGAATTGAATTGGGGGTGTCATCTAGGAGCTCAAATTGTGATCCCATTTAGGCTGATCATTTTCTTTTGAGTGGGGTATGACTGGTGCTCTGTGAGGTATGCCTGGGTCCAGCCTGCTCTTTTCTCCACTGCAGAAATATTCAGGCTCACTTATGAAACGTTATTCATTTTTAATTACAATTATAGTATTTTCATAAAAATAGATTGTAGAAAGACTGGCATAAAAAGATGGATAGAAGTAGAAGCCCTCCCTCCTTTAGCAATGCTACCATTTGCAGTCATTTTGACATGGACATATAAGCCTCCCTTCAATTATATCCTATATTATCCCATTCAATTAGATACAACCTCATTATTTTCCTACATGTATGATACTTTGCCAAATTCATGGGATAGATGGACTAAAAAGGAGCAGTTCCTGTCCTCCTTAAGGATTGATTTTAATCTTAATGGAGGTGGTATTGGAGGGATTCAATGAGACATATGCTGGATTTGGTACTCAAATCATGGTTCTACCACATACCCTGGGAAAGTCAATTAATCTTTCTGGTCCTTTATCTATGTAGAAAATGAAGAAAATAGGTAAAATAATCCTTAGGCTTCCTTTCAACAACAAATCTATGACTTTTTAATGCTATTATCCTATGTAAATAGACAATACTTAAAAAAATGCCAAAAAAATCAGAAAGAAAAGAGAACTAATAGTTTGGGGAATTTAGAGTCCTCACGAATAAGTGAATGAATGAAGCATTTATTAAGCATCACAAGCATTCAAAGAACTCTGCTAAACACTGTAAACATAAATAGAAAAGTAAAAGTCCCTGCTCTCAAAGAGCTCACATCCTAAAGGGCAAGACAGTACATAATGAAAGTATCTGTTACAAGTCAGATGGAAAGGTTTCATAGTCCTCAGGGTGCAGTGGCAAAGCAGATGGTAATGCCTCTTCTTCTAATGTAATGTCCAATGATAAAATCATATTAGTTTTAGATGTTGAACTATAATAGTGACAAAGACTTTGGTTTCAATTTAGAAAAAAAATAAATGCTAAAAATATGAATATGATTATTTTCTTATTTTTCCTAAGGATTTTCTGTCCTCTGGGCATGTAGATGAAGACAGATTAGGTGATGAAGCATTGAGTTGTTGATGAATGTATTGAAAACTGAGGACTTGATAACATATGAGTTGGCCACTGAGTGACTGAATGAATATTATTTTAACAGGGAGAGTGAAAAATGTTTTATCCAAATATTTGGATGAAGACCAATTGGAAACAAAGAAAACTCCTTCAAACCCATTATTTGGGGGCAAAAAAAGTTGTATTGCTGGCATAGCTTAGCCAGTTTTTAAGAATGAAAACAAATAGGACAAAGATGGTTTTAAAAGGAAAAAAATAAACAATAATGAATCGGAATAGTCAATCCAAACAATTTAATTCAATTCAGCACAATGCAAGGAATCCCAAATCTATTACATGTCAATTATATGTTAAGAACTATTGCTGGAGATTTGAGTAATAGAAGATCAAAACCAAGGAGTCCCTTTTCTAAGTGATTTTAGATTATACTTTTCATAAATGCATTTGATGATTTGGAATAGACACACGTACAAAATCCAGATCCTGAGGTCAAGAAGATTTATCTCTTAAGCACTATTGCATTTGCACAGAGGTAATAACAATGAAAGGGAATAGTTTTTGCCTTTTCTGATTTTGGGATGCATCTTTGTTGCATGTGAACACAGCCCAGTAATGACAGTTTGAAAAAAAAGAAAGAAAGAACAAAAGAGAGAAAGGAAGGAAGGAAGAAAGAAGGAAAGAGGTGTATCATTGCTCCAGTAGTCCACTAGTAGCTAAAATGAAGCCAGGGCTCAAATTTCTGCTGACTAATCCATAATATGCCAAATGTTCTCCTTCAAGATAACTCACTGAGAAAGTACTCTTTGGTGGATTATCTTTCTTAATGCACTCTTAACATCTTTGTTCCTCAGGCTGTAGATGAGTGGATTCAACATGGGGATAATAAGTGTATAGAAGACTGAGGTCACTTTGTCAATATCTAGAGAATGATCTGTGCTTGGACGTAAATAAATGAAGATCAGAGTCCCATGGTAGATGGTAACTACAATCAGATGGGAGGCACAAGTAGAAAATCCTTTCTTTCTCCCTTCAGCAGAACCAGTCTTAAGGATAGTGACTATGATGTATGCATAAGAGAGGAGGACAGTTAAAAGACAGATGGCTTCAACAAGACTTGCAAAGACTACTAGAACAATATCATGAATATAAGTGTCAAAACAAGACAGGGAGAATAGAGGTGAGATATCACAAAAGAAATGGTTAATTTCATTAGAACAAAAAGACAGCTGGAATGTGTTTGTGGTGTGAATAATGGAGCTCACGGTTCCACCCAAAAAGGCTCCAAATACCAGCTGGCAGCAAACTCTCTTGGACATTACTACTGTATAGAGCAGTGGGTTACAGATTGCTACATACTGGTCATAAGCCATAGCAGCCAAGAGAAAAGATTCTGTGTCCACCAAAGAACAAAAGAAATATAATTGTGTTGCACATCCATTATAAGAAATAGCTTTCCTATCTGAAAACAAGTCCACCAGCAATTTTGGAGCAATGACTGAAGAGTAACAAGCATCTATAAATGACAAAACACTGAGGAAAAAGTACATAGGGGTGTGTAGATGTGAACTGGTTGTGATCAATGTAATCATTCCAACGTTTCCCAACAAGGTCATGGTATAGATGAAAAAGAATACTAAAAATAGGAAAACTTGAAGCTCTGGGTGATCTCTAAAGCCCAGGAGAAAGAAGTTGGTCTCTGTGCTACTATTCTCTTTGTCCATCTCTGTAGTCATCTTTGATCTCTGGTCTGTGTAAGAATAAGGATGGTTATGTTAATAGTACAGAACAGAGATATCAAACACACAGCTCCAGGGGTACAACATTCCCCAAGGTTATCAGAATCAGATTAAAATGTAATTGGGAAATATTTAACAAAATAAATAAAAATACAATACAACATAAATGTACAGTTCTCTAAGTTAATGGGCTGCCCATAGGGATCCTTATGGACTTTTTAGTGACCCATCCCATTTCTTTTTGAGTTTGAGAACACTGACATGGAGTACTTGGTAGTGAAACTGAGCAGGGAAAGGAAAATGTGGGTCTGGATTCATCTGGTTGTCCTTAAACCAGCCATTCCAAAATAGGATTTAGCCATAATTCTTATATCCCATCATATTTAGGAAGGTTTAGAACTGCATCATACTGTGAAGAGCAAAGAGTAACCTACTTAGTCACCCTCCATCATTATTATCTATGCAGGAGATACAAAGACACAAATGAACATCTTCCTGCCTTCCACAACTTTACAACATATTGGGGGAGACAACATATAAATAAATGCATATATACAGAATGGATATGGAGTTTGTGAAAAGAACCTTAAGAGGGAAGAATTAAGCCGCTGGGGAACTTCCCCTTTCAGAAGATAACTTCTGAAATAAATTATGAAGAATCATGGATTCTAGGAGGAAAAGGTGAGGAAGGAAATATTCAAGCACAGAAAGGGCATAGAGGTATGATTTGGTATGCTCTTCTCAAGGGAATAAAATTAGCACTGTGCTGATGGATCATCGAGTATGTAAGGTATAAAGATAAGAGAAATGTAGGAAAAAGCCAGGTTATGAAGTGTTTTAAATTCCAAAAAAGGACTTTATATCTGATCCTTTAGGTAATAAGGAGTCACTAGATTTTATTGAGGGAAGAAGAGGCAGATACTGACATGGACAGATCTATATTTTAGCCAAATCACCTTCCCAGTTGAGCAGAATATTGATTGGAGTAGGGAGAGACTAAGTTCTGGGTCCGATTAGAAGGATATTGCAATGGTCCATCCATGACATGTTGAAGGCCTACACTAAGATGGTGACTGTGAGTAGAGAGAAGGGAATTATATGAGGAATGTCATAAAAGTGAAATGAAAAGATTTGGCCTTTGTAGTCATTTTAGATTTAAGAGTGATCTTAGCCATTTAGTCCAGTCTTTTCATTTTTTGCATGAGTAATCAGAAGTTCAGTGAGTCAAGGTCCTATGTGCATGGTTATGGTTGTCACAGGCGTCAGTGGTCATTTTGGAATGGCACTTCCTTCATATTCTTATTTTTGGACTTCTGCAATAACCTGCTGCTTGATCTCCTTGGTTCAAGTCTCTCCCCACTCCAAACTGTCATCTACTTAGCTGCCAAACTGATCTCCCTAAATGACGTATTTAACCACATCACCCTCCCTAATCCAATTCAAAACATTCCAGTGGCTTTTTCCTTTTAATATTACATCCAGGATCAGATATAAAATGCTCTGTTTGGTGTTTAAAGCCTTTCATAACCCAGACCTTCCTTCATCTCCAGTCTTCTTGCACCTTATTGCCTTCTGCACTCTTTGTGATCCAGGGTCACTGGTCTTTTTGTTATTTCTCACATAAGACACTCCAACTTCAGAATCTTTGCATCTGTATTTGTTTTGCCCAGTGTCTGTGATTTTCTTTCTTTTCATTTTCATCTCCTGCCTTCCCTAGCTGCCATCAAGTCAGTTTAAATTTCACCTTCTGCAAGAAATCTTTTTTATTCTCCTTTAATGATAATTCCTTCTCTCTGAGATTATACACATTTATCCTGTGGATATTTTGTTTGTACATGGTTGTTTCAATTGTGTCTCTGCCATTAGACTAGATGCTCCTTCAGAGTCCTTTGTCCCCTAGATCTTTTTTCTGCCTGACATTTCTCCCTCCCTTTCTTTGTACTTCCATTGCTTAGCATATTACCTGGCCCATAATGAGACCTTAACAAATGCTTGTTGTCACTATGATTTTTGAATCTGTGTTTGCTTCTTATAACTTTTCTGTCTCTCGTTGGTCGTCACAGGTCACCAATCACAATTTTCACTTGATCTGCCTATGACTACCCCTCTCTAAATATTGTAATTTGTTCAGAGTTTGATAACCAGATTACCAAATTTCTCAGAGTTCTGGTTAAAACAAGAGTAAATGGATTCATAATGAAGGATTTAAGGTACATATGTATAACACTCATGAGATTCAATGTATTCACTTTGACTTTATTCAAAAACTTTCTTTACTCCCTTCCTAGTTATTAACTTTGTTGTGGCCAGATGAAATTATATATTATTGAGGTCTGGAAAGTCAAGGCTTATTTTTTGTATGCTTGATAGAATACTTTAGGCTTTTCAAATCATCATCATCCTGATCATTATCATTATAGACTACCTAATCTATACTCCCTATTTTGGCCAAGTTGGAAGTCTAGTGACTGCACATGGACCTGAAACTACAAATGATCTGTTGGGAAGCTTTGGCCCATTCTGCTACTCACCTGGGCCAGTCTGGCCCCCCCTTTTTTTTTTTTGGTGAGGCAATCGGAGTTAAGTGACTTTCCCAGGGTCACACAACTAGTTAGTGTCAAGTGTCTGAGGTTGGATTTGAATTCAGATCCTCCTGACTTCAAGGCCAGAGCTCTATCCACTGTGTAACCTAGCTGCCCCTCAGTCTGGCCTTCTTTAAAAAGCCCCATGCCCTCTTCTCCAGGGAACTTAAAATTTAAGGATTAAATTCACTGGAGATACCCCCTAGATTTAAAACACCCACAGCTCAGAAATCCTGACCTCAAGCAATCTACCAGTCTCATCATTCTCCATTATCAAGGATAACATTGTGTGCAGCCATGACCATCTTAGTTCTCTTCATTTTCAATGTTCTTAAAATAATAGCATTCAGAACTCTGCATTCTTTCCCAGATATGGTCTATCTAGGAGGGCATGGTAGACTGGGGGTGCCTTTTTTTTCTTCTAGTCTTGATCACTATTGCTTCCAATGCAGCTTAAACACTAGATTGTTGTTTGCCATGTAAAACTATTCACACGTATTGAGGTTAGAGACCATTAAAACCTTCAGGGTTTGTTCGTTTGCTTTTGTTGTTGTTGTTGTTAGAGAAATTATTCTCTAGCCACACATTTATCATTTTGCCTTAATGAGGGACTCCCCCTCTTACCCCATTAAAGGGTAGCATCACACTGCTATTGGGCATAATGTGCACCTGTTTGATCATCTTTAGCCCTACTGAAGCTCAGAACTCCTGAGCATAAGCAGCCTAGGCTTCCACAGGTAGCAGGCATCACAGGCATGCATCATGAAGCCTGGCTCAAATCACTTTCATGTTATTTGTATCACTTGTCCCTCATAGTCACCTGTACTAGAATGCGAATGTACCACTAACTTCAATGTGGCGAATAAGAACTGATGGATTAAATGATTTAATCAGAGTTGACAAATTAAGGCAGTAACAGAAGAAAGACAAGAAGCCAGGTGTCTGAAAAAGACCAAGGTTCCTTTGTCTATGATCAAAATATGACAGGATTTAGAATTGTAAGGGACTATAGAAGCTATTTCAATTCTGTAATTTTATAGATTAGAAAATTCATTCTTAGAGAAGTCACATAATTTATCCATATCTGCAGAGGGTTGGAGTGTAAACCAGGGCTTTTTCCTAAGGTGGTGCACCGCGTTGTGACATAGTCTTTACTTCCCATAAATCGATATATCAGTGCATTTCTGATAGTTCATTTTGGCTTAAAAGCATTGCTTATGGTTAAATCTCATAAACACTTTTATCTTTCTCTTTTTACACTGTTATATAATAAATAAATTTGTGTGTGTGTGTGTGTGTGGGGGAAATAAATTAAAATTAAGGAATTAACCATTATATAATTAATGAAAGTGTCCCACACTTTTTTTAAAGGTCATTCTCATGACTTGTGTTAGGCATTTTCCCAAATCCAGAGTACTTACCAAATTATCACCTTTCTATCTGCTTTCTTTGTAAACTGTAGCCTGCATTAAATGGATGAGTTTTCAGTGCAAAAACTGAGTTCTTTTAGGCTGATATGACTTCTCTTGGGCTACTAAGATCTGAGTACCAAACACATCACATTTTCTAATTCTTGAGAAATTAGCTGACTGTAGAAAAGGGCACTACTTCCCATGTCCCAAATGCAACCCATGGTTTCTGAGGAGAACTGGGGACCTTTTATATTCGCCTCTGAGTTTTTTAAAAGTTACTTCCTTGCTAAGATCACTCAAAGTGCTCTCAAACTTTGATGCTTCTAATTGCCAGGTCCCCAAAGAAATAGACACATGGGGAATTGTGGCATGTACTCATGAGGAACTGATAATGTTTAAGATATAATTTGTTCTTTGTCATTTTCAAAAACATGAGAGAACCGCATCTAGGCATTAAAAATGACAGCTCTCTGAAGGTGTGAAAAGAGGCTAGTCACTCTGTGATTCAGGAAATTAGGGAATTGTTCATCAACTTCACCTGTCAACTTTAGGAGCTACAAAGCCTGAATCACCAGTGGGGAAGTGGAGTTGGATCATAACTGAATTCAATGGAATTCGACAAGAAATTTTAAAGCACCTGCTATGCTACAGGTAGTATGATCAGTACATGACAGATAAATACAAAGTGAAACAATTACTGTCATTAAAGACTTTAAATTTTATTTGAGGCAAGAACATCATACACATATATGTCATTACAAAACATATAAGAAGTTTTTTTTTTTGGGGGGGGGGAGCAGTGGGCAGATAGGATACAGCTCTATTTTGGAGAGCAGTTTGAGAACAAAAGAACATAGGTCCCAGGTGGGTAAAATAGAAAGATACCAAAGAGTGTGGTGAGGACAAAGGGATGGAGCTAGTATGTGCAGTAAGAGATTGGTAAATGAGTGTACAGTCCTTATGAGCACGTGGGGTGTGTTCTGTCTAATACAATCCTACGTGTAGGTTTCAGAACATTCTATAAGTATTTACTGTCCACTTGTCACGTGTTGAGGAAAATGTTTTTTTTTTTTTTTATTTGATTATTGAGCCAGAACATGGTATGCATTCAAAAGGTACTGCCAAAGTGATACTATTTTTTTTTTCCTTCATGGCAGCGTGAGAGAGAACAATGAATTGTAGTGAGTGAGTGTCTGCATTTGGGAGAGCTCTCAGATTCCTTCTCACCTGGTTGCTAGTAAACTTTTAGAATATAAAGTAGCTGTAAATTCCAAATCTGTCTTGTCCTTTTCTGCCTTTAAGTGAAAGATGATTGGAGAAAAAAAACAGCAAACAAACAAACAAACAAAAAAACGAGACTTTGGGAGCTTTGAAAAAAGGTTCAGGAATTCAAATCCAAACCAGAGATGACCATAAATTGAGCCTGAGTAGGTGTAAGAGAAACTCTGAATGATCTGCTTGACTCAGCACAGGAGCTGATCAAAGGCATCCAAGAAACATCCTGCTGAAAAAAGGGAGTGACTGACTCATCCAATCATCATGATACTTCATAGCAACAATGTTAAGTCTGAGATCATTTTCCCCAAGGACAAAGATGGTAGAGAGTGGAAAATGTACCTCCATAGTCCAGTAAAACACTTTGCAATTTCCATCCTTTCAATATTTGTTCAATGAATATTCCTTTATAAAAACTAATTATTATTAATTGATTAGATTATCAATAATACAGGTGAGATAATAACTATTGACTGATATTGTGGGGAACACCTTAGATTAGGAAGATGAGTTGATAGTATCAGAAAGAGATTCTATTATGCCTCTGTAGCACCTCAGCATACTGTCGGAATTATGTACCTATATTTATTCTGGGGGTTCTGATTAGTCAGTATGAGTGAGACTTGGGATAAGGATTCCTAGAACTTATATGAGTTACACATAGATAGAATGAAGGAATATAAAGGAATAAATAGAGAAGGAACCTTGATCTTGGACATTCTACAACTCAGAAGTCCTAAAATCCTTAGTACAGCCGCAGAGAAGTAGATTGTCACACTCTTCACAATAGCAAAAGTAATATCAATATGTAATATTTACTAGAAACCCCCAAGAAAGAGATGGAACATGTAGGAGTTGGGAGGGGAGGAATGATGGCAGAAAAGAAACCCAGCCCCTGATTTTCCCTAATTATCAATGAAAAGAACCAAACAAATCTTGGGTCCAGACTGGTTATAATATAATTCAAGCTATACCTGTCCAATTAAATAAGTGAGAGGAAGATAATTAAATTAAAGTTTGCATCAATGATAGGATCATAATAGGAGGTTGGCTTGTCACTTAGTAGGGTCCCTCCACTTATTCCCTCAGACTTCACATAGTGTTTTCTTCTGTACTGCTCAATATATTCATCATGTTTGTGTCATATTCTCCTTTCAGATTGGGTCTGTAAACATACATACATACATGTATTCCCATTTAGGTATTTTATTCTAAATTTAATTAACAGAAAAAGTTAATTTTCATATACGATTCAGAACTAAGGTCTCAGTTTCAGATGCAAAACCAGAACTCTATTATGTAGAACTTGTACTTTTCTTAAATAGAGCATATTCACCATTTAATTTTCATGGCAGTTCTCCTTGCCTATAATTCCTGTGGACTTCCTTACTTTCTTTTATTTTCTGGGAGGGAGATCTTCAAGGCCCCAAATCCAACTTGGGGATAAAAAACATCAACACGGCAAGTGTTTGCACCAAATATGCATAGTTTAGCAAAACAAACTCCCGTATTGGCCACATCCAAAAAGTTACGTCTCATATTGGGTTCATCACCTGTTTGTCAAGAGATCAGTTGCGTGTTTCATCACAAGTCCTCTGGAATTTCTGTTTGCTCATATAATGGGTTACCATACCTTTCAACATTGCATTCCTTTTCTTGATACTCTTGTGATTGTATACGTTTTTCTAGCTCTGCTCACTTTGTCTTACATTGGTTCATGTACGGCAGATTTTTTCTGAAAATTTCCTTTTAATCATTTCTTGTGATAAAATAATATCTGATTATGTTAATAAAGCTTAATGTGTTAAGTAATTCTGTAATTGATGGGAACCCCCTCCCTTTTTTGGTTTCCAGGTCTTTGCTACTACAAAAAGAGCTTCTATAGATATTTCTGTACATATGAATCTTTTTCCTCTGTCATTGATGTCTTTGGAATATGTATGTATGTGTACATATACATGCATGTACATGTATGTGTATACTAATACTTATTATATGTTTATATACACACATGTATATGTTTGTGTGTACATAAATACCTATATGCATACATGCACACACATATGCACACACACATATATTCTGTACATATAAGTCTTTTTCCTCTGTCATTGATCTCTTTGGAATATATATATACATATATGTATATATATATATAATACATATATATATGTGTGTATACACACATGCATACATATGTATGTACATACATACATAGATACATATTTCCATTAAAAAACTAAGTAGAAACAAATGAATATTCAGTAGTAACAGGACTAAAGTGAAAGGAGCTAACTGATAGATGTATTGATCTATAATCAATAGATGATGTTTATTTACATCAATATCAATGATGAAGAGGAGGAGGATAAGAATAACTATGAATATGATGATAACAGACATTGAAGTTTTCAAAGTTCTTGATATGCACATATCTTATTTAAACCTTGTTGACTGGAAGTTAAACCAACTGTTATTATCCCCATTTGAAATATGAGGAAATTCTAGATCAGAGATATTAAGTACCTTGCCCAGTCACAGAGCAAGTAAGACCATAAAGATAAATTGAAACCCAGACCTTATGGACACAAGTCTGCCATTTTATCTAACATTGCACATTGATTTCTATTTTCTTATTCTTTAAGCCAAACATAATGTCAGGACCATAGCAAAAAGTACCCCAGTATGGGACTTCAAAGGGAAAGCTCAGTAATTAGTAGGCTAAAACAGTTCATTGATATTGATATAAATTCCTAATCTCCTCTCCTTCCCCCTAATTTGGTACATGGGAACACCATTTCAGAACCTGAGGACATCTTTCCTGAGGGCATCTTTCACATCCTTGTTCCTCAAACTGTAGATGAGTGGATTTAACATTGGTATCACCACAGTATAAAACACAGTAGCTACTTTGTCTGAATCCAGGGTGTTTCCAGATCCTGGTCGGCAATAAATGAAAAGTATGGTGCCATGGAAAATCACAATGGCAGTGAGGTGGGAGGCACAGGTGGAGAAGGCTTTGCGCCGGCCCTCAGAAGAGCGAATTCTCAGAATGGTGATAAGGATAAATATGTAAGAGATGAAGATGATGATGATGGTGCTGATCTCATTGAAACTGGCCACTGTGAAAAGCAGCAGTTCGTTGATGGAGACATCAGAGCAGGACAGAGACAAGAGTGGGGGGAGATCACAGAAGAAGTGATCAATGATGCTGGATCTATAAGAAGATATCTTAAGGGCAAAACAGGTGTGAATTAGAGAACACACTGTACCACAAATATACGAGCCACAGACCAACTGGATGCAACGTTTCTGAGACATGGCAGTCGTGTACAACAATGGGTTACAAATGGCTACAAAGCGATCATACGCCATCACCGCCAGCAGTATGATTTCAGTGACCACACATGAACAGAACAAATAGAATTGTACAGTACAACCTAGGAAAGAGATGACCTGGTCTTCTGTTAATGTATTGACCAGCATTTTGGGTACAATGATGGTAGAATAGCAGAGATCAACAAAGGACATGTGGCTGAGAAAAAAATACATAGGGGTATGAAGACGGGGGCTGATCTTGATCAGGATAATCATTCCAAGATTCCCCAAAACCGTGATGGCATAAATCACTAGGAATATCAAGAAGAGGAAAATATGGAGTTCTGGATGATCTGAAAATCCTAAGAGCACAAATTTAGTAACTGCTGTGCAATTTTCCTCCTCTTCCATTATTTCGGTATGTTGAAGGTTAAATAAAGCATAAATGAAAAATTCTTCTTTTGTATGGTCCAAGAATAAGTTTTAACCATCTCCTAGGAAAACAGTATTAAAATCAAAGTTAATATATGTTTAATAGGAGAGAAATATTATATGACTATACATGTGTTTATTATCTTGATGTCTGTCCTTTAAATATCATAGAAATACAATCAAATTTGCATACACCGGGGAGAAACACCATCCAGATCAAAGAAAATCCATGGTGAAAGATCTTGTGTAGATCAACATGTCATACAGATAAAGAAAATACTAGAACACAGACAATATAATGATCATGCATACTACCTATATCATATACACTTATGTGTGTATCTTTGTGCTTTGCAAAGTAATCATCAAAATAAATGCATACATTCTCAGGCTGCATGTGCTACACATAGTATATACCTTGGTTCACGATCAGATCATATGTGAAACCTATGCTATATGCCTGTATAGTTTGTGTTAATCCCAAAGAAACAAATAATTCAAATCTCTCTCTCTCCCTCTCTCTCTCTCTCTTTCTCTCTCATATACACAGAAACACATATCACCATTTATTAAAAAAAAACTTTTTAACTTACTTATGAGAGATACCCTATGGATTCAATAAAGCCAATAATGAATGTTTGTATTTTTCCATCAACAGTTTTTACCCTTGGAACAACTCTGAGATCTGATAGATGGAATTTTGCCCAGCTTAGCATTCACAGTGAGTTCAATTTCTGTTGTTCGGTAAAAGTCATGATGACAAGTTTATCTGGCCAGTTATATGATGCCTCACTCATTCATCCAATTCCATATGTCTGTATGTATACACACACACACACATATATATATGTGTGTGTGTGTGTGTGCATGTGTGTGTGTCTATATTATATGTGTGTATATGTGTATACATATGTAAGTGTATGTATGTATGTATGTATATAACTGTTGGTTACATAAAGTAATGTGAGGTTATTCAGGAAAGAACGCAAGATTGAGAATCATAGGAGCATAGGTGCAAAGATTTAGAGTTGGAAAAGTCCTTAGAGTCCATCTAGTCTAGACTAATCACTTCTGGGAAGCCCTGGGTTCTAATCCTACCATAAATACCTCCAGCATTTATCATTAGATTGATCATATGCAATTAAGCTCTCTGAGTCCCAGGTTTATTTTGTACAAAAAAGGAGATATTAATGCTCACCGTATCTACTTCATAGGTTTATTGTGATACTCAAAGATAAGAGATAAGAAATGAGCTCTTTAATCCTTGAAGCTCCATATAAATGCTAGCTATTATTATGTGTGAGTATACCCACTTCACAAACTGTTATTGTGGTATCATTCCCTTTAGAGATTAAGCTTCTTTAAGATTATTTCTCCATGTATTTCTTTTATGTGTTGAAACTGCAAATTCAAGGAGAGGTAATGACTGACAAACACTTTTCTTTTGGGAGCCAGTTACCTCTAAAATCTGCTTTCATAAAATGTAAGCACATTCCAAGAAGACAGAATGTCATTCCCCATACCCTCTTTCTATGAGTTCCCATTTCAGCCCCTCATCTAGTGAGGGAACATTGATTTAGTAATTTAGCTCTAAAGGAGATGAGTGATCAGCATATGCTAGTAATGCATAAAACCACTTTGGAAAGTGGAGGGAGTCCCTCACACTAGAAAAGTGAGTCTTCCCTTGACCTGAATACGAATACAGTTTGAGAGGAAAACAAGAATAGAAGCAGAGATCATCAAACTATGTCTCACAGTTACTCTGGTTCAAAGAGAATAATGGATTGGGATATTGAGAATGGAAAGGAATTTTAGAAGTTAATTATCCAATTCCTTCATTTTACACTTGAAGAGTGAGGCCAAGATAATTGAAGTACATTTTGCCAGTTCACATAAGTTCAGTTCAAGTAAGTAGCAGTGCTGGGAAAAGTTACCTGCTTATATGTTACCCATTGTTAATAGTATTATTTTATGTCATTATTAATAACAGCATTGTTATTACCTAATGTTCATTTTCCATTCATTATAGCATAAAAGACATCTTCACAGATGGATTCTGTAACAAAAGAGGGAAAAAAGTCTCAGCAAGTAGAACTCCAGAATGAAAGCACAATAAAAACATTCTTCCTTCTGGAATGGATCTTTGAATTATTTCTAATTTTAAAAAAAAATCACATGCACTCCATTTTTTACCTAGCAAAACATGCTAAAACTGCATAAACAACAAGAAGGGCAGAGAGAGATGACAGATCCTCTCACTCAGAAAACCTGTCTGTGTGTTCAATCTAAGGGATTTTATAATCCATGTTTTTCCCTTGGGAACCAAGTCCCCCAAGTATGCTTGTGAAATTATGGATCTCCGTGAGTTGCAAACTATTAATCAAAACAAATGCACACCCTCTCTGGGCACCTGGATCAAAGTTTTTATGCTGTAATCCCCCAAGGCAAAAAAAGTACAAATTCCATGATATACACATGATATATGTGAACATTTGACTTTTTTCCCCCCACTTTTTAGACATGATGACAAAGACTCGCTATTTAAGTTAATGTTTTTGTCCACCTGGGTCAAACTTAATTGTTTCAATTATAGAGAAATCACCTTGTATGTTTCTTTTTTCTAGCAATCTCAAACTGCAATTTCCTTTAGTTCTTATACCTGAATTCAAGGCTGGATGGACAATCATGGTTCACATTTACATATAACTTCTAATTTTGCAAAACATGTTTCTCACCATCACCCTTTGACATAGAGAGGGAAGTGTCTGTCCCCAATTTATAAATGACATAACTGAGGGACAGAGTTATTTATATTTTAGGATTACAGAGTATACAGAGGTGTGTAAATTATAAGGGATAAATAATAATTTCAATTTAGTTTCATTTTCTGACAGAAATGGTCATGCTTTTGTAATTCACCTGATAACAGGCCGTTTCAGATATTCTGACCTTGGGAAGATGAAACCAGATTTGCCTTGTCTCTCCATCTTTAATTTCTTATCCTATGACTGAATGTTCAATATTGTATTATACACATTTTTTCATTCCTATTATGATTTTAATCATATGGCTCTTAAAAATGGCTATTACTCCAAAGAAAAATACAAGTAATTTAGCTGTTTAATATCACATTTTGATGACTATTAAAGATATTTTAACAGCTGTTGATCCGGAAAAGTCAAGGTTATGAAGGATTATTTAAGACCACAATAAATTAAGATCAATCTCAATAAAGTAAGAAGGAAACTTGAGTTAACACATACAGAGATACATGAATCTCAAGAACTGGGAAACTATTGTCTTCAAATAGAAAGTGCCAGAGAAACAAACAAAAACTTTCCAAGGAAATAGGATGGTTATTTATTCCTCCACAGCATAGAATATACGTCTGAAGTTTGGAGGTTCATAAAGACCAGGGAAAAGACAAAATAAATAAATAAACAAAAAATGAAAACACGAACTAATAACAGTGACTATAAAGAAAATGCATTATAAGCAACGCAATACAAAGATTAGAGTAACAGGAGTTCTAGATGTTTGGAGGGACATGGAAAATTTTATGGATGAAACTTATTTTTTTTTCTAAATTCAAAACTATGCTGAGTAAAAAGGTCAAGTCAGCCTTCAAAATCTGGCCACATTCATCAGACTATAAAATATCTAAGCCATCCAGGAGATTTTTACTTCTTTTGCATTCTATCATTTTCAGTCATGTGTGACTCTTTACCATCCCTTGTGGAGTTTTCTTGGCAAGCATACTGGAATGGTTGACCTTTTCTTTCTCTAACTCATTTTACAGATGAGGAAACTAAATCAAACGAGGTTAAGTGACTTGCCCAGAGTAACAAAGCTAGTAGGTATCTGAGGCCAGATTTGAACTCAGGAAGATAATTCTTCCTGACTCCAGGCCTGGCATTCTGTCCACTGTGCCACCTAGTTGCCCACATTTTTACTTTTAATGAGCCTGAGTCTTGCCTATTATTGATGGAATGAGTGATAGATAGGGAGATTTTTTTCAAAATAATTGAAATTTCCAAATGGATAGAGAACACTATAATATAACTTGGCACAATTCTTTACAAGAAGAGGTGTAGATAAATATGTTTCAATGACATAAGAATCCCCCTTATCTAAACTCTATTGATAAATTATGGGCATGATCAATGGAACACTTAAAATGGAATATTTGTCAAAAGGACACAATATTCAAGATAATGAATATAATTTCATGATGAAAAATAAATATATCACTCGGTAATTGAATG
The DNA here is from genome assembly GCF_900497805.2 of Vombatus ursinus. Lineage (NCBI taxonomy): Eukaryota > Metazoa > Chordata > Mammalia > Diprotodontia > Vombatidae > Vombatus > Vombatus ursinus. The sequence goes on along the minus strand of NW_020954962.1, from coordinate 419,614 downwards.
ACTATTTATTAAATGCTCCTTATATGCCAGACACCTTACTAAGAATTGGAAATAAAAATAGAAATAGAAAGAAAGACAGTGTCTGTTGTCAATAAGTTTACATTCTAATGTGGAAGACAACACATTAAAGGAAGGGGAAAGGACAGAGTAGGTGGGCAAAGGTACAATAGATCAGGGGGAGCATGGTAGAGAAGGTTGAGAGCGTAGCCTGAAGAGAAATGAGACACAATTGGAGGTTTTGGGATGACCCATTAAATGAGACAGACAGACAGACAGACAGATACACACATATACAGAAAGAGAGAGAGAGAGAGAAAGAGAGAGAGAGAGACAGAGACAGAGAGAGACAGAGAGAGGGGGAGAGTGGGGGGAAGGGAGAGGGCGAGGGAGACACAGAGATGGAGACAAAGACAGAAAGAGACAGAGACAGAAAAAAGAGAGACAAACACAGAGACACAGACAGAACAGAGAAAGACAGAGACAGAGAGAGACAGGGGCAAAGACAGAGGCTGAGAGACAGAAACCATAGAGACAGTAGGTACTTCTAATTTGTGAATTCAAGTGCTGGATTAAACATTCTAGATGAAGAAGTTTCTGAGGAAAATAGATTGTAGTCTTAAGATAAATGGGGAATAACTTTGTGTCACTATCCTGTGAGTTCAGTTTCAAATGTCTTAAAAGTTAGTACAGCAAAAAATAACATAAACCTGATAGAAAACTAAAAAAAAAAGATTAAAACAAACAGGACTTGAATACTTTATTACATATCAATTGATTTATTTTGCTTTGTCCCAGTTAATTTGTACCACTGTAGAGTGGAGGAAAGTATAAAATAATCTAATTCAGGGTTTGTTGCCCTGAGGTTTGATAGCTACCTAGCTAGGTGATAGGTAGATAGTTGAAATGTATTTCAATGTAATTTATTTCCTTTGTAACTGTATTTATTTTATTTTCTGCATTTAAAAATATTATGAAGGGAAAAGGTTCTGAGGTAAGTTGCAAAAGAGGTTCATCACACCAAATTTTTAATAACTTGTGATCTAATGGAATCCATTGTTTTGACAGGGAAAACAGTCTGAGAATGTTATGTGTCCTGCCCATATTGCCATAGCTACTTCAAATTGAAAAAAAAATCTAGCCTGCTAACTTGAAGTTGAGTCCTCTTTATATTAAACTTGTCATTAACTGGCAGAAAGACACAATAATCTCTCTTTTGTTTGGTCCTTTCTCATGCAAGTATGTCCACATGGAGTTGAAGATGTCCAGTAACCCAATGGACATTTTACTATAGGGAAATGAGGCTTAGAGAGAACAAAGACATTTCTCAAAATCACCCTGATAATAAATAGCAGAAACAAGACTATAACTAAGGCACTAACTATAAAGGAATCATCATTTCTTTGGCAGTAGAAGTACTTAGGTTCTTAATAGCTATATGACAGAATGAGTGCAGATAAAGCAGTGATAGATATTCCCTGCTTCTATAACTGGAATCTACTTCAAATTACTTTTCTGGGCCAAATCACCTTCCAAATATGGCATCGTGTAAAACCCAGTGGTATTCCAAGCCCTAGAAAGTTCTATTTTAAAAAAAAATTCTTATGGCATCCCATTTTTCATTTTTATTGGATGATGGTTGATGGATTATCTAACTCGTGCTCTCAGTGCATTCTTTTGCCTTTATAATTTCTCACTCTCTCTCTCTGTCTGTCTCTCTCTGTCTCTCACTCCCCTGTGTAAATATATCTATAGATATGTAGTTATATCTATATCTATCCATCTGTCTGTCTACCTATGCTTTCTTTCTGTGTCTCTCACTATCTCTATGTCTGTCTCTATGCGTCTCTGTCTCTCCATTGCTACATCATTGTGACGTCTTTTATTTTCAATGCAATGCACTGAAGAAAAAAAAATGCACTGGATATGGAGTTAGGAGAGACACCACTGTTTAAATCTTGGTCATTCTACTTAGTAGTCAGATGACTTTGCAAGCTGCTTATTTTTTTATGAATGTCAGTTTCATTATTTGTGAAATGTGGATAATAGTAGCACCTACTTCTTCAATATATGGTGAGAATAAAATGACAACATTTCTAAAGAGCTTTGCAAAACTTAAAGCAGTTTATAAGTGTTATCATCATTATCATTATAATTCTTATTACTACTGTTACTAGTACTGGTATTGTTAACAGCATTACCACCACTAATACTCATAGGTTACTAAGAAAATCTACCAAATATTACACTTCTCACTTACTTTTTCCTCAACATGAGTAGTGATAGCTTTCATTTATACTACCATGCACTTTAATGTACTTAAGAGGGTATAATGTTTAGGATTAGCCAAATTTTATCCCTGCAGAATGTTGGGACGAAAACAGGAATCAATATGAAGTGTGTCTCAAAAATCTTACTGCAGTGTTTAAATTTAATAACTCAAAACTTCAATAAGGTTTTTGAAAAAACCTATACAAAAATCAAAAGTTCCATCCTGCTCCTCAAATCTTACTGACAAAAGTTTTAGAGGTGATTTGCATAGATTTAGAACTAGTGACAACTTCCATGCGGGAATTTGGATTCTTTGAAAAGTGAGTATTTGGTGTTATAATTCTGAATTATTCTCAACACTATAACTCCATAAAAAAAAGTAAATGAGTTCTGAGGCAATGGGATAAAAAAATCTGTGGCAATTAAAAAAAAATCACTGCTTTCAAGGAATTTACAGTTTTGTAGGAGAGTGATAATCAGAGAAGGGAATTTTAGTCCAAGCACTCAGAGAGATTGTGAAAGAAGCTATAAATGATTAGAATTCCATGGCCTTTCCAGTATTAATGGTAGCATTAATTGGATCATTGTTTCTAAACAACAAAGTGGGAGGTACAAGTGCATGAGTGTATAGAGGGAGATGGTGGTAGTGATGACAAATGAACAGTAGGTCAGAAGATAAGATGTAAGAGTCTTATCCTTTGGTATACTCATGAGTGTCTGGATTGGATGATAAATATGCCCTGAAACCATTTAGACATAGTAGGTTAGAAGATTTTTTTTTACTCACTTCTTTACCCATCATGACTTCTTAGACCCAGAGAGAAATCTAGAAGTTATGTGGTTTCACTCTCACAAGATTTGGTATTGGATAGGGTCTCATAAGGTTTAGGTCCAGAAAGTCTGTTCCTGGTGGTTATATAATAGGAGAACAAGGGCAGAGAAGTTGCAAAATACTTACATTTGCTAGGTCTTATAGTAAAGGAGGATGGTAACTCAAATAAACAAGAATCCATTGAGTGCATATGATGTACCAGGATCTGGGATAAGTTGTTGGGATAAGAAGAAAGGCAAAAACAGTCCCTGGACTCAGGGACATACCTATTAAATTCATTATATTTTGGGTCTTTATTTAGAATAGATTTTTTTTTGTTTGTTGTCATGTCACTCACTAATCTTCACTTCTCTAAGTAAAACATTTAATTTTTCTTCAAATCATCCTCATATGGCATGAACTCAAATCCTTCACCTCTTCTCTTTGCCATACTTTTGAGAGTTTCCAGCTTAACAATGGTCAAAATACTTCAAATTTTATCTAATCAGTGAACTAACCACCATGTTAACTGGTTGTTGATACAGAAATAATCAGTTGATTTTCATTTTAAAAAATCATATAAAATGAAAACAAGGATGATTGAGCATTTTATTGAAGTCAACAAAATTACTCTGAAGCAAGCATTTGTTTCTTTAATTTATTTTGCTGAAATGAAGGCAATCACATTGTGTATCTTGAACCGTAATTTTATACAGGCAAATGTCATATAAAATTGGAACTCATTTGTATCAATATTTTGGACATCAAATACTATTTGGAGGTTCGAAAGTCTCATTTCAATACTTCTATATTTTATAAAGTAACAGAAAATTTGTAATTGTCCTAATGAAGACAAATCAATAAAGTATAATTAAACCATATTCTTTTTTTTTTGGTGAGTGTACAAAATTATTTACAAAGATTTCCATAAAAAAAGATTTAAACAATAACTACAACATGATTGCAAAAAGTCTTTATCATTTATTCTTTAAAAAAATAGTTCTCTGGGACATCTAGTTTTTTTTCTTTCTAATAATGTCAGGCAAATAGGTCATTATTGCCTTTCTCAATGTTTTAGATTTCTTTTTGAAAATCAATAGTTATTATAATAAGATCATACTTCTATCATCTTATGAAAATAGCTGCAGTAAAACCCAAAAAGAAGGATTTATGTCTAGATCATTTCCTATTAAATATCCATGAAATCTGAAGATACTAAGAATGAGGAACTCTAGGAGAAATATAGTTACCCCCCAAAACCATACAAACATAAATAAAACAAAGTATTTACTTTTCCTAATGTGTACTGCTGGCCCATGACATTGAAGGAAGAGCTATGCCCTAAAGCTGTCTTAGTCCAAATCTGTGCCATTCTTTCAATTCGCTTCCATCACCACAAATGGATAATGTTCCCAGTTAGGTCAGTGAAGCTTATGTACTCCATAATGTTATTAATTGTAGGTACACTATACATTTTGTATGGCATCTAGCTACCATTTAGCTTCTGTTCTATTGGGAAAAAAAATATTCCAAGTACCATTTTTTTTTAAAACATACTGCAGATATAAGGTTTACTGGAAAAGCAGACTATGTCCATTCAGCGCATATTTTTTCTCTCTTTAAAATTTTTTTTGATGTTATGTTTTTAAGTTAAAAACATTTCAAGGTTATCCCTACTGTATGAGATCTCCCATTTAACCAAAACACTTTTAAAGCAAAACTAATAAGACAGTAACATCATCTGAAAGTGCATACAGAATTTTATATTTGTAGGGCCCTTGCATTTTTTTCCATTTTTAAATGTTTTTTAATTAACATAAAACTATTTTCTCTCTCTCCATTTCACCCTGCATATCTTTGGAAAAAAAGAAAAAAAAAAGATTTCTTGTAACAAATATTCAATGCCTAGCATAACAAATTCCCTCCTTGACTGTTAGCAAAAAATAATATATGCTTCTCTTTCTGCACCCTAAATCCATCATCACTTTGTCAGGAGGTTGGTAGAAGATGTCGTTATTGATCCTCTGAAAACACAGATGTTCATCATGTTTACTATAGTTCTTATAACAATCTAAGTTGTTAGTCTTTACAAAGCTGTTGTTATTTTATAACTGGCTCTTCCCTGCTTATTTCAGTCTACAACAATTTTTAAAATTCTCCAAAAGTTTTCATTTTTGTAATATTGATTCTAGGTCTCCTGAAGTCTGTGTTAGCTCATATAAGATTTTCTATGTCTGTTTAAAATTATTTATTTCCTCATTTCTTACCACATAGCAGTATACCATCACATTCATATATCAGAATTTATTCCACCATTTTTTATTTGATAGATATCCCTTTATTTTCTACTTTTTGTACAGAGACTTTTCTATTTCTTTGATCTTTTTAGGTATATGCCTAGCAGTAGAATAGCTAGGTCAAAGGGAACATCCTGTTTTTCACATTTTTAAGTACAATTCCAATTTTTTTCCTTATTATTTGTCCACATTCATAGGTCCACCAACAGTGCAGGACTAAGTCTATTTCCTGACAGCCTCTTCATTATTTATCCTTTTTTTGGTCATATTTAACAATCTGATAGGTGTGAGGTGGATTCTTAGGATTTCTTTAATTTGCATATTTCTAGTTAGTGGTTCTTAGAAAGTATTTGTTCATATATCTGTAGATAACCTAGGTTTCTTCCCTTGAGAATAATTTGTTCATATCCTTTTCCTTTCATCATTTGGGGAATTTGGCTCTTATTTTGTAAATTTTAATCACAAATGAGAATGAATTAATGAAATTTGTTGCAATTATATTCCAAGATGATCTTTTCTTTTTAACCTTAGATTTATTTAATATGTTGTGTAAAAATATTTTAATTTTATCTAATAAAAATATCAATTTATATTCCTTAATCATATTTATCCATTGTTTCATCATTTAATTTTCTTCAATATTGATCTAATAAGCTATATGTTCCATATTTCTCTAAATTGATTATTATGTGACCTTTTTAATCTAGGTCATTTATCCAATTGGATATTATCAGGTGTGAGGTGTTGGTCTATATATTATGTGATTAGAAAATTTTAATTAATAGGAGATATGTTCAGGAAGAAGAAATTTTAGATCGCATTAATTTGATAAGTGTTTCTTTTACATCTTTGTTCCTTAGGCTGTAGATTACAGGATTGAGCATGGGGATTACCAAGGTATAAAACACAGAAGCTACTTTGACTGTGTGCCGAGAGTTCTTGGAGTTAGGAACACAATACAGGAAGAGAATGGTCCCATGAAAGATGGTGATAGCCATGAGGTGAGAGGCACATGTGGAGAAGGCTTTACGTCGCCCACTGGATGAATTCATCTTCAGGACAGTGACAAAAATGAATGCGTAAGAGGCCAGGATAATCAAAAGTGTGCTCACTTCATTAAAAGTGGCAGAGATGAAAAGCAACATCTGGTTCAAATGTGTATCAGAACAAGAGAGAGTAAGAAGTGATGAAAACTCACAGAAAAAGTGATTAATTGTGTTTGCACCATAAAATGATAATTGGATAGCAGAGCATGTGAGTAGAAAAGAACAGACTGTACCCCATGTATATGATCCTACCACCAACAGGGCACAAAGCTTCTGGGACATGACAACTGTATACAACAAAGGATTGCAAATAGCCACAAAGCGATCATAGGCCATTACTGCTAACAGGAAGGACTCAGTCACTACAAAGGTACAAAAGAAAAAAAATTGTGCCAAACACCCAGAGAAAGAGATGCTCCGGTCCTCTATGAGTAAGTCCACCAACATCTTGGGAGCAATGATGGAGGAATAACAGAAATCAACAAAGGACAAATGGCTGAGGAAAAAGTACATGGGGGTGTGAAGTTTGGAATTGATTCGGATGATTCCAATCATTCCTAGATTTCCCACCACAGTGATAGAATATATGATCAGAAACACCAGGAAGAGGGGCACTTGAAGATCTGGGTAGTCTGAGAAACCCAAGAGGACAAATGTTGCAACAGAACTGTGATTTCCTTCATTGGTCACCATGATTCATGATGGAGAAAAGACTCAGAAAGTAATTCCTGAAAAAAAATGGTATTAAAAAGGCGTATTTAATGCCTACTATTTGTATGGTTCTATGGTACTCATTGAGGGTATAAAGTAAAAACAAAACAAAGTTATACCCCCCCCCAAAAAAAACTGCTTTCAAATAGCTCAGAGTCTAATGGTCATTCATAAAGGTTGAAGGTCTCAGAAAGAATTACTGAAGTCGATTGGGGTCTCTAGTGTACTACTAACTATAGAATAAAATCAATGTGAAAACATCAAAGAATTTAATTGTGAAGTACAATCAAAGGGCATTGCATGTAATCTATACCTGGACAAGACTATCCTCTTTGACGTATCTGACAACTGGTCAACCAGCTTTTCCTTGATAAAGTCCAGTGAGGGAGAAGTTACTACCTCCCAAGTCAGCACATTCCAAATTTATGTAGGTATAAATGTTATCACACAGCCCCACTCCCAACCTTATATTACCTCTCTTCAATTCATAACCATTGTCATTTGTTTTTTCAGCGGTGCCATACAGAACAACAACATCAATGATGACAATGGCTACCAGAAATTTTATTGAGGGAACATATAATTTGAGTAAACCTCAAAGAAGGAGAGACGACAAAGCTATGCAGTGGTCAAGGGAAACATTTAAAATGAAGTGAAATTGTTACCTATGAAGAAGACATTTCACAAGGCACTGTGGAAGGAATGGGTTACTTTAAAGGCTATCAGGACAGCTGGGAGGAGGAGGAGGATGGAGATGAGGAAGCCAACAGTGAAGGATGGAGAATCACTATGATGTGGAATAAATGACTTAGTTTGTTAATCTTTCAAAAAAGAATTTAGATTGGTTAGCAACAGGCTTAGAAGTTTAGGTTCGAGATAAAAGCTTTCCAGAATATTAGATAGCTCAGGCCTGAGAATGTTATTTCTCATTTTCTTCCAAGGAAGGAGACTAGTATAAGAAGGAATGGTGTTTTTCCAGTTACCCTGAAGTGATTTTCCCCCTTCCTATGAAGTTAGAAAATTCTGAGAGATGGAATAGCATTTTTAGGAACCTTTTTCCCTACCTCATTTAACAGTAAAGGCTTTAAATTCAATATTGTACATGACCAGAACATACTTCATTCTCACCTTTCAATAGTTCTTTTCAAAACAGATGTCCAAGGACATCTCCTATATGAGATTTTTCCTGATACATTCAGATGCTCCTTCCTTTTGCCTAAAGTATCTCGTATTTATTTACCACATATTCTTTAAATATATGCACATTTTCCTCCAACAAAATGTAAGATCCGTAAGGTAAGACCCAGATTTGTTGCTGTTGTTGTTTTTGAATGTTTGTCATTATATCTCTCCCCCAACACTTAGCAACATATTTTTTCTTCTAGTAAGCGATTTATAAATGCATGTTGATTTATCGATTTTATTAGATTTAGGTCAATGCTCTAGCACATTCAAAGCTTTTTGAATCTTTACTCTCATTCTGTGTGGTACATGTGCCTTCAAGCTTTCTTTCATGAAGGTTTATGCATGCATTTTTCATAAGCAGACCATTTATATATTTTCCTCAAAATTGTTTATACAAATTTGAATTAAATAGGATAAGGCACAAATTCCTAAGGCACATCATGAGATAATTGTAAATGTGCATTAGGGTGCCTTAAGTAAATTTATTGTATAGAGTAATTTATTGGATAAAAGAGTGCAAAGTTGAAAGAGTCCATATAGAACATATACTTCAACCTAATCATTTTATAGATTGAGGAAACTGAGCCTTGGGATGCCACAAAGTATGAGAACCAAGATTAAAGCCCAGCTCCTATAACTCCAAATCCAATGGTTTTGTTACTAAAGATGACCTCCTAGTTTGACCCTTTGGAAGACTGGGTCCTAAGGATAGGAAAGAGGTATAGAACACCAACTCTCATAGACTCAGTATGCAGGTGCTGCTGAGGAAAAATGTCTACCAGAAAGCCACCATACACAGAGCAAGCTAACTGACAGAGTTTAGGAATGAGAGTCAGAAAGAACTTTTGAGGTACTTTAGTTTAACTCTCATTTTTTATAATGGTGGAAATTGAGGTCAGATAGCGGAAGGCTCAAGGCCAATTAGCAAATGATAGATCTGAGACTCAAGTCACTGCTTTCTTGTTTCATAGATAAATGAAGCAAAGATGAAAAAAAATCATTAAATCTTTTTTTCAAACATGATATAAAATTCATTCAAAACCAAGTAAATATCATCAAAATATCTCTCTAGGAGAATATAATTTTCTTAGTAACAAACATTTTATTTTCTTGATATTCCTACTACTTAGTGATTCACACATAGTAGATGCTTAGTAAATAATGTCTATGTATTAAATGAAGGGAATGAATGGATGGATAAAAAATAATGAAAGATTTCTTTCTTTACTGGCACAGACAAGTTGAGGGGGGAGTGCTTCCTGGGGATACAGACTGGAGAACATGGCTATTTCCTGAACTGTCACTGACTTCCTTAGTGAAATGGTACCAACCCTGGCCAGGCTTCCTGAGGGAAATAAACTTTTATTTACATCAGAGAATCATAGATCATAAGTTATGAGGGTCCTCAGATAACATCTAGTTGAACCATCTTATTTTATAGACTAGAAAAAGTGAGACCCAAGGATTTTAGAAGACTTGATCGTAGTCACACAGGTAATGATGCAACCAAACTCATCTGACTCAACAGTCAGTGTTCTTTTTTTCCACTTTACTATGATGGGAGGATATTACGAAGATAGCATCTTCATTATTCTATATTGGAAGTCCAGTCTAGGTGCACAGAGGAAGGATAGAGCCCAGGTCAGGAAAGAATTCCTACTTACAGAAGATTCACTTTTTAATACCTTTGTTCAGACACTGGATTGCAACCTATTTCCAGTGCATATCTTTCTTTCTTGGCAGATTCTTTGCTCAGTCATTTTTCTCTATGTGACCTAGTGAAGAGGACTCACTGAATTTGGGTTGGGAAAACCAAAGATCAAGTCCTGAATATTTCTTTTTAATTCAATTCAACTAGGGTCCTTCACTTAATTGGAAACGAGAATTATAGCATTTATATCCAAAGAACATGAATCCTAGTTTGCCATTTGCTAACTGTGTAACTTTGGATGAGGCACTAACTTCTTTGAGGCTCAGTTTTCTCAATGGTAAAATGTGGTATTTGAACAAGAAACTTTCTAATTTTCTGTCTTTCTTTATTTCTCTATTATCTTAAATATTAAGTTAATTAATGTACTATGGTCCAGGAATGATGATGTGTTGTGTAATCTGAGGTAAATGCTTCCACCTCTCTGGGCTTCAGCTTACTCACCAGTGAAATGAAGAAAGGGTAGTTGTCCTCTTTGATCTGTTGTAAAGATCAAATCTAGGATCTCTATCTCTTCACTTTTTCAAAGTACAGAGGTACAGCTTTCCACTCTTCTTAAATGTTCATCCAGTGTCCCAGCCAGAGTCATAGAAACATAATCAAGGAGCCAGCTATCCACGCAAAACACTTTTGATTCAGAAAGATCATATTACTTTAAAGAAAATATTATAAAGTACCTCTTAAAGACATTCAATTCAACTAACTTTTATTAAGTCATACTATGTGTTTGGCATTATACTGGAGAAACAAATTAAAAAAAAAATTGTCCCAGATTCAAAAACTTTAATTCAACTGAGAAAGCTTGGAATACTCTGTGAATTGAAACGAGTTCCATGAATCATGTAATGACCATTTCATGTTGCAGAGGAGGAAAAAGTGGTGCAGTGGGAAGGAAAGGACTCTCTTCAAGGAGAGGTTACTTCCTGGAAGCCCAGTTAAGTCTTCCCTTTATGGCCTATTTCTGCTAATTGTCAAATAGATGTTCACAGTTTTTACTTTCAATGGAGGTTACCACAGACAGAGGATAGTGTCATTGGAGAGACACCCAAAGTCCCTTTCTGCTCTATGATACCTTTCTACTCAACATATCCCTACATACCTATTCATCAGCTTTCCATTTGAATTGAAATCACAATCTCCACATTTATCCCAGGGTTTTCCTTCTCAGTATCAGAGCTTATTATTGCTCTGCAGTATGAACCAACTCAACGATAAGAAGATTTGAGGATAGATGCTATGAAGCTTGTTTTGCATACATTTTAGTTTCTCAGCTGTTCTAAGTAACTCTTCTCACATAGAGGAGCAAGTCTTGGCAGTTATCTACCATATATGTAGTGGTAGATAACTGCCACAGCAAATAAAAGTGAGTAATACATAGCCATTCAAGTCTCTAAGAGAAATGGTTTCCTACTGCACATTCCTGTCATTTTTTTAAACTTTGATAATGTTGATATTCAATGAATTGATGAATCATTATTTCTATGATATGTTATATAATCTTTTATGACATTGTAAGAGTGATAAACCTTGTTCGACAACTTTTAAGGCTACATTTTGCATCTCCCCTTCACCTTTGATAAAATGTTACTCTCTTTTCTTGTGTTATATATGTTTTTGTTTAACTATTTGACCCACCTTGAATTTATTGTAATAGGGTTCCAAGTTAATTCTTCATGCTGTGATCCATATTTTCCAACTGTATTAAAGATTTGATTGACAGAGAGAGAGAGAGAGAGAGAGACAGAGAGAGAGAGAGAGAGAGAGAGAGAGAGAGATTGGCTTTTAATAGGAAGTTTTTTGGTCAATGCATTGTCTCCAAATGTCCTCTGATGAAAATGAACCTGTTTTATTTGAGAGAGACAGCAAAATCACAAAAATTAAGTAACCTATCTTCTAGCTGTCCTATTGACTGACCTATTCTATTCATTACTCCAATTGTCTCATCCCTCCATTCAAATGCTAATCAGGAAAGGAATATATTTCTTTTGAAATCCTCAGGTTCTTCGTGTATTTATATCCTAATTTGTTACTTCCATGGTCCCAGAAACATAGAGAATAGTGAAATTTAGAGGTGGAAGAAAATTTATAGGTAAATCTAGTTCTATGTCTTCATAGATGAGGAAACTAAGGTATCAAAAGGCAAATGGACTTACCCAAAGGCCTAAAACCAATAGCTCTGTCAATTACATGTTGTCTGTCTTGATCCTGCTTCTACACAAACCTTGCCAGGGCTGGGATATATTTAGAATATTTTATTGCCTCTGTGTAAACAGAAATGGGCTACAGGGAGGCTAGGCTTTTTAAGCAAGAGAATATCCTAGAAGAATTGCCCAGAGGAAAGAGGGAGACATTTGTTTCCCTTTTCAATTTCACTTTTCCTTTAAAAAAAAAAGTAGAACATTTTGCATGAAGACTCAAATAACACCATTGTAAGCAAACCTACCTTCTGAAGGGAGGCAAGCCACTCTTCTGCCTCTGAAAGCTGCATGTGGACGTGACACTAGGGGTCTTATATCTGTGTGTCCTCTGGGGACAAGGCCCTGGAGAATCCACTCTCTACTTCATTATTCTCCATGGGCAACAGATAAGCAATTAAAAGTAGTGAAATGCCTCTGATGTCATCTTGATAGAAGAAAAAAAGGATACTGAAACATAAGAAGGAAGAGGAGGGTTATTGTTCACATGCTTAATTTATATCCTAATAATATTTCCTTACACTTACAGTTATTTATGCTACCTAAAGCTCCAGAAGGTTGGTTATCTCAATTGATTTTTACAAGGATCTCACTAGGAAGACTAGTCAGAAATTGTTATTCCCCATTGTACAGATGAAGAACCTGACCATTGTGGCTTACATAACTTGCCTAAGGACACAGAGCTAATAAGTGTTCAGGCCAGAATTCAAATCCAACTCTCTTGGTTCCTTGATCAGTACTCTTTTTGCTGTATGTCCTGACTTTCAGGGCCATCAGATAATTACAGCAAATGTGTAGAGCTAGAATGGCCCTTAGAACTCATCTATAGCAGTGATCTCACTCCCCATTTTCTTCAAACTTACTATTCTCCCCTATTGTTTCAAAACAAAAATCATAACAATAAAACGACTATCCCTGCTTTATCTCTCTCCGCATCTGCATTGAGAAATTCCACTGCTTTTTTTTCTCTCATTCCTTCTGCTTTAAACTCTGGCTGTAGACCTCAACAGTCAATTCTAACTTCTCGCCAAAGTTACCAGTATTTTCTTAGAAGTTTTCTTGGTCTTTTTGCATTCTAATCCTTCCTATCTGTGGTATTTGAAACTTTTAACCACTCTTTCCTCCTGAAAACTTTCTCCTTTCTTTGAAACTTTGAAACTCTCTCTGTGTCTGTCTGTCTCTCTCTCTCTGTCTCTCTCTCTCTGTCTGTCTCCCTCTTCATTATCATCATCATCATCTTCTTCTTCTTACTAGTATTTTGTGTTTAAAT
>NW_020954962.1:393389-406113 GCF_900497805.2 Vombatus ursinus | reverse complement strand
AGTCATTAAAATTAAACCAAAGCCTCATGTCATATATTTAGATGTTTCAAATGGGTACATAATTTATATGGAATGAGAGAATAAACTTTTATATGGCATTTACTCTGTGCCAGGCACTGAGCTAATAGATACAAATAATTAGATGAATATATAAAAAAAATAGAGCAGAAAAGAAAGTTGCTTTAGATCTATGGATACTGAAGGAGCTCATTACCAAATAAATGATAGGTAGGATCTTAGAACTTAAAACAGGGCAGCTAGATGGTGTTGGCATCAGAAGGACCTGAGTTCAAATTCAGTCTCAGACTCATGACACTTGCTAGCTGTGTGACCGTAGGCAAGTCACTTGACCCTGATTTTACCTCACCAAAAAGCAAAAAAAAAAAAAAGAAAAAAGAAAGAAGGAAAGAAAGAAAGAAGAGTTAAAATGAAAGAAAAGTTTATTACACATTTAAAAAAGTTAATTGCCAAAAAACATAAATACAATTAAAATTAGAATGGAACCAATTAACTGGGATAAAACTCTTTTTAATAAGTTTCTCTGATAAGTAAAATTTTCAAAATACATTAACTTATATAAGAACATGGGCCATTCCTCAACTGATAAGAGGTCAAATGATAAAAATGTGCAGATATAAGAGTAATAAATTCAATATTTTTTTAAAATTTTTAAACATTTATTTATATTTCAGTTTTCAACATTTACTTCTATAAGATTTTGAGTTCTAAAATTTTCCCCCTCCCTCACTTCCTCTCATACCAAGATGTCATGTAATCTGAATAGGCTATACTTGTACAGTGATATTAAACATATTCCACACTAGTCATAGTGTAAAGAAGAAACAGAACCAAAGGGGACAAAAAAAGGAACACAAGAACAAAGCAAACACAAACAAACAAAAAGGAGAGAAAATAGCATGGTTTGAGCTGCATTCAGACTTCATGGTTCTTTCTCTTTATATGGATAATATTTTCCATCTTTAGCCTTGGAATTGTATTAGATCATTGAATTGCTGAGAAGAGCTAAGTCTTTCAAAATTGATCACCACATAATGTTGTAGTTACTGTGTACAATGTTTTCCTGGTTCTGCTAATTTTACTCTGCATCAGTTCATGCAAATCTTTCCAGAGATCCAAGATCTTAATAACCATGGGAGAGGATACAAAATTATCAAAATCACTAATATGTAGACTTGTAGAGACATTTTTCAGTTACTTCTAACTCTTTATGACTCCACTCAGAGTTTTCTTGGCAAAGACACTTGAGTAGTTGGTTTGCTATTTCATTCTCCAGCTCATTATACAGATGAGGAATGAAGGCAACCAGGGTTAAGTGGCTTGCCCAGTGTCACACAGTTAGCAAACACGTGAGGCCAGATTTGAACTCACAAAGAGGAATATTCCTGACTCTAGGCCCAGCTCTCTCTCCATTACACCACCTAACTATCCCAATATTTAGAGTAATATATGTTATATATATATATATATACATATATATATATATATAATGAAAACACAAAATTTTCACTTTATAAATACCAGATTGGCAAAGATAACAAAAAAGGAATAACATTGTGAAGACAAACACATATGGAAGACTTAACAATTCTGATCAATTTAATGACCAGCCTCAACTCCATAATTTTAATGATAAACCGTGAAAAAGCATGAAAAAGCATGCCCTTCTAGATGGCAAGAAACTAAATATGTAGAATGAGGCACATTTTTTTGGATATGGCCAAAATGATTTTTTTTTCATAAAAAATAACATTCTCTTTTTTTTTTTAAATTTTGAGTTCTGAATTCTCTCTCTACCTCCTGTACGTTGAGAGGGCAAGAGATATGATATCCATTATATATGTGAAATAATGCAAAATATGTTTCCATAATATAGAATTTTTTTTTTTTTAGTGAGGCAATCGGGGTTAAGCGACTAACTAGCCCAAGGTCACAGAGCTAGTATGTGTCAAGTGTTTGGTCTGAGGCTGGATTTGAACTCAGGTCCTCCTGACTTCAGGGCCAGTTCTCTATCCACTGCGCCACCTAGTTGCCCCCATAATACAGGATTTTGATTTGCAACACTAGGCATATTTTTACAAAGTATCTTTTTTTTCCTTTCTTTGTATTTTTGATATTGATGTGTGTATGTTGTGATATAGTTGATGGGTGTATGTTGTTCTTTTGAAGTGGAAGACTAAACAGGTGGGAAAGAAAATTCATGGTGGTTAATTGAAAAATAAAAGTACACAAAAATGAAATGTGCTCCATTCCTTTTAAAATATCCATAAAAAATAAGCTAGAATTGTGTACATGAAGCTGATTTGTAGTAGTCTGTTTCAGGTTCATCTCTTATAGTTGATAGGATTTCAGAATCCTTTTACATGATTACCTAAATCAAACTCTTCTTTTGAATAAACAGGAGACATATTCAAAGCAAAACCATTCCATGGACAAAGGAATTATCATCGATATCATAAATGCAAAAAAGGAGAGTGTATAGAGTACTAGAGCATTTGCTGAATCAACTGATTTATTTTTAGGCAATGTACTTACCAGGTATAGTAATATAATAAGAAACAATAAGGTATCCTGGGCAAACCACTCATTTAAGAATCAGGAGTTTTAATGCTTTTGATTGTACATTATGATAATTTTACTTTGTGATCTTGGGCAAGTGCTGTTTTTTTTTTCCCTCACTTTCTTAACGAACTTTAGTTTAGATAAGATTGCAGGAAAGAATATCTCATCTATCAGGCTCTGGTGATCTAGTCACACAGAGACAAGCATGATCATTGAGAAAATACATTTCTGTATTTTAATTTCTGGAAGGCCTCTTTTATATCTTTGTTTCTCAAGTTGTAAAGGAAGGGGATTAATATGGGCTTTACCAACATATAAAAGACAGAGGCTCACTTGACTGTGTGCCTTGAGTTTTTGCAGTTGGACGTACAGTACAGGGAAATGATGATCTCATAGAATATGGTGATGGCTGTTACATGGGAGGCACAAATGGAGAATGCTATATGCCTTCTGCTGGCTGAATTCATCTATAGGATAATGACAAAACTGAAGATTGTAAGAGGCAAGGAAGATGATGAGGGTATTCACTTTGTTGAAAGTAGCTATTTTTTTTCTGATTCTGTAATTTGATTGTTGTGTAACCTTTTTCATCTATGTCATTTATCCAATTAGAGCTTATCACTTGTGAGGTATTTTCTATAGCTTTCTCATCAGAAATTTCTAATTAGTGAGAAATGTTCCTATGAAGAAAAAAATTAATGTCCATTAACTTGATGATTGTTTCTTTTACATCTTTGTTCCTCAGGCTATAGATTACAGGATTAAGCATGGGAATTACCACTGTATAAAACAATGAAGCCACTTTGAATGTGACCTGAGTGTTCTTGAAGTTGGGAACACAATAGAGAAAGAGGATGGTCCCATAAAAGATGGTGATAGCCATTAGGTGAGAGGCACATGTGGAGAAGGCTTTATGTCGCCCACTAGATGAATTCATCTTCAAGACAGTGACAAAAATGAATGCATAAGAGGCCAGGATAATCAAAAGTGTGCTCACTCCATTAAAAGTGGCAGAGATGAAAAGCAGGAGCTGGTTGAAATGAGTATCAGAAGAAGAGAGATTAAGCAGTAATGAGAACTCACAGAAAAAGTGATTAATTGTGTTAGATCCTTGAAATGATAATTGGGTAGTAGAACATGTGAGTAGAAAAGAACAGATCGTACCCCATGTATATGATCCCGCCACCAAGAGGGCACAAAACTTCTGGGACATGGCAACTGTATACAACAAAGGATTGCAAATTGCCATAAAGCGATCATAGGCCATTACTGCTAACAGGAAGGACTCAGTTACCACAAAGGTACAAAAGAAAAAAAACTGTGCCAAACACTCAGAGAGGGAGATGCTTCGGTCCTCTATGAGTAAGTCCACCAACATCTTGGGAGCAATGATGGAGGAATAACAGAAATCAACAAAGGACAAATGGCTGAGGAAAAAGTACATGGGGGTGTGAAGTTTGGGATTGATTTGGATGATGCCAATCATTCCTAGATTTCCCACCACAGTGATAGAATACATGATCAGAAACACCAGGAAGAGGGGCACTTGAAGGTCTGGGTAATCTGAAAAACCTAGTAGGACAAATGTTGCAACAGAACTATGATTTCTCTCACTGGACACCATGATTCCTGCTGGGAAAAAAGAATCAGAAAGTCAGTCCTGGAAAAAAAATCGTATTCAACAAACAAGAATTAAATACCGATTCTTTGCGTGGCACTAAAGCACTTATTGAGGGTGTAAAGTAAGAACAAAACAAAATTAGACAAAAAAATCCTTTACTTTCATGGAGCTGGGAGTGTTATGATAATTTATATAGGTTGAAGGTCTCAGGAAGAATTATTGAAGTAGATTGAGGTCTCTATTCTACTAGTAACTCGAGAATCCTCATGAAAGAGTCAGAGAATTTAATTGGGAAGTGCAATCGAAGGGTGTTGCATCCCATCTAAACTGGAACAAGACTATCCTCTTCGACATATCTGACAACTGGTCAGCCAGCTTTTGCCTGATGATGTCCAGTGAGGGACAAGTTACTTCCTCCCAAGACAGCCCATTCCACTTTTGGGTAGCTCTAAATGTTAGCAGACTGCCCACCTTACACTATCACTTTTCATTTTTTAACAATTCTTTCTTATTTTTCCTGTGGTGCCATGCAGAAGAACATGAGTGATGGCAACAGCTACCAGCATTTTTTACTGGATGGTAAATATAGATTGAGTAAACCTCAAAGGAAAAGAGATTACAGAGTGATGGAATAGTCAAGGGAAACATTTAAAGTGAAAATAAATTGTTACCCATGAAGAAGATATTTCAGAGAGCACTGTGGAAAGAAAGAGTTCCTTTCAGGTTGGATACTGGGACAGCTGGGTGGAGGGGAATGAAAGCAAGCAAGCTAATGGTGAAGGATGGAGAACCAATATGATTGGGAATAAATGACCAAGAGGGAGTTTGTTAAACCTTTAAAAGTGAATTCAGGTGCTCTACCAACAGGCCTAGAAGACTGGTTTCTGGGTGAAATCGCTCCAGAATATTAACTAGCTCATACCTGAGAATGATATTTCTCACTTTTCCCCAAGGTGGAATAGTGATATAAAGTTGAATGATGTTTTTTTTTTCAATTACCCTGAAGGAATGTCTCCCCTTCTTAAGAAATTGGGAAACTGGTGAGAGATGGTGTAACAATTTTATGAACTTTTTCCCCTACCTCATTTAAGGGTAAAGGCTTTAAATGTAATATTGCACATCATTATAGCACACTTTATTCTTAACTCTTACTTTAGAAGAGTGTTCTTCAAAACACAGAACCAAGGACATCTTTGGCATGAGGTCTTTTGTAATAGATTCAGACGCTCACTTTTTTTTACCTAACATATCTTGTATTTATTTGCCATCTATTCTTTAAAACATGCACATTTTTTCTTCCCCAACAAAATGTAAGGTCCATGACATAAGGTACATTTTTTTTGCTGTTGCTGCACTTCTGTCATTGAGTCTCTCCTCCCTTCCTTAGCACAGTACTGTTTATCTAGTAAGCAACTTATACATGCATGTTGATTTACCGTTTTATTAGATTCAAGACAATATTCTAACACAGCTAAAGCTTTTTCAGTCTTTACTCTCACTGAGTGAGGTACACATACTTCCACAATTTCCTTTATGTAGATTTATGAATGCATTTTATTTGCAGACCATTAATATAGTTTCTCTCAAATTAATTATACAAGTGTTGAATTAAATAGGCTAAGGTACATCCCTGAAGCACTCCACTAGATAAAATTCTTCCCAAGTTGACATGAAAACATTAATGTTTACATCTTTTCATTCAATCATTTATAAAAATTAACAATGATATTGATTAGCAGTAGTTAAAGCAATAACAATACTAAAAACTCACATTTATATAACACGAAGTTTTGGTAAACACAACAGTACCTCATTGCATCATCATCACTAAACTGGGAGATAGGTGTTATTATTATGATGATTATGCCTATTTTACAGATGCAGAAATTGACAGATAAAAGTCAAGTTACTTGCCTAGGGTTACACAAGTAGTAAATATAAGAACCTGTATTTGAACTCATTTTTCCCTGACTTCAGATGAAGCACATTACCTACTGTGCTGCCTTTACTGAGTATTTAATTATATTATATTTTTGTCCATGTTTCCCCATCCTTTCCATGAAAATCTCCCCTCCATCCAGGTTTGTTTTATTATATATTTGGTTCCACTTCCCCAAGGATATCAAACATACTATTTCACCTTTATTTTTAGTATTTAGTCATTATTAAACGTTATTCTTTTACTTTTCAACTTTATTAAGCTCATGTTTAAAGTCTTTGTTACTATCACCTAAAAGTGATCATGTGTAGATTATAATGTGGATGTTAAATGATTAGTTTCCTCTTGGTTTTTCTACTACTTTTATAAGTGATTCACACATAGCAGGTGTTTAGTAAATAATGATTATGTATTGAATGAAAAAATGAATGAATGAATGAATGAATGAATTTTCTATTTAAATTAAATTCAACCAGGAACTGTCATGTAACTAGAAAAAAGCAAGTACTCTGTTTAGAGCCAAATAATACAAACCCAGACCTTTTGCTTACTATGTAACTGTATAACGATGCATGAGATATTAACTTCTTTGAGGCTCAGTTTTCTTAACAGTAGAATGTGGCATTTGGACAAGAAATTTTCTCATTTCCTGCCTTTTTAAAAAATCAATATCATCTCAAACTTTAAGTACCTATTATGGTCCAGAAATAATGATAGGCTATGTACATGGAGGTAAATGTTTCCAGTACTCTGGGCTTCAGCTTACTCACCTGTGAAATGAGGGAAGGGTAGTTGAACTCTGTGATCCATGGTGGTGATCAAGTCTAGGAGCTCTATCTCTTCTCTTTTTTGAAGTACCAATCAATATCACACCAGGGTTAAAGTTTTCCAATCTTGTTAAATATTCAGCTGGTGTCCTAGCCAGTAGCTAATGACAGAAACATAATCACAGATCCAGCTACTCACACATAACACTTTTGACTCAGAGAGATCATATTCTTTTTTAAAAAAAAGAATGTTAAATTCTTTAAATCATGTTAAATTATTTAATGCAACTATGTGTATGACATTATACTAGGGACTGGAGATATAAAGACAAAACCAAAACTGTCCTAGCATTCAAGACCTTCATATTCAACACAGACAGTGAATACATATTCATAGTATATGTACTGTGAATTGAAATGATATTTATGGCTCATCTAATGAGTATTTCATGTTGCAGAGGTAGAAATTCTGGTTCAGTTAGAAGGAGAAGACTCTCTCCAAGGAGAGGTTGCTTGTTGGAAACAAGGTTTTCTGAAGCCCAGGCAGGTCTTGCCTTTATTCCATATTGTCACTTATTGCCACATACATGTTTTTAGTTCTTGCTTCCAATGGAAGTTGGCTCCAGATAGAGGATAGTGTCGTTGAAGACACATCCAAAATCTTCTTCTGCTCTGTGATTCCTTTCTACTTAACACATCCCTACCTACCTATCCATCACCCTTCCATTTTAATTGATGGACTTTGATCGTTCTAGTTGTCCTGTCATGAAAATAAGCCTGTTCTTTTTGGGAGGGGCAGCAAAATCACACAAATTAAGGACCCCATTTAGCTAGCTGTCCTACTGATCAATCTATTCTACCCATTACTCTATTTGTGTCACCCTTCTATCCAAAAGATAATCAGGAAAGGAATATATTTCTTTTGTCATTCCGAGATCCTTCATAGACTCATATTTTTCATTTAGGACTTCCATGGTCCATGAAATGTATAGAGAATACTGGGATTTATAGGAGGAAGAAAATCTAATGGTCAGCTAGTTCTATGAGATGAGGAAACTAAGGCACTGAAAGGCAAATGGATTTAATCAAGGGTATAAAGTTGGCAGCTCTGTCCATTACAAATTGTTTCTATTGATCCTGCTTCTAGACAAACTTTGCCAGGGCTGGAGCATGTTGAGAATATTTTATTGCCTCTGTGTAAATAGGAGTGTGCCATAGAATGTCTAGACTTTTTAAGTAAGAGAGGATCCTAGAACAATTATCAAAAGGAAAGAGAGAGAGACTTCTCTTTCTTCATTTCATTTTTTCTTAAAAATAAAAAAAAATTAGAGCATTTTATGAAGACTCAAATAACCCCATTGTATGCAAACCTACCTTCTAAAGGGAGACAAGCCACTCTCCTGCCTCTGAAAGCTGCATGTGGTCATGATACTAGGGATCTTATATCTGTGATGTCTTCTGTGTACAAGGCCCTAGAGAATTCACTCTGTACTTCATCATTCTCCAGGAACCACAGATAAGCAATTAAAAGGGATGTACTGCTTCTGATGTCATCTTGATAGAGGGAAAATCAAGAGGGACACTGAAGTAGAAGAAGGAAAAGGAAGAGGGTTTATATTCTTAATTTACACCTTAATATTAACAATCCCTTACTGCTTAAAAATGATTTATTCTGCCTACAGCTCTAGCAGATCCATTATCTTATTTGATTTTTACAATGGCTTTACTGAGAAGATTGATCAGGAACTATTGGTCCACATAGTACAGATGAAGAAACTGACCCTTGTGATTTATAGAACTTGCCTAAAGTCACAGAACTAGTAAGTATTCAGGCTAGAATCCAGACCCAAGTCTCTTATTTCCTCAACAAGTACTCTTTTTGCTGTATATCCTGACTTCCAGAGTAACCAGATAATTACAGGAAATGTGTAGAGCTAGAATGACTCTTAGAACTCATCTCCAGCAGCGACAATCTTTTTTGATTGCAAACTCTGCAGTCAGTATCACCATCATCATCATCATCATCATCATCATCATCTTAGCATGGAATACCAATATATCTCCACATTACATGTCCTACTTTACAAAAAGAGGCAACATCATACTGGATAGAACATTGGTTTCAGAGCTTATCAGACTGGTGTCCAAATTCTACTTATGAAAAATATTGATTGTGTGATGCTGGAACAGGCACTTAACCTCTCAATACTCTAGGCATCTCTCTAAGACATTAGATTGCAGATACACTAGTAGTCTGCCTTGGGAGAGGAAATTTCATTATCTGGTAATCATCTATGCCAATGAAATCACAGATCCAGTCGCTCTGCTTATTTCTCCATCACTGTCTGTCCTCCAGTACTAATACATAGTATTTTTTTATATAATCAGAAATATAAGTGAAAAAGAGGATGAAATAGCATTTGACCCTAAATTGAATGAGGGACAGTGTAGCTTATTGAATAGGTGAGTGACATAAGCAGATCTGCACCTTAGGAAACTCACTCACTATTTTCTTTGTACTGACTCCTCTATCTCATTCTATGAAAACCAACTGAACAACAATATATCCATTCTTGCTTTATTCCTCTTCTCATCTATAGTCACACTTCCACTGCTTCTCCTTTCCCTCTTTCCTCAACTCTTTGAAGCCTAGCTATAGATGTCTTCAATCAATTTTAATTTCTCTACAAAATTACCAGTATTCTCTCAGTTTTCTTGATCTTTTTTTTTTGTCTTCTACTCCTTCCCGTACTATCTGTAGTATTTGAACCTTTTGGTGACTCTTTTCTCCTGTGTTCTATCTGTTCCTTTCTCTGTTTTTGTCTTGCTGTCTGTCTCTCTCTTTCTCTCTATGTTTCTCTTTCTCTTTAAGCTCTTATCTCACAAGCCACCTTGCATTTAAATAATTAAATATATTTATATTTATAAATTTTATATTTATGTTATATGTATTTGTATGCACTTTTTTCTACTCCAATAGAATGTGAGTTCTTCATGAGTAGGAATTATATCATTCCTTACACTTGTATGGATGATGATGATGATGATGATGATGATGATGATGAAGTGTCCTTAAGTTCAGTTAATACAAAGTGTATCTAACTGGCAAATGACGAACAATGAGTTCAAATTCTACAATCTCACAATTGAATTTTAAGTGCTCTGTTCTGTAATGGATCCAGTGCTTGGCTTAATGTCATGGCTGTTGTTATTTAGTAATTTTCAGTCATGTTCAACTCTTCATGACCATATTTTGGGTTTTCTTGGCAAAGATACTAGAGTGGTTGGCCATTTCTTTCTCCACTCATTTTACAGAAGAGGAAACTGAGGCAAACAGGGTTAAGTGACTTGCTGAGGTCACACTGTTAGTAAGCATTTGAGGCCAGATTTGAACTCACAAAAGGAGTCTTCTTGCCTCCACTCCCAGCACTCTATTCACTGTATGATCTAGCTAAACCAATAATAGCATTATTATTACTATCACCAAATATTTATTTTCCATTCATCAAAGTATAAAATAAATCTTCAGAGATATATTTTATAATAAAAGAGGAGGCAAAATCTTGGCAAGTAGAACTCTAGAATAACAGAATTAAAATATTCCTCCTATAATAGGTTTTAAAATTATTTTTAATAAATAAATTACATGTACTTCATCTTTTTTATGTAGCAAAACAGCCTGAAAGTGCTTAGATAATCTGAAGGGCAGAGAGAAATGTCTGATTGTCTCACGCAGAAAACCTATCTATATGTGCAATGTCAGAGATTTTACACTTCATTTTTCTCCTGGGAACTGAGTCAGCCAAGTATGCTTCTGAAATTATGGAACTTTGTGGGTTGCAAACTAGTAAACAAACCAAATTCACACATGCTCTGGGCTTTTGAATCAAAGTTTTTATATCCTCCTTCACCCAAAAAAGTTATTAAATTCCATAATACTTGTATTATATACTTGAATATTTTATTATTGTTGTGATCATTTTACCTTTTAGACTTGATGACCAAGACATTATTTAAATTCATGTCCCTTTGCACTTAGGTCAAACTTAATTGTTTCAATTAAATTGAAATCACCTCAATCTCTCTCTCTCCCCTAGCAATCCTCAAACTTCAGTTCCCTTTAGGTCACTACACTGAAATTCAAGGCTGGATTCCTAATAATAGTTTACATTTGCATACTACTTCTAACTTTGCAAAAGATGTTTTCCATAGTCAACCTTTGACATAGAGCGGGTATATGTTTTTATCCACATTTCATAAATGAGATAACTGAGGCCCAGAGATATGATATATTTTAGGATTACAGTATATACAGAGTTGTGTTGATTAAAAGGGATACATAATAACTTTATTCTAGTTTCATTTTCTTACAGAGACGGTCATGTAGGCTGCCTCAGATGATATGACCTGGATCAGATAGAACAAAATTAGCCTGGTTTCTCCATCTTTAATCTCTTACAGTATAGCTGAATGCTCAATATTTTGTCACAAACATTTATTTCTTTCGTATTATAATTTTAGTCATATGGTTTTTAAAATGCATATTATCTAAGGAAAATATATTTTTATCATCAAATAACACACTAAATTACTATTCAAGATATTTTAACATCTCTTAAATTGGAGAAGTAAAGGGTTTGTTGGATCATTCGATACCACAATGATATAAAAACAGTCTCAATAAAGTGAAAAGGAAAATACAGTTAAAACAAACACATAGATGCACAAATATCAAGAACTGATAGACTATTATCTCAGAACAGCATGATTAACCCTTGAAAACAAACAAAAACTTTCCAAAGCAATTGGAGGAGTTGTCACTCATCCCACCTCAGTGTAGAATATATGTCTTAAGTTAGGAGGTTCATAAAGAGCACTAAAAAGAACAAATATATAAAACTAAAAACAATAGTGAATAATTGTACCTACGAAGAAGGGGGTGAAAGAGGTTGTCATGGGCAACATAATGCAAATGTGAGAATATTACAAGTCCCAGATTATTTGGGGGTATTTTATGGATTAGACTATTTTTTTTAAATCAGGGCTATAACAAGTAAGAAGGTTGGGTCAGTCTCCATGATCTGGCCATATTCACAAAACTGTAAAATATCTAAACTATTAAGGAAATTTTTGCTTCTGATGAGTCCAAAAGTCTTGCCTTTATTGTGGGAATTTTGAATGCATAGCTAGATAGAGATAGACAGATAGACAATCTGAGAAGCATTTTTCTTCAAAATTATAGAAAATCAAAATGGAGATGTAACAATATACTAGAACTTTTCACAATTCTTTATGATAAATGGTAAGAAATATATCCAAAAGGGGAAGATAAACATCTTTCAATGTCATGAGAACTCTCCTGATCTAAGCTCCATTGATAAATTGTGGATATAATCCATGGTACACTTAAAATGGATTATTTGCCAAAATGATACATAATATTCAAAATAACAAACATAGTTTCCTGATGAAGAAGTAAGTATGTCAGCCAGTCTAAGAATAACCACTTATTGGTTTTTTATTATGTGCCAAATATCTTACTAAGAGCTGGGAGAAAAAAAAAGTAAAAAGAAAGTCTTCAAGAAATTAACATTCTAATGTGGAAGACAACATGTTAAAGGAAGGGGAAAAGACAGAGTAGGTGGATAAAGGTATAGTTAGGGACACGGTAGAGAATGTCGGGAGAATGGGAAAGAAGTCTGGAAAGAAATGAGACATAATCATTCTAGGCACTCTTTTTAATTGGAGGTTTTAGAGAGAGAGAGAGAGGGAGAGAGAGAGAGAGAGAGAGAGAGAGAGAGAGAGAGAGAGAGAGAG
>NW_020954962.1:380884-393379 GCF_900497805.2 Vombatus ursinus | reverse complement strand
GAGAGAGAGAGAGAGAGAGAGAGAGAGAGAGAGAGAGAGAGAGAGAGTTCCAATTTGTGAATTCCAATCCAATTCTGGAATCAATATCCAACTTGGAGAGGCTTCCTGGGGTCAGTCAGAGGAAAACAGATTCTAAACTTAAGATAAAAGAGGAATGTATATGTGTAAGTATTTTATGAGCTCAATGACAAATTGTTTAAAAGCTAATACAGCAAAGGTAGCACATTTTTGTTGGTGGAAAATTAAAAAAAATTGAAAACAAATTAAACTTGTACAGTTTTTTATATAAATTAATTAATTTTACTTTGTCTAAGTTAATTTATAGCACTTTATAAAGACTATGTAATTCATGGTTTCTTAACCTGAAATAGATAGATAGGTAGATAGATAAATAGTTGAAATATATTTCAATATAATTGATTTCATTTTTAATTCTAAATAATTTATTTTATGCATTAAAAGTATTAATTACTGTGGGAAATGGTTCATTAGTTTCATGGGATTGCCAAAGAAGCCCAATACACCATTTTTTTCATATTTCTTGATCTAATGGAACCCATTATTTCAACAAAGAGATAACTGAATCTGAGAATGTATTTGACCTCCGAATATCTCCATAGCTAGTTCAAACTGAAAAAAAATCCAGCCTACTAAGTCAAAGTCCAACCCTCTTTACACTAAACTTGGCATTAGCTGGAAGAAAGTCACACTAATTGCTCTTTATTTGGTACTTTCTCATATAGATATGCCACCATGCAACTGACGGATATGCAGCAATCCAATGGACACAATCATTGGTGTAATTAGAAATCTTAGAAACAATCTAGTTTATTCTTCCTATTTTACACATGGGAAAATGAAACTTAGAGAGAAGAAATAAGTTTCTGAAAGTCATCTTGATAATAAGTAACAGAAAGAAGACTATAACTAAGGTACTAACAACAAATGAATCTTTATTTCTTTAGCAGTAGAAATACTTAGGTTCTTAGTGGCCATATGAAAAAAAAATGAGTACAAATAAAGCATTAACTCTTCCTTGTTTCTATAATTAGGGCCTGTCCAAGTTTTTCTCCTAGGGCACCATCACCTTCCATATATGGCATAGCATGACTGACTGCAGTGATATTCCAACCACTAGAAAATTCTATATTTTTAAAATTCTTATGGCATCACATTTTCCATTTTTAAGAAGATGGTTGATGGACTATCTGAGTCATTTATCCATCAAACCTTTTTTTTTTTTTAATAATGAACCCTTTCTATTCTCTGCTTCTATCTCTGTCTCTCTCTGTCTCTCTGTTTCTCTCTCTCCCTGTCCTCTCTCTGTTTGCATGCATGGTTGAGATTATAATTCTGAATTACCTTCAATACTCTACCCCCATAGTTGTTTTTTTTTTAATAAAAGCAATTTAGCTCTGAGGCTATGGGATTAAAAACAAAACTGTGGCAAATTTTATACAATCATTACATTCAAGGAACTTACATTCAAATAGGAAGATATAGCATTTGTAGGTGAGTGATAACCAGAGAAGCAAATTTTGGTCTAGTCATTCACAGAGACTTTGAAAAATGACATAAATGATTAATGTCCATGACCTTTACATTAACAATGATAGTATTGTTATTGTTGTTGTTGTTTTTCAACAAGAAGAGAAAAGTGATAATTAGGTGTGCATGTTTGTATAGGAGATGGTGGTGGTGATGGTAAAAGTAAAGGTCAGAAGGCAAAGTATAAGATGCTTATTCTCTGATATGCTCTTGAATGTCTGGAGAGAATGATAAATATGCCCTGAAGCCAGTTAGATATAGTGAGCTAGAGGATGTTTTCCTCACTTCTTCAAGGATCATGATTCTTAGACCCAGAGACTTTTGTATTTCTTTTATCTTTTTAGGTATATGCCTAGCAATAGAATACCTGGGTTAAAGGGAACAGCCTGTTTGTCAGTTTTGTTGGAATAATTCCAAAATGCTTTCCTCAACATATGTACAGATTCATAGGTTGAATCAACAATGCATTACTATGTCTATTTTTCCACAGTCCCTCCACTATTTCCCTTTTTTGCTCATATTTAACATACAACTGTCTGTTCATGTCATTTTCCATTTATGAAAGAGGGAATGGCTCTTATGTTTGTAAATTTGAATCATATATATGTATATACACACATATATACATACATGTATGTGTGTGCATGCATGTGTGTATATATATCCATAATCAGTAACATTTGTTGAAATATTCCCCTAATTAATTATCCTTTCTTAATCTTAGTTTTATTGAACTTATTGTATAAATGTACTTTAATTTTATCTAATTGAAATTATCTATTTATCTCCCTTAATCCTCTTTACCTGGTGCTTTATCATGACGTTTTTCTTTTATATTAATCTAAATAGCTGTTTTTTTCTATTTTCCCTAATTTCATTATGTTATCTCTTTTCATCTGGGTCATTTATCCAATTGGAGCTTATCACTTGTGAGGTGTTTTCTATAGCTTTCTCATGAGAAATTTTTATTTATCAGGAAATATTCTCATGAAGAAAAAAAATTAATGTTCATTAATTTAATGATTGTTTCTTTTACATCTTTGTTCCTCAGGCTGTAAATTAGAGGATTAAGCATGGGAATTATCACTGTATAAAACAATGAAGCAACTTTGAATGTGAGCTGAGTGTTCTTGAAGGTGGGAACACAATACAGAAAAAGGATGGTCCCATAAAAGATGGTGATAGCCATTAGGTGAGAGGCACATGTGGAGAAGGCTTTATGTCGCCCACTGGATGAATTCATCTTCAGGACAGTGACAAAAATGAATGCATAAGAGGCCAGGATAACCAGAAGTGTGCTCACTCCATTAAAAGTGGAAGAAATGAAAAGCAGCAGCTGGTTGAAATGAGTATCAGAAGAAGAGAGATTAAGCAGCAATGAGAACTCACAGAAAAATGATTAATGGTGTTAGATCCTTGAAATGATAATTGGATAGTAGAACATGTGAGTAGAAGGGAACAGACTGTCCCCCATGTATATGATCCTGCCACCAAGAGAGCACAAAGCTGCTGGGATATGGATACTGTATATAGCAAAGGATTGCAAATGGCCATAAAGCGATCATAGGCCATTACTGCCAGCAGGAAGGACTCAGTCACCACAAAGGTACCAAAGAAAAAAAATTGTACCAAACACTCAGAGAGGGAGATGCTTCGGTCCTCTCTGAGTAAATCCACCAACATCTTGGGAGCAATGATGGAGGAATAACAGAAATCAACAAAGGACAAATGGCTAAGGAAAAAGTACATGGGGGTGTGAAGTTTGGGATTGATTTGGATGATGCCAATCATTCCTAGATTTCCCACCACAGTGATAGAATACATGATCAGGAACACCAGGAAGAGGGGCACTTGAAGGTCTGGGTAATCTGAGAAACCTAGTAGGATAAATGTTGCAAAAGAACTTTGATTTCTCTCACTGGACACCATGATTCCTGCTGGGGAAAAGAATCAGAAAGTCAGTCCTGAACAATATTTAAACTGTACTCAACAATCAAAAATTAAATTATTTGCATGCTATTGAGGTACTCAGTGAGGGTGTAAAATAAAAACAAAACAAAATTAAAAAAAATTCCTCTGCTTTCATGGAACTGGGAGTCTAATGATAATTTACATAGATTGAAGATCTCAGGAAGAATTATTGAAATTGTTTGGGGTTTCTATTCTACCACTAACTAGAAAATCCTCATGGAACACTCAGAGAATTTAATTGGGAAGTGCAATCAAAGGCCTTTGCAACCAATCTAAACCTGAACAAGTCTATCCTCTTTGACATATCTGATACCTGGTCAGCCAGATTTTGCTTGATACTGTCCAGTGATAAAGAAGCTAATTCCTCCCATGACAACCCATTCCATTTTTGGGCGGCTCTAAATGTTAGCACACCACCCTGCCCCTCACCTTATATTATCTCTTTTCAATTTTTA
This sequence comes from Vombatus ursinus, assembly GCF_900497805.2. NCBI lineage: Eukaryota > Metazoa > Chordata > Mammalia > Diprotodontia > Vombatidae > Vombatus > Vombatus ursinus. The sequence continues at coordinate 389,405 of NW_020954962.1, read as the reverse complement.
ACCATTCTTGTTTTTCCTGTGGTGCCAGGCACAAAAACATCAACGGTGACAATAGCTGCCGGCATTTTTTATTCGATGATAAATATAGTTGGAGTAAATCTCAAAGGAAAAGAGATTACAGAGTGGTGGAACAATTAAGGGAAACATTTAAAATGAAAAGAATTTGTTGCCCGTGAAGAAGATATTTCAGAGAACACTGTGGAAAGAATGGGTTGCTTTAAGTTTGGATGTTGGGACAAGGAGTGGAATGAAGGTAAGCAAGCTAATGGTGAAGGATGGAGAATCACTGTGATGGGGAATAACTGACTAAGAGGGAGCTTGTTAAACCTTTAAAAGTGAATTCGGGTGCTTTACCAACAGGCCTAGAGGACTGGTTTCAGGGTGAAATCCCTCCAGAATATTACCTAGCTCACACCTGAGAATGGTATTTCTCACTTTCCCCCAAGGTGGAATAGTAGTATAAAGCTGAATTTTTTTTGTTTTTTCAATTACCCTGAAGGAATGTCTCCCCTTCTTAAGAAATTGGGAAACTGGTGAGAGATGGTGTAGCACTTTTATGAACTTTTTCTCCTACCTCATTTAAGGGTAAAGGCTTTAAATGTAATATTCTACATCACCATAACACATTTTTATTATCAACTCTACCTTTTAGAATAGTTTTTTTCAAAACAGAGATGACAGGACATCTCTTACACGAGGTCTTTTGTAATAGATTCAGATGCTCATTCTTTTTACCTAAAGTATTTTGTATTTATTTGTTCTGTATTCTTTAAAAATGTGCACATTTTCTCTTCCCTAGCAAAGTGTCAGGTCCATAAGGTAAGGTATGTTTTTGTTCCTCCTGTTGCATACGTATCATTGTGTCCCTCCTCCCTTGATTAGCACAACATTGTTTATCTGGTAAGCAATTTATGAATGTATGCTGATTTACTGTTATTAAATTGATGGCAATACTCTAACACATCCAAAGCTTTTTGAATCTTACTCTTGTTAAGTGAGGTACACATGTCTCTAAGTTTTTTTCATGAAGATTTTGCATGCATTTTTATATGCAGACCATTTTGATATTTTCTCTTAAATTAAGTATAGAAGTGTTGTATTTAATGGGGTAAGGTGCAGATCCCTAAGGTACTCCACTAAATATTTCTTCCCTAGTTGACACGCACCCTTTAATCTTTGGATCTTTTCATTCAGCCATTTATGAAATCAATAATGATAATGATTAGTAGTTACAATTATGACCATATTAATAACTAGCATTATATAACAATTAAAGTTTTAATAAGCACATTAACTTATTTTACCATTCCCACTAAACTGAAAGACAGTGTTATTATTATGCCTACTACACAGTTGAAGAAAATGACAGATGCAAGTTAAGTAACTTGTCTAGGGTCACAAAAGTAGTAACTCCAAGAACCTGTATTTCAACTCATTTCTTCCTGACCTCAGATCTAGTACATTATCTACTATGTCACCTTTACTGAGCATTCAACTGGACTATATTTTTGTCCATGTGTTCCTATCCTTTCCATGAAAATGAGAATCTTCACTCTGCCCAGAGTTGTTTTATTATATATTCTGGTCCACTTCACCAAGGTTATCAGATATATTATTTCATCTTTATTTTTAATATTTAGTTATTGTTAAATGTTATTTTCTTTTTTACTTTTCAACTTTATTAAGGCCTATGTTTCAGGCCTTTGTTATTATCACCTAAAAGTGACCATGTGTGCATTATAATGAGGATGTTAAATGATTTTGTTAAATTGTTCAATTAAATTACTGAGTTTTCCCTAGCTGCACCTGAGAATAGTGCCATTATAACACATTCAGAACTGTGGCTCAAAGATATAATCCCATTGAAAGTCATAACTGAAAAGTTAAAAAAAAACTACTCAGTTGAGTATTGCTTACCTATCCCTCTCTTTCCATAAAAAAGAAAGTGATGTTCACAGAGGGAAAATGACCTGCCTAAAGTCACAAAGCAATCAATAGGAAGAAGCAAGACCCACCTCCAGAAATTATGTCTTTCACACCAGCTTTTCTGTAATTACATCTTGCTTCTTCCATTATCAGCCCCACCACCAGAGACGGAAAACAGCATGAAAGCAACAGCTCTGTCCCAAATACAACCATTAGAGACAGTATTTCCAGATATGAATAATCAATTTGATCAATTAGGATAATCAATTACAATAAACTGATGGTCAGTGGTTTCCTTTGGTAAGCAAAGACCAAGATGCAGGGTGCTTCATCATCATAAATGCTCCACTGTCTTCCTGACAGCATATTATTGGGCCTTACCCTGACCAGGAAAATGTTAATCTATCTGGTGGACATTTAATGAGAGATAGGTTAAAAAATATTCAGCTCCTGATGAGAATGTGGTTTGATCATGAGACTCAGCAGCCTCCAGCAATCTGCTCAACCAGACTAGATTATCTCTGGTTTGGTTTCTCCTTCATGAGGTGGGTTGCCCTAAACACTAATGAAAGGGAACACAGAGAGGAGTTATCCAGACTGGATTCTGTTTATACCCTGAACAGAAATCAGGTTTCCTAGTCAGGTGGGATCCTGCCAACCTAGTTAACAAGCAGGTGCTTTGGAGGCTAGGAGTAATCATATCACTCAGTCATGCCCTTTGGTTACTGATATTTCAAGAGTTGGGTTTTAACAAAAAAACAGGAGGAAAATAATGGATCACAAATTAATAATTAGTTGTTAATATGATAGTATAACATACATTTCTTTCATTGCCTAGGACAAAAGCAGGGGTGTGCTGGAGTCAAATATAAATTTTAATGTGAGCATTTAACCTCAGAAATTGTTAAATGCTATGTATCAGGTCTTTATTTTTTTAATTGATCAGACTTAAGAGACAGAAATAATGTTAATAATGTAGATTATACTTAAAAGTGTGATGGGTATAAATAGATAGATAATGTGATGGTAATTGCCTAACAATATAGATATAGATAGATCGATATAAATAGATATAGATATAAATAGAGATAGCTATAGATAGATAAATAGAGATAGATATGAAGATACATATCTATATCTATCTATCTATCTCTATCTACTTTTAGCAGAGGTTGTTAGACAATTATCATTACGCTGCTGGATAGAAGCACCAGAATCACACTAAGAGAGAATTAACAAAGCCTCTCATCACAATGAATATAGTGAAGATGTTTGTAACTGTTCTACAGTAGAACCAGTTCTTCTACTCTTTATATGACTGTAAGGGTTTTCAGCAGACCTGGTTTCATATAAGTCATAGCAGTGAGGGACCTTATTGATTAGTAAATGGATTGGGACAATGGCTAGAAGTTTTAAGCAGGAAGATTTCTGTTAGAATTTGGATGGGGGTGGGCGACTCCTATTAAGGCTATGTAAATGTACCTTGAGTACCTTGAAAGATAGTAGCTTTATTGGATAAAAGGATAGTAAACTGAAAGAGTTCTTAAAGAACTGATGCTTCAACCCAATTATTTTAAGGATTAAGGAAAGTGAGCCATGAAATGACACAAAATAGGAGAACTAAGATTGAAGCTGAGCTCTTGTAACTCCAAATCCAGTGTTTTTTCTACTAAACATGGGCTTGTTCTCTGGTCCTTTGGAAGACTGTGCCCTAAGGATAGGACATAAGGAAAGCACACTAACTTCCACAAAATCAGTATGCTGGGTGATTTTGAAGAAAAATGTCTCCCAGAAACCCAGCACATATAGAACCAGATGACTCTGATAGAGGTTAGGATTGAGACTCAAAAAGAATATTTAAGATATTTCAGTTTAACCCTCACACTTTAAAATGGTGCAACTTGAGGCCAGAGATTGGAAGTCCCAAGGCCAAGCAAATAGTAAATGATAAATCTGGGATTCAGGTCACTACTTTCTTGTTATATAGGAAAATGTCTCAAAGATGAAAACAAAAGTTAATTGTCAAATCTTTGTTAAAACATGGTGTAAAATGAATACAAAACCAAGGAAATGTTATCTAATTATCTGTCTAGGAGAATATAATTTTCTTAGCATGACAAGAAATTTTTGTTTCCTTTTGGTTTTCCTACAACTATTTTCATTTATTCACACATAGTAGATGCTTACTAAATAATGATTATGTATTAAGTGAATGAATGAAAAAATGAATGACTTTCTTTACTGACACAAACAAGTGTGGGCAGGGGATCCTTCCTGGAGGTGCAGACTGGAGAATATGACTATTTCCTGAACTCTCACTGACTTCCTTAGTGAAATGGTATCATCTCTCACCAGGTATCCTGACCAAAACAAAATTAATTAACAATGCAGAATCATAGATCATAACCTATAAGAAACCTCAGATAACGTCCAGTTGAACCACTTCATTTTCCTTATGAGAAAAATGAGAACAAAGGATGTTAGAAGATTTGCTCATTGTCACATGGATAGTGGCAGATGTGTTGTGGCCAAAGTCCTCTAACTCAAGAGCCAGTGTTCTTTCTACTGTGTTAATCTGGTAGGATATCATCAAGATAGTAGCATCATTATTCTATACTGGAAGTCCATTCTAGGCACACAGAGAAGGACAGAGCCCAGTTTGGGAGAAAATTCCTACTTAGAGAAGCTTTGGTTTTAGATACTTTTTTTCAGGTACTGGATTGCAAGCTGTTTCCAATCCACTTCCTTCTTTCACTGGCAGGATCTTTGCTCAGTCATTTTTTAGCTGTGTGACCTAGTGAAGAGTACTCTCAGGATTTGGGTTGGGATGACCAACGTTCATGTCCTGAATCTTCTATCTAAATTCGATTCAACCAGGGACCATCATTTAGCTAATAGAAAGTACTCTATTTAGAGGCAAAGAATACAAATCCCAGCCTGTCAATTGCTGACTATATAACTGAATAACCTTGGATAAGGCACTAACTTCTTTGAGGCACAATTTTTTCAACTGTAAAATAAGGTAGGATGACAAGAAATTTTCTAATTTCCTGCCTTTTTAAAAATTTATATGATATTAAACATTAAGTACCTACAATGGTCTAGAAATGAAAATGGGCTGTGCAACTGCAGGTTGAAGCTTCCAGTCTTCTAGGCTTTAGCTTATTCACCTGTGAAATGAGGGAAGGGTAGTTGTCCTCTGTGCCCCATGGTAGTGATCAAGTCTAGGAGCTCTATCCCTTCTCTTTTTTGAAGTACTGTTCATTATCCCACCAGGGTTACAGGCTTCCACTCTTGTTAAATGTTCAGTTGCTGTCCCAGCCAGTAGCTAATGGCAGAAACATAACCACGGAGGCAGCTATTTACACATAACACCTTTGATTCAGAAAAATCATATTCATTTAAAAAGAATGTTAATTTCATCAATTCAACTAGACTTTATTAAGCCATATTATGTGTTTGGCATTATACTACACACTGGAGACATAAAGATAAAACCAAAACTGTGCCAGCATTCAAGAACTTAACATTCAATGCAGACAGTGAGGCTTATACTGTGAATTGAAATGATATTTATGACTCATCTAATGATTATTTCATGTTACAGAGGAGGAAATTGTGGTGCAGCTAAAAGGAGAGGACTCTCTCCGAGGAGAGGTTGCTTTCTGGAAACAAGGAAGCCCAAGTAGGTTTTCCCTTTATTCTGTACTGTTGCTTATTGTCACATAGATGTTTCTAGTTCTTACTTCCAATAGAAGTTAGCTTCAGACAGAGGGTAGTGTCATTGAAGAGACACCCAAAGTCCTCTTCTGCTCTATGATTCCTTTCTACTCAACACATCCCTACCTACCTATTCATCAGCCTTCCATTTTAATTGAAGCTATGGACTTTGATAGCATGTCTTTGCATCAATGAATTGTTTCCAGTTGTCCTGTCATGAAAATAAGACTGTTCGACTTGGGAGGGGCAACAAAATCACAAAAATTAGGGAACTCGTTTATCTAGCTGTCCTACTGACCAATCTATTCTACCATTACTCAATCTATCTCATCCCTCCATTCAAATACTATTCAGGAAAGGAATATATTTCTTTTGTCATTTCGAGGTCCTTCATAGACTCATATTTTTCATTTAAGACTTCCATGGTCCAAGAAATGCATAGAGAATCCTGGGATTTAAAGGAAGAAGAAAATCTAATGGTCATCTAGTTCTATGTCTTCTATTTACAGGTAAGGAAACTGAGGCACTGAAAAGTGAATGGACTTACCCAAGGGCATAAAGCTAGCAGCTCTGTCCATTACATATTGGTTCTGTTCATTCTGCTTCTAGACAAACCTTGCCAGGGCTTGGATAGGTTGGGTTTATTTTATTGCCTCTGTGTAAATAGAAGTGTGCCATAGAGTGTCTAGACTTTTTAAGTAAGAGAATATCCTAGAAGAATTGTCAAGAGGAAAAAGCGAGACATTTCCCTTTTCATTTAATTTTTCCTTAAAAAAAACAAAAAACTAAAGCACTTTGCATGAAGATTCAAACAACCCCATTGTAAGTAAACCTACCTTCTGAAGGAAGACAAACCACTCTCCTGCCTCTGAAAGTTTCCTGTGGGCATGATACCAGGGATCTTATATCTGTGGTGTCTTCTGTGAACAAGGCCCTAGAGAATCCACTCTCTACTTCATTATTCTCCAGGGACAACAGATAAGCAATTAAAAGGAATGCACTGCTTCTGATGCCATCTTGATAGAGGGAAAATCAAGAGGGACACTGAAGTAGAAGGAGGAAGAGGAGGAGGAGGGTTTATTTTCCACCTGCTTAATTTACATTTTAATATTAATAATTCTTTATTGCTTAAAATTATGTATTCTGCCTACAGCTCCAGCGCAGCCATTATCTCATTTGATTTTTACAATGACCTCGCTTCAAAAACTGGTCAGGATCTCTCTGTTCATATTGTACAGATGAGTAAACTGACCCTTGTGATTTATATAACTTGCCTAATGTCACAGTGCTAGTAAATATTCAGGGCAAACCACGAACCCATCTCTTGTTTCCTAGACGAGTACTCTTTTTGCTGTACGTCCTGACTTTCAGGGTCACCAGAGGATCACAGTGAATATGTAGAACTGGAATGGCTCTTAGAACTCATCTACAGCAGTGGCCTCCAATCTTTTTGGATCACAAACTCCAGTCAGTATCATTGTCATTGTCATCATCATCCTTCTCCTCTTTCTCTTCCTCTTCCTCATCCTCATCCTCATCATTTTTGCATCTGATATCCATATATCTCTATTTATTTATCAATATATTGCATGTCCCACTTTACCAAAAGAGACAACTGTACACTGGATAGAACATTGGTTTCAGAGCTTATCAAACTGTGTCCAAGTCCTACTTTTGGAAAATATTGGTTGTATGATCCTGGGTTAGACACTTAACCTCTCAATCCCCTCGGCATCTCTCTCTAAGACATTAAATCGCAGACAGAAGAGTCGCTTGCCATGGGAGAGGGAATTTCCTTATCTGGTAGTCTCCTATACCAATGAAATCACAGATCAAGTTGTTATCCTTATTTCTCCATCACTATCCCTCCTATAGTAGTAATTATTATTGTGCCTTTTGTATAATTACAAATATAAGTGAAAATGGTTGAAGCAAAGATAAAATAATATTTGACCCTAGATTGAATGAGGGACAATAGAGTTTATTGAATAGATGGATGACATATTCAGACCTGAACCTCAAAGTCATGCCCTATTTTCCTCATACTGACTATTCTCCCCCATTCTTTCAAAACAAAACAAACAACAAAACACATATTCTTGCTTTCTCTCCCTTTTCATCTACATTCACACTTCCACTGTTTCTTTTTTCCATCTTTCCTCAACCATTTGAAGCCTAACTATAGACCTCATCGCTCAATTTTAATTTTCATGCAACGTTACCAGCATTCTCTCAGCTTTTTTGATCATTTTGCCTTCTAATCCCTCCCAATATATTTGAAATTTCTGGTGACTCTTTTCTCCTGAATTCTGTCATCTGTCCAGGTATTTCTCTGTAACCTCTCACCTCATAGATTATCTTGTGTTTAAATAATTGAATATACTTCTATTTATTAATTGTATATTTATGTTACATGTATTTGTATGACTTTGTTTCTCCTCCAATGGAATGCAAGTTCTTTGTGAGTAAGAATTGCTTCATCCTTTACTCTTATATGTTATTTTTGTGGTTGTTCTCTCAGTCATGTCTGACTCCTTGTGTCACCATGGACCATATTGTCCATGGGTTTTCCTTGGCAAAGATAGTGGAGTAGTTCCCATTTTTTCTCCAGTGGATTAAGGTTAACAGAGATTAAGTGACTTGCCCAGGTCACACAGTTAGTAAGTGTCTGAGGCTGAATTTGATCTCATGTCTTCCTCACTCTGGACCTAGTGCTCTAACCACTGAACTACCTAGCTTCTTCAGTCATCCAACTACCTCGTACATTTATATGCCTAGTATCTCATTTAGGGCTTAGAACAATGTATGTGATTATAAATGCATGAATTATGATGATGATGATGATGATGATGATGATGATGATGATGATGATGAT
>NW_020954962.1:330801-380874 GCF_900497805.2 Vombatus ursinus | reverse complement strand
ATGATGATGATGATGATGATGATGATGATGATGATGATGATGATGATGATGATGATGGCATGACCCTGGGTTCAGATGATTCCTCTGATTGGGTAAATGAAATATGTCTACAGTTACTTCCAATGACTTTATTAAAAGATATGCAAGTACCAGTTTTATTATGGGTGTGTTAATGATGTTTTTAAGAATCAGGAGCTGCCCTTTCTAAGTAGATTACCCCCCCACACACACCCATACATCCTGTGTCTTTGTGTGTGTGTAGGTATGTACATATATGTGAGCATGCATATGTGTGTGTTTGTGTGTGTATTTGATCCCTCAAGGTTTACGAAAAACTTTCTTCACAGGAAACCTTTAAGATAGGTGGGCATGGATTTTAATGTGTGAGTGTGTTTTCAAATTTATTAGCTGTACCAACCAAGACTCAAAATAATAAGTGAGCAACCTATGTTCACACAGTTAAGGAATTTGAGATTCTAAGGCAATTCCTTTTAGTCCAGTGATCTTTCTAGAAGTAAAGTGGTTTTCCTCATGTCTTGCCATCCCCCTGCCTCTTTTTTGTGCCCTTTTTATTTTCAACTCCTGGCACCAATTTTCTCACTTCTATACAATGTTCCTTGCGTTTCCCAGAAAGCACCATTTTAGTGACATACTAAGGGCTATCCAACTCAGCAAATGAGGATCTAGTGATTTCAAATCCTCCCTCCTCACACCCCCAAATCCCACTCCTTAAAAATCCTAATCTCAACTATCACGAGGAGGAAAACAATCTAATATGATTTGTCAGATGGAAATATAAATAAAAGCTAGACAATCCACTGGCATCATTGCATTTTTAAAAATTTATTTATTTTGATTTATCAACAATCACTTCCATAAGCTTTTGAGTTTTAAATTTTTCTCCCTCTCCTTCCCCACCTCCCACCCCAAGATGGCACACAATATGCTATAGGCTATACATTTACATTCCTATTAAACATATTTTCACATTAGTGATGTTGTAAGTAAGAATTAGAACCAATAGGAGGAACCACCAGAAAGAGGAAACAAAACAACAGAAGAAAAAAAAATAGCAAATAGTATGTTTCAATCTGCATTCAAACTCCATAATTCCTTCTTTGGATGTGAATAGGATTTTCCATCATGAGACCTTTGGAGATGTCTTAGATCCTTGTATTGTCAAGAAGGGTTAAGTCAATCACTGTTGGTCATCGTACAATGTGGCTGTTACTGTGTACAACATTCTCCTGGTTCTGCATACTTCACTCAGCATCAATCCATACAAGTCTGCCTGTTCATCATTTCTTATAGCACAGTAGTATTCCATTACATTCATATACCACAACTTGTTCAGTCATTCCCCCAATTGATGGGCATCCTCTCAATTTCCAATTCTTTATCACCATAAAAAGAGCTGCTATAAATATTTTTGTACATGTCATCGTCATTTCATTTTTAAGACATTCTCAGGTTTTCATTTTGTTATGTTTGCTCATTTTGGGTTCAAAAATATAATAGTTTATTTGTTAATATTAAAAAACAACAATATTCAGGAGTGAAATATAAGATGGTAGTAAGGTCAGGAGGAAGATTTGTGTGTGGATATTTGGAAAGGGGTACTATTTATTTTACCTTACATGATGAGTCCTTTATGGTGGCTTTTGAAACAATATGCCAGTGTCTATTGTTTTCATAAACACTACAGTCAAAAAGACCTCCTGTTTAAGATACTAACCTGTGAATCCACATGTTTAACTTGAAAAAAAAACATCTCAAATAGGTTTTCACCCATTAGGTAATACATTGATTTGGCTTATATGGTTGATCGGGAAAACCAAAATCATTCATCCAACATCTCCATATGGGAATGGTCTTTATCTCTATGTCTCCTCAATCCTTTTATTCCTAATTTGAAATATTTATGAAGGATGCAATAGGAAACATTTTTGAAGCCTGAAAAAAAACTGAAATGAAAATCAAGCCATAGTTTTATTTCTTACAGTTGCTAGTAACGTACCACTCAGATTCTTCATTGTTGCATATTGGTCAATTGGCCAAATAGTGTACAAAAAAGAATTGTCAGATTGTTCTTTTTCAGTGATAAATTATTTTTAACATTAATGACATGAAGATCACCATATTTAGATTTAAACATATTAGCCTCTCATGTGCTACATAAGGGAGTAGAAATGACAGCTAAAATAAATATTGAACAAGTCACAAATGTTATTATTATTTTTGAGGAAAATATCAAATGGATACAAATAAGAAATAACCTATATGTTTTTTCTTATTTCTTGAAAATCTCAATGCAAATATCCAGACATGCATTAAATATATAATTTAAGCAATTTTGATATGGGAAACAACAGGTATTAGTAAACATAATTACTTAAAATGATATTTAGCACTGATTAAAAAGTTTTATAGAATACAAGATATCACCATGGTTATTGATTATTTATAAAGATGGACTCAACAGAGAAATAAGTCAAATGTTTTCTTACATTGACAAGTCTCTCATACAGTTATATGAAAATCATGAAAAAGCAAAGAGAGATCTTTCCTTACAGTGACACATTCTGATTATTACAGTCAAGGGAGAGATAATATATGGACTTAAAAATGGATTTACTCATACTGTGGAGATTTTCTGTAGCAGAATAGAAGTAGAAGAATTGTTTTCTATCAATGATGAAGTCCTTTATATATTTCTGTTTTCAGATGACTCTGTGATGATCAAATTGAGTTCTATAACATCATAAAATGACCTCAGTGAGATACATAAGCACATAACAGGTTAAAAGCTTAATCATCGACATAGAAAAAAAATGAAGAAGATAGAAAATACCTATAGTCCAAATTATGATATTCTATTTGGTGGATGGCCCATAAGGTTGATCTTAATTATGCACACACACATATGTATATATATACATACCTATATCTAATTTATATACCTATCATGTGTATATATGTATATATATGTATGCATGTATGTATATTTGCATGTATGTGTGTATGTATAATAGATCTCTAAGATATCTGTATCATTCAATATAATCTCTAAGGCTACCTTGTGTTCAAATACTATTAATGTATTCATATTTGTTAACTTTATATTTGTATGCATTTATATGACTTTATTTCTCCTCCAGTGGAATGTAAGCTCCTTATGAATAGGAATTGTTTCATTCCTTACATTCTTATGTTGTTGTTGTTATTGTTCCATCATGTCTGTCTCTTCATGACCCTATAAACTGTACTGTCCATGGGGTCTTTTTGGAAAAAGTACTTAAGTGGCTTCACATTTTCTTCTTCAGTGGATTAAGGCAAACAAAATTTAAGTGATCAGTAAGTGTCTGAAGCCATTTTATTTTTGGCTAGGCAATAGGGTTAAGTGACTTGCCCAAGGTCACACAGCTAGTAAGTTCGATTTGAACTCAGCTCCTCCTCACTCCAGGGCTGGTGCTCTATCCACTGTGCCACCTAGCTGTCCCTGAGGCCAGATTTTAACTCAGCCCTTCCTGATCCCAGGCTCAGCACTCTATTCATGGAGTTTTCTAGCCACCTCTTCTATATATTTGTATATACAAATTTATACATTTCTCTCTTGCTCTCTGTATATCAGTCTATGTCAGTGAAGTTTTCAATCTGTCCACATGGACAGATGGATGGATGGATAGATAGATAGATAGATAGATAGATAGATAGATAGATAGATAGATAGATAGATAGATAGATGATAAAGTCTATGAGAATTAGATTTTATGTATACAGTAAATGATGTGTTTAGGTGGAAAAGAATGAACTGGATTGCTTTGGGGTTATTGAAAAGCACTTTCCATGACTCTCTAGACTGTTCAAGTTGGCAGGTGTCAGACTGCCATTGTATAAATCTGATGGCAGCATATTCTTCCCATACTCCTTAGTCCAAATATTTCATAATTAAGAATTTTTAAAAAAATCCATTATTTATGTATTTTAACATTTTTAAACAAAAATTGAGTCCCTCATTCTTTCTTTTCCTCCAGTCCCTACTCCATCCATTGAGAAGGCAAGCATCATGATACAAATTATACATGTGAAACCATTTAGAAAATCTTTACAAATTTCAAAAAAGAAGAAAAAAAAACATGTGTGTGTGTGTGTGTGTGCGCGCGCGCGTGTGTGTGCATTTCAATCTGCATTTAGAGATCAATAGTTCTCTCCCATGAACTGGATAGCATTTTTCATCAAGAGTCCTCTGGAATTGTCTTGGATCATTTTATTGATCAGAGTACCAAATTCATATACAGTTGATCATCATTACCCTATTAATCTTACTATGTACAATGTTCTGGTTCTGTTCATTTTACTTTGCATCAGTTTACATAAGCCTTCCCAGGTTTTTAAACCATTTACTACTTACTAGCTATGTGATCTTTGGCAAATCATTTACTTGCTCTTTGCCTGTTTCTTCATCAAAGGAAAGAGAATGCTAGGCTATAAGATTACTGAAGTCCTTTTCTTCCCTAAATCTTTATCCTATAGCAGTCAATCATAGCCCCTATGTATGGACACATGGATATGTGTGTACTTATATGTATGGATATAGATACATGCAACCTGACTAACCATGTAAACAATATTATATAGGTATATGTATAAAGTAGATGTTTATATGTATGTGTGTACATATACGCATGAATATGCACTTACATGCATATGATAAGAAGAGATCATAGTAGGACTCCAGCTGATACCTGCTTGGATATTAAGGGGAAGTTGTTCTTATGCCTACTTTTATCATGTTTTAGACTATAGTACAGAATAATAATCATTAAAACTAGTACTATTTAAAATATAGAAAAAGACAATCAGTGGAACAAATGTGTTCTACCAAATTTGAAAAAAAATATAACATCCTGATACTCTATAAAATTCAAGTCTATAGTTGCTGGAGAAAACACTCACTTTTCAACCAAAACTCTTGGGAAAATTGGAAAAATAATCTGGTAGATATTAAATTAAACCAACATTTCACATCATACACTATGAAATTTCAAATGGGTACATGACTTGTAAGGAGGAAAGGAATAAACATTTATACAGTATCTATTATTAGCCAGGCACTGGGCTAATAGATACAAATAATTAAGTATATATATAAAAAAAAATTAAGGAAAAAAGAAAGTGAACTTTAGATCTATGGATATGAAGACAGATCACTACAAAATAAGTGATATGTAGAATCACAGAAATTATAATAAAAAATGTTGATTACATATTAAAAATGAATTGCACAAACAAAACCAAATACAGTTAAATTAGAATAGAATTAATTAATTGGTGTAAGCAGTTTTCACTAATTTTCTTTGATGAGTATAATTTTCAAAACATGTTAAATTTTATGAAAATATATGAGAACATGAGCCATTGCCCAAATTATAAATGGTCAAATGATGTAAACAGACAACTGTCAAAGCAATAAATCCAAGCTATCAATAACCATATGAAATGATACAAAATTATCTAAATCACTAATATTTAGAATAACAATCTAAAGTAATCCTAAAATTTTACTTTATAACTATCAGATTAGCAAAGATACAAAAAAAATTGTAAAGATAAAAACATTTGAAAGACTTAACAATTAATTAAATGGTCAACTTCAATTCTAGAGTATTAGTGATGAAACATGCTAAATATGTCCTGCTAGAGTAGTGATGGATTAAATATGCAGAATGAGACATATTTTTTTTTGCATATGACCAATAGGATTTTTTTTCATTTAAAAAAAATTAACATTCTTTTTTTTTTAATTCAGTTCCAAATTCTCTCCCCCCTGCTGTACCTTCTGCACCTACTGGGATGGAAAACATGTGAAATCATGCAAAACATATTTCCACAATATGAAATTTTGATTCACATGACTAGGCATATTTTTACGAAGTATTTTTTGTTCATTTTGTTGTATTGTGTTTGTTTTTCTTTTTAGTTGTGAGATTGTGTGGGTGGGAAAGAAAATTCATGATTGCTAATTAGAATTAAAAAATAAATTAAAGTTACATGAAAATGAAATATTTTCCATTCCATTTAAAATATCTACATAATGAAATCTGGATTTGTCTATATGAAGTTGATTTGTATTAGTTTGTTTCAGGGTCATTTTTTGCAGCTGATAGGATTTCAGAATCCTGTGGCATCATTCCCTAAATCAAGCTCCTTTTTGAAACAATAGGAGACTTGTAATCAAAGCAAAGCCATTCCAGGGAAAAGTGACTTATCAGCAACACAATGTCAGTATCATAAATATAAAAAGAAGAGGCATTATGTTCCAGGGAACAGAGAACTGGAGCAATTGCTGAATCAACTGAGTTATTCTTAGCCAATGTACTTGCCAAGTATAGAAATACAATGAGAAACAGTGAGGTATACTAGACAAACCACTCCATTAAAAGTCTGGAGTTTAATGCTTTCAGTTGTTCATTATGATGATCTAACTTTGTGACTTTGGGCAAGTGTTGTTGTTGCTGTTGTTGTTTTTGTTGTTGTTGTTTTTGTTGTTGTTGTTTTATCTCCCACTTTCTGAGCCATAGTTAATTTAAGAATGTAAGAGTGGATAATATCTCATCTACCAAGCTCTAATGATCTAATGACACAGATACAAGCATAATCAATGAGAAAAGTCATTTCTGTATATCAGTTTCTTGAAGGCTTCCTTCACATCTTTGTTCCTCAAGCTGTAAATGAGGGGGTTCAACATGGGGTTCACCACTGTATAAAAGACAGAGGCCACTTTGACTGTATGCCTTGAGTTTTTGGAATTAGGAACACAGTACAAAGAAAGGATGGTTCCATGGAAGATGATGATGGCTGTCAGGTGGGAGGCACAAGTGGAGAAAGCTTTATGCCTTCCACTAGCTGAATTCATCTTTATTACAGTGGCAAAAATAAAGGTGTAAGAGGCAAGGATGATGATGAGGGTACTTACCTCATTGAAGGTAGCAAAACCAAAAAGCAGTAAGTGTGGGGTACGGATATCTGAGGAGGAGACAGAAATGAGAGCAGTATATTCACAGAAAAAGTGATTGATGATTTTGTAGCCAGAGAATGTTAATTGTAGGGCAAAGCATAGGAGTACAAAGGGACCAAACATGCCCCAGAGATAGGATCCAGTCACCAGTAGGGCACAAAGTCTCTGAGACATGGCAATTGTGTAGAGAAGGGGATTACAAATGGCCACAAAGCGGTCATAGGCCATCACAGCAAGTAGGAAGGACTCTGTAACCACTGCAGTACAAGACAAAAAATATTGCAGCATGCAACTGGAATAAAATATGCTTTTGTCTTCCATAACTAAATTTTCCAAAAGCTTGGGTGTGACAATGGAAGAGTAACAGAAATCCACAAATGACAGATGGCTAAGGAAATAGTACATGGGGGTATGCAATTTGGGGTTCATTCTGATGATTAAGATCATGCCAAGATTTCCTATGACTGTAATGATATACATGGCCAGGAATACCAGGAAAAGGAAAACTTTGAGCTCTGGATAATCTGTGAATCCTAAGAGCATAAATGTGATCACAGAACTCTGATTGCTTTCAGTGATCACCATGGCTCATGGAAAAAGAATTGAAGGCTCAATCCTGTAGAGCATAACAGCATGGAGAGTAAAGACAAAATTGTTCTGGACCCTCTTTCTGCACCTATGGAGACAAGAAAATGAGAAGAAATATGTTTGGGGGTTAGACTTTCATATAGAAATAATTTCTTCTCTAGAAAAAAACTACTATGCATATGCTTGGGTTAATTGAATCTACAGGGACAGAACTATCATTAAAAATGTCTCTGCCCTTTGGCCCAGCAATACCACCTCTAGGGCTGTATCCCAAAGAGATCATAAAAATGGAAAAAGGACCTACATGTACAACATGTTTATAGTAGCTCTTTCTGTGGTGGCAAAGAATTGGAATTTGAGGGGATGCCCATCAGCTGGGAAACGGCAGAACAAATTGTGGTATAAGAATGTAATGGAATAGTACTGTGCTATAAGAAATGATGAGCAGGCAGACTTCAGAAAAAACCTGGAAAGACATGTATGGATTGATGCTGAATAACGTGAGCAGAAGCAGGAGAACATTGTATATGGTAACAGCCCCATTATGTGATGACTAACTTTGATAGACTTAGTTCTTCTCAGCAATGTAAGGATTTAAGACATCTCCAAAATTCATGATGGAAAATGCTATCCACATCCAGAGAAAGAACTATGGAGTCTGAATGCAGATTGAAGCATACAATTTACTCTTTTATTTTCTCTCTCTTCTGTTTTGTTTTGTTTCTTCTTTCTTGTGGTTCCTCCTATTTGGTTCTAATTCTTCTTTACAACATGAGTAATGTGAAAATATGTTTAATAGGAAAGTGTATGTAGAGCCTATATCAGATTGCCTGCCAGCTTGGTGAAGGAGGTGGGGAGGGAGGGAGAAAAATGTAAAACTTAAAAACTTATGGAACTGAATGTTGAAAACTATAAATAAATTAATAAAAACCTCTCTGTTATATTTCATCTAACATTAACAATATTCCTAACTTTTCTGATATAGCACATTAAAAGCTTTGATGCATCCATGATCTTACCAGTATGGCCACTAAATAAAAACTGATTTTTGAGCACTGCTGCTTGGAAGTTTGATAGTAAATAGTTCATATCAGGTCTTAAGTTTGAAGCTATTGAAAAATCAACTTTTGTTCATAACATGGAAACACTTCTGACCCCTGCCAGTTATTTAATAAATTCATATTATTGGCCACAAGGCAGGGTGAAGGAGGAAGTACACAATTCCATCACTGTTTTCCCAAAATTCCTCCCCCACTCTTTGTAAGGTGATATCAGGATGTTGATCCTCTGCATAGAGATCACAGGTGTTGATCTCTTTTTTTATAAGGACAATAAAGAGTTTATTTTATTCTCCCAAGCATTGTACCCATTTTTGAAGGGTAGGAACAGGTGTAAGCATCAGCTTCTAGACTTGGCTTATTCATTGCATTAATTTACTAATTTTTGATTAACTTTATGCCAAGGTATTCACATAAATTCAAAACTTCTAATTAGATAGGTCTGTGATCAATAATGAATAATTGAATTTTATCAAAGATAGGAAACCATAAAGTATTAGTTTCAGGATCAACCAGTACATGACTAATTGTGTTTTATCACTGGCAATCAAACAAATTGCAACATGCATATTCCTATTGATGTCAGCCCCTCTCTTCTAGTCACCCAGGTTTGAAATCTAGATTTTTTTGTTTCTTTATTTTGACTTTTCTCTTTCTTTCATCTCATGCAGTAAAACACATGTCACATCTGTCACATCTTGCTGTTTACAATTCCACAATATCTCTCATATCTCCTCTCTACTCATCTGGTTCCCATACCAGTTAGGACACTCATCACTACTTACATCAAATTTTGCAAAATCTTCCAAATTGATCTTCCTCCCTCCATTCTATTACCCATTCAATCTATATTTTACACAGCTTCCAAAACAATCTTAGTGGATTCATTGTCCTGATTAAAAAAAAAAAAAACCTTCCGTGCCTCCCTATTGTCTATAAAATGAAATGTAAATATCTTAACCTAACATTCAAGGTCCTCTATAACCTGGCTCCAATACACCTTTCTAGCCTTTCTTCATGTCACTACTTAAAATATAATATTTTCTTTTTTAGTTCCAATAATGCTATTCTCAAACCTGCAATTAACCTGTCCCGAATGCCTATATTCATATAGAGCTTTCACTCGGCTTGGAAAAACATGTTTCACTGGATTCAAGGTAAAGCCCAAGTTTTATGTAGCCTTTGATAAATACACATATTTCAGGGTAATATGATATGTAACATTTTTTTATCCTCATTGTAATTTCTTACATTTTTTTTAAGCAATTGGGGTTAAATGACTTACACAGCTAGTAAGTGTCAAGTGTTTGGTCTGAGGCCGGATTTGAATTCAGGTCCTCCAGACTTCAGGGCCAATACTCTATCCACTGTGCCACCTAGCTGCCTCTTCTTCATTGTAATTAATACTCCACTGTCATCTATGAGTGGTCTTTTTATCATTAGGTTCCCCTATAATACTTTATCTAGATTACTCCATTGCTAAATGGAGTATTTTCTTTCCTAGAAGGGGCTCCATCATTTTTAATCATTGTTTTCCCCACACCTAATAAAATATTTTACACATACATGAAATTCAATTAATGAACGCTTTGGAATGGATGGAAAGATGGGTGAATGCATGAAGTTCCTCGATATTTGAAATAACAAAAGTAACATTTTTCATTGATCCATGGAAAAAGAGATGAAAGAACATCTCCTTACCTGCTGGATGGATGAGTCTCAAAATTCTTTTGTCTGGAAGCAAAGTCTGGGGCCTGTTGTCTGGATTTTACATCCTTGTCTTTGGCCTTTGAGGCCTGAGCCCTAGTGAGTTTCTGTTAAATTTTGGGTCATATAACCTAGAATCTCCCAGTCCTATGGGTCCACTTTTGAGAGCATAATTTCCTTGTAATCCCCGAAGAAAATTTATTGAAGTTCATTATCTTGGTTTTAATGGAGCTAATGAAATTCCCAAAGGTAAATAATGGTTCTGAGTGTTTCAAAGTGATGCAATAAGAGAAGGTTGTGATAAAAAAAGAAAGGAAAAAAAAAACTTTTATATTACTCAAGTTTTTCATCCCCCTTTACAAAGAAGGGAGTAGTTGGTTTGTGTAAATTGACAGAGCCGGTAAGAGACATTTGGGCTCAAGAATTCTTCCCACTCTTTTAAGAGCTAGCTCTAAAGGAATCATTTTGTAATACAAAGTGTATCTAACTGGCAAGTGTAAAATCATGGGATCAGATTCTACAATCTCATTATTTAATTATAAATAGGAAATGTGTGCAAAGGCAGAAAATGCTATGGTACCAAACAGGACCCAATCACAAAGACCAATTAACCCTTCCCAGAACCTTTTGATGGGGAAGTCAACATAAGAGAAGAGTGTCCTCAAACTATGCTAAAGTCATTTGGGAATTCTCCTTGACTCTGTGCACCAACATCCATTTCAGCATTGTCAGGAAATACAAAAACCCAGGGTCAAAAGAAACAGTAATTTTTGAGATGTCAAAACAACAATTTAATTGCATTGAATTTGACTTAATTAGGAAAATATTTATTAATGATTACACAACCTAGATATAGGCAAATGACAAAAAAATCAACAAGTATTGTCTTTAATTGAAATTACTTCATTAAATGTCTTGATTCTGTTTTGGTCTATTCTATTCTCCCACTGGCTATATGCAAGGAATTCTGTCACATGATCTGGAAGATACAAGGATGAACAGTGGCATAATCTCTGCCCTTAATGATCTGAAGGGGAGGCAGATCCAAGATGGCGGATTAATGAAGCACTCCACTAATATCTCCCAGATTCTGCTCCTAAAAACTCTAAAACACCATCTCAAGTACAATTAAAGAGCTGCAGAATTGATAAAAGTTCAGGTGAGATGATTTCCAGCCCAAGAAAACTTAGGAGGTCTGCAGGAAAGGTCTCTCTGGGGTGGAGGTGAATTTGGAAATCAATTAAAAATGATGTTAATTTTTTTTGGTTTTCATTTAATAGAGAAATAAAAAAGGTCTTAAGGATAGGGAAGGAGATGTAAAGTGGCAGCATGGGAGGAGTAAGTAAAACAGAAAATGGATCATTCTTGACAAATGATCAAAAAAGGAAATGGGCCAGAAATATATTCAAAGTGACATATTTCAGATGGACCATTAGAGACCTGCACTGGTACCTAGAGAACATAAAAGAAGATGATTTCTAGCACTCAGTCATATTGTAAGACAAAAAAAAATTGTTAAGCAGCTACTATGTGCCAGGCACTGTGCTTAATATTGGGGATATATTTGTCTCTTTTGAGACAAAATACAGTGTCTGTCCTCAAGGAGCTCACAATCTACTGTGGGAGCCAGCAAACATGCACATATTTACACTGTATCTATATACATGGTAAATAATTAACAAGGGAAAAGTACTAGAATTCAGAGAGATTTGTAAAGGGTTCTGGTGGAAGATAGGGTTTTAGTTAGCATATAAAGGAAGCCATAAAGAAAGAAGGTAGCCATGAAAGTTCCACCACATGGAGAGGAGCCACAGCAATTTCCTAGAGCCAAAAGACTGAGACTTTTTAGATGATTGGCAAGGAGATCAGTCAGTATATCAATGCGTATGTGGCAGGGAGTAAGGTTTAAGAATTCTGGAAAGGTTGAGATAGGCTGGGGTATGAAGGGCTTTGAATAGCAGAGAGAGGATTTTGTATTTGATCTTGAAGGTGACAGAGAGCCATTGGAGAGTACTGAGGAAGGGGGTGATGTGGTAAGATCTACACTTTAGGAAGGTCACTTTCATGGCTGAATGAAGGCTAGACAGGAGTGGGGAAATATTGGAGAGAGTAGACCATGCAGAAGATGTAGGTAGATCCTCTTTAGTGGGGTACAAAGATATAGAAAACATTTCACAGCTGGAGAAGGTGAGGATGGATAGCTGGTGGAACAATTGGAGAGAGTGCTCATTTCAATAAGATCATTGATTCATTTAAGGAGCAATCAGATCACTATAGAATAACACTAGAAAGTATGTTGGAGAAAAGAGAGAGAAACAACGTGTTTAGGGGAATGTTAAGGTAGAATTGTAGGCACAACACAGACCTAAGAAATAGTATAGTAAATTAAGTAAGTAAGACCTTAATAAGTGTCTGCTGTGACCCAAGTTCCATAGTAACATCTGAAGTTACAACTACAAAGAATAAAGGATCTTTCTATTTTCCTGGGTGCAGCTAGGTTTCACAGTGGATAGAGTGCCAGTCTGGGAGTCAGGAAGACCTGAGTTGAAATCCAGATTCAGGTGCTTACTACCTGTGTGTCCCTGGGTAAGTCATTTCACCCCGTTTGCCTCAATTCCTCATCTGTAAAATAAGCTGGAGAAGGAAATGGCAAATCAGTCTGGCATTTTTGCCAAGAAAACTACTAATGGCTCATGCAGATTGGGGCATGACTGAAATGACTGAACAATGAAAAAAAAATACTGTGGAGGCAAAAAATATCCTTAGAAAAATTAACAGAATAAATATTTTTAAAAGTATTTAAAAGGAAACGACAGATATGGCAGTTGTGGGCAGAGACAGCAGTCAGGAAACACTCTGCATAGAAGGTATTGTTTGAACTGTGTCTGCAAAGAAAAGCAGGATTGTGGGAGATGAGGAAGTAATATATTTCCATTGTTCCCAGGGGGTATGGCAAATGCAAAAGCACAGAGAGGGAAAATGAATTGTATTTGAGGAACAGAACAAAGGCTAGCACTGTTAAATGACAGAGGGGGTTCGGTGTAAAATGAGGCTATGAGGACACAGAATTAATGAGAATGAATTAACTGAGGTAAGATTTTGGTAACCTTAAAATTGTTGACTGCTTCCTTCACATCTTTGTTTCTCACAGTATAGATCAGAGGGTTCAGCATAGGAATTACTACTGTATAAAAGACAGAGGCCACTTTGAGCTCCTCCTTTAAGTTTTGATTCCTGGGCACACAGTAGAGGAAGAGAATTGTCCCATGGTAGATGGTGATGGTCATGAAATGTGAGGTGCATGTGGAGAAGGCTTTACGCCTCCCACTCACTGAATTCATCTTCAGGACAGTAGTCAAAATAAAAAGGTAGAAAGTAAGGATGATCACAAGTGAGCTCACCTCATTAAAGGTAGCAAAGGTGAAAAGAACCATTTCACTCATATAAGTATCGGAACAAGAAGCAGAGACAATGACAGAAAATTCGCAAAGAAAGTTATCCAGGATGCTAAATCGACAAAAAGATAATGAAAAGAGGGAGGACATGATGGCAAGGGAAGTGACAAAGCCCCATGTATAGGCCCCAGTCACCAGTAGAGTGCAAAATGTCTGGGACATGGCGACTGTATACATCAAGGGATTAGAAATGGCCACAACACGGTCATAGGCCATCACTACCAACATGAATGTTTCCGTCACCATGAATATGCAAACAAAAAAGAATTGGGTGATGCAACCCTGGAAGGACATTGTTCTGTCTGCCACAGCTAAGTTCTCTAGCAGCTTGGGAGTAACAGCAGTAGAATAACAGAAATCCACAAAGGACAAGTGGCTGAGGAAAAAGTACATGGGGGTGTGGAGTTTGGAGTTGATCTTGATGATGATCATCATGCCCAGATTCCCCAGCACAGTCACCATGTAGATGGCAAGGAACACTAGGAAGAGTGGGACCTGGAGCTCTGGGTTATCAGAGAAACCTAAGAGGATGAATGTGACTCTGCCACTCTGATTCTTTTCAGTGCTCAGCATACTTCCTATAAGGGAAAAAAAAGAGTTAATGCTTGCACATAGAACATTGAGGAAACTGGAATTTCATAAATTCATAAAAGGAAGAGTCATGAATTTGTGGCTTCTTGTTCTGCTACTTATACGAGTGAAAAGGTTCTTTTCACTTTTGCTACCTTTAATGAGGTGAACTCACTTGTGATCATCCTTACTTCCTACCTTTTTATTTTGACTACTGTCCTGAAGATGAATTCAGTGAGTGGGAGGCGTAAAGCCTTCTCCACATGCACCTCACATTTCATGACCATCACCATCTACCATGGGACAATTCTCTTCCTCTACTGTGTGCCCAGGAATCAAAACTTAAAGGAGGAGCTCAAAGTGGCCTCTGTCTTTTATACGGTAATAATTCCTATGCTGAACCCTCTGATCTATAGTGTGAGAAACAAAGATGTGAAGGAAGCAGTCAACAATTTTAAGGTTACCAAAATCTTACCTCAGCTAATTCATTCTCATTAATTCTGTGTCCTCATAGCCTCATTTTACACCAAACCCCCTTTGTCATTCTGAGAAAGAAAAATGAAGAAATAGAGGTATTCTATATTTTGAATAGGGTACCTACGTGGTGCAGTGGATAGAGGGATGAGCTTGGAGTCAGAAAAACTTGAACTGAATTCAGGTTTCAGACAACTACTATCTATGTGGCCCTGGGCAAATCACTTAGGCCAATTTCCTTCAGTTTCCTTATCTGTAAAATGAGCTGGAGAAGAAAATGACAAACCACTTCAGTATCTTTGCCAAGCAAACCCCACAAAGGGGCCACAGACAATAGGACACAAATTGAACAACTGAAAAATAGCAAGTGTATTCTGAAAAGGGAGGCTCACTAAGAAAGATCCCCAAGGTTAGTGTTGATTCTTTGGTGGCTAAGAGACTAATCTGGGAGTGATTAGTATGGCAGGTTGCAGGAGGAGTGACGCTATGTAGATATGTTGCGGTCACACATTTGAGTGAGCTTGGAGAGAGAAACAGAATTCTGCTGGGAAAGTGAGTTTGGAAGTAAGATAGTTTCAGTGGGTTCCTGTCAAACAGGGGAGCTGTTTCAACATTGAGTATAAGTTTGTGAATCTTGGGTGCATTAACTGAGTTTTCCCAATGATGACCCAAGATAGTGTTAGCCAAAGAATGTTGGAAAGGATGTGTAAGACAGATTGCGATCTTTGGAGACCTTTTCATTTCTGTTTCAGGAAGATGTCCCCTGGGGGAGATCACATCACCTCAAATGACATAGGAAAATTGAAATCATGAAAGTAAATCTGAAACACTAAATAACCTTCTTATTTTATTACAAAAATTGCTGGGAACTTTCACAATTACTTAATTTTATGAAATATAAATTCTGATTGTCAATGGAAATCATAAAGAGATAGGGAATAAAAGAAATCAAAATGCTCAGAATTTGTCCATACTTCTGGGATTCCAATGACTATTTTAGGTGAGAAATCTGATATTCAGAGAAATATTCCTCTGGGGATGTAGAAAGAGGAATGATAATTTGAGAGAATATTATTTAAAGGAGTGATCAGAAGATGAGTTTCTGTCCAAAGGAGACTTTCCCTTCCTGTTACAACATTTGATTAATTAAAATTATTCATATTTTAATAAGGTGCCATAGAAGTCTTAGTGGAATTCTAAGCAATTAAAGTTACTAAAGGTAATAAAGTCTAGAATGGAACTAAGACTTTTGGAACAACCAGTTAAAAGAAGAAGGTCTATAATTAATCTGATTTTGTAACTGGAAACCAATGTCTCTTTTAGATAGAAAAGTATCATCTGATCCTCCTTTTTATCATACTTACTTCCTTTAGAACTGCATTAATTGTTTTGGTACACTGTGTGTAATGTTTTATGGTTTAAAAATGGCTTGGATATTTTATTTCAGTTTGTTCTAACTATGAGCATGTAAGGTGTTAGTTCTCATTTTACCAAGAAGGAAAATAAGGATATAAGAGAGGAAGTGACTTTCTGAAAGTCTCAGAACTAATCAGTAGTCAGGATTCGGAACCAGAATTTCTAACTCTAAGTCCAGTGTTTGTTTGTTTCTTTTTTTCTTGTTTGTTTGTTTTTCTATTAGGCCACCTATTCTCATAAAACTGAGAGGATAAACAAAGCAATAAATGGAAACATGTAAAAACACCAAATGGCTAGTCCTTAGTAAAGTTGGGAAGTAGACAAAGTTTGCTTACATTACTATACATTTTGCTTCCCATGATTTCTCTGGCCTTGAGAAACTTTAAGTCGTGGGGCATTTATTTATTTATTTAATGTAGAAAAATAGATTCAATAAGCCATTAAAACCTGATGATTTCTTTTTGTTTTTCTTCTCCCTCTCTCTCTCTCTCTCTCTCTCTCTCTCTCTCTCTCTCTCTCTTTTTAGAACTGTGAGTTTTACAGTATTAGAGAATGTTCAGATGAAGAGGATCCAAGAGCCATGCAGCAAGCTATACCAGAGGCAGGAAGCAAATGAGGATATTTCTGAATAAACAATTCACTCTCCATTCTTCCACACTGACTCCAAACTAAAATATAAGAGACACATTATTTTTTTTTATTTTTAACATTTTAATTTACTGGAGGCATGGGGCATAGTACCCTCCACTGTGCCATCTTTTATTCTCAATGCTCTCTTCATTTTTTCACTCTTTCCTCTTCTTTCACACTAGAAGGAGAGGAGCTCACTAGAAAGACTGCTATACTCAGAGTCAAGAAGATGGAGATTCCAGGCCCACCTTTGATACATACTGGTTCTGTGACCCAGGGCAAGTCATTTAACTTGTTAGTGCTCCAGGCAATTAGTTAAGACTATAAATTGCTGATAAGTTGGTGTTGATTTGGTGTTCATTGGTAGTGAGAGTTCCTTCATGGTGAGTTCCCCATGCCAATATCATAGGTCTTGGCTCAAATCTGTCCCCATTTCTCCTTCCCTCCCTCATTCTTTCTACTTCTTTTATTTTTTTTTCTCCTAAGATGTGGACCAGAAAGATGTGCCCACCCAGAATAACATTTCCATTGGGTGCTTATTTCTTGTATTTAAAACATGACATTCACTCTCAGGTCTGATAAGAAACACATTATTAATATTAATATAATATGCAAGTCCTTCCATTAGCATTTTTATTACAGAGTTTCATTTGAGGAAAACAAAAACCAAGGGATATGAATATTAATGTTCTCATCTCAGTCTCTGAGACAGTACGATAGAAAAGGTAATTTAAGAAATAAGATTTTTCTCATCTGCAAATACGTTATGAAGCCCAAACAGAAAGACGATGGATAGCCAAATCCCAGACCAACCTTTTTGATGTTGCTGTGTCACTGCTGATGGCAGCATGAAAGAGGAACGAGCTGTCTGCTGCCCTCACTATTTACATGTTAGCCTGTTAAAAATAAACAAATTAAGTACCAGGTGGGATTCTAGGGTTCAGGTAAAATTAATAATAGTAGTAGTAGTAATAATAACAATTATTATTATTATTCTATAACTAGGATATATGGAATGATTGCTGGGCTAATCCTTTTCCATTTCTAGCCTTCCTAACATTGTTGGGGGCACAACCATCCTCCCAATCACCTAGACTTACGATGTAGTTTTATTCCCTGACTACTCACTCTCTTTCTCATCCTCCATATGGAATCTGTTGCCAAAGCCTGTTGATTTTACTTCTACAATATTTCTTACACATACTACTTTCTCCCCTTTGACATTGTCATCAACATGGTTCAGGCCTTCATCACCATATGCTTAGTCTATTGCAATAAGCTGCTGATTGGTCTCCCCACCACAAGTCTGTTCCTTCTTTAGTCCATCCCACACTCAGATAACAAAGTGATCTTCTTACAGTAGTGGTATGGCCATCACACACATTCCTTCCCCTCACACACAGTCAATCAACTTACGTGGGTCTCTAACACCTCCAGGACCTAATATGGTCCTCTGTTTTGTTGAAAGACCTTTGTAGCCTCTCCTACTCCTCCCCTCATCTGAATCTTTCCAGTATTTATAACTAACTTATACTAACATTCTTTTTACTGTTCCTGGCAGTTTCATGTGCAATCATCTTTTATATTTTCTACTCTAGTATGTTATCAGAATGCTTGTTTTATTTTGTAAATTCAGAATAAAATAAAAGACAAAAAGAAAGAAAAAAGGCATTCCATCTTCCTACTCTAGACATTTTTACTGGCAGTCCATAATACTTGGAATGTTCTCCTTCCTTATGTCTCTCTCATGGCTTCCCTAGTTTCCCTGGCCTCCTTTAAGTTCCAGTAAAGATCTTGCCTTTCAGAGCAACACTTCTTAAACTTTGGGTCGTGACACCTTATCAAGTCATGTGAATGAATGTGGGGGTCATGAAAAATTTAGCAACAGTAAAAGATTTGTGAATGCTCAAAGACTAAAAATGAATTCAAACTCAAACACATAAAGAATCTGAGGTGTTTCTGGTAGGACTTATCCAGGTTGAGTCACACAACTTTACTTCAGCCTTGGTTCTGAACACACAACATGCACACTTTGCACTGCACATGCCATCCAAGAATTTCTGAAATGTCCCTAAACCTACTTCTGTCCTTTTATGCTACATAGTTATGCGAAGCAGTTTTCTCAGCATTGAAAACTATAAAATCAAAATATTGTAACTCTAAAAAAAATTTGAAGATGCTCTATATCTCCGATATCAAATATTCCACCAAGATTTCTTCATGCAGAAATAAACAAGCATATCCATTTCATCAGTATGCAAATTTCATTTGATTTTTAATAAATGCTAAAATTATATGTATACCAAAGAATTATTTTAAATAATTAATTAATGTATTTTTAGTTTGCAATATTTATTTCCATAAGATTTTGAGTTTTAAATTTTCTCCCTCTCCTTTTCCTCTCCCCCCCCCAAAGACAGCATGCAAACAGATGTAGGCTCTATTTATACATTCATATTAAGCATATTTAAATAATTATTTTTAAATAAATTTATTTATGATTTATTTTCAGTAAATTTTGATTTGTTTACATATCTTATATACCAACATGCCCGGGGTTGTATAAAAATTTCTCTGGCAAAAAGGGATCATGAGTAGCAAAAGTTTAAGAAGCCTATCTAGAGGATGCCTTTTTCTAAACCTTCTTAATTCTCAACCCTCTTCTTTGTTGATAATTACCAGTTTAACCTGTATTTAACTTATTTATACATAATTCTTACTTTTTTTCTGCATTAGACTATGAGCTCTTTGAGAGGAGAGTCTGTTTTAGGTTTCTTTTATATCTAGAACTCAGCACAATGCCTGGCTCATAGAAGATAGTTAATAGATAGTTTTTTTATTAAATAAATGACTTGAGTTCCAGTCCTGGATTATATACATCTTAGCTGTGTGATCCACAGCAAGTCACTTACTCTCTCAGACTCACATTTTTCCACATCTGAAAAATGGGAACAATAAGGATACTTAGTTACTATGAGAATCATTTGAGACCCCATATGTGAAATGCTTTGAAAGCTGTAAAATATTATATACATGCTACTCATCATCATTATTTTCATTATTAAACTGAACCTTGGTCAATATTGAAAGTTGAATAAAGTAATTGATGAGCTGTGGTATTTGAAAGGGTTCAGAGAAGAAAAGTCAAAAACATACACACATACAAATGGATCTGAGAAGTGAATGAGAGCTGTCCAAATATGTAAAATCCAAACCAGGATAAGTCTAATAGGAAAAAAATATCTAATATTTCTTTCAACACAAGCATAGCACTGATCCTTGTATCCTGGTCATTATCATGTTGTTAATCATCCTTACCCAGCATCTAGGCCCTACATTTCTAATGTCTTCTATAGTTTTTACATCTTCATATCACTATCCAACTTCTCTCCTTAATCTTTCAAATTCCCATCAATTCCTCTTATTTTTTGGGGAGTGGCTAGGCAATGGGGTTAAGTGACTTCCCCAGGGTCACGCACCTAGTAAGTGTCAAGTTTCTGAGGCCAGATTAGAACTCAGGTCCTCCTGACTCCAAAGCAGGAGTTCTATCTACTATGTCACCTAATTGCCCCTAATTCTTCTTATTCTTTTCTTTCTTTTATTTTTTTTATCACTCCACCTCAAAATTCTCTTCTGATGCCTCATCATCACATAGAAATTAAACAGGTTTATAGAAAAGTTAAAAAAAAAAAGTAAAAAAAATTACAAAAAAAAACCAAAACAAAACGATGAAAATAGAAATTTGGCCTTAGGGCCTAGACAAACTGGATTCATATCCTAATTCTGACACATGCTATATCATCATGGACAAATTATTTAATCTCTTAGCATTCTTGTTGACTCTCTAAGGCTAAAAGTGACAGAAAAGGTATCTACTTGGTATTGGTAGATGGAGTTATGTTTATTAAACTACGAGTCACATATATTATCAAAATTACAAGTCCAATTATCCTTATAAGTATTTGGGACTGTAGAATTCAAACTTTGGCATGTCCCCCAAATAAGAAAAGCTCTATGTGTAGCATGGTGGTAAAGTGTAAACATAAATGGGCTGTTGGTGTTCTTGTAGGATGGTTTGGGGTGAATAAGGAATGGGGGTAGAATACATCTCCCCCAAAACATTTATTATGTCAGACAGTCTTTGTGACTTTTATTATTAAAGAGGAAACCAGCACTGAAGAAATGTTAGACTATTGAAATACGGGAATAAAAGTTCTCTAATCTCAAATAACTTTTAATTACCTTCATGAGAGGGATTATGCCTAATACCTTATTGCTTCCCAGGACTTAGCGACATTCCATTCTTGGAACACATGCTAGGAGAATACGAAGCTATAACTATGACAACTGACATGATTTTAGTTTAAGAAATGCCTCCTTTACCTGGAAGCACCCTTCTCATTCATCAGCCACAGGGATGCCAATAAAACCTCTCTGGCTTTCAAGAACCAGCATTGTGTAGGGAAAGATCAAAATGTCAGGATCTATTGACTTACCTGAAGGTGTGCTCCCTTGGCTGACCTTTTTTTTTCTTATTTCCCCTGGTTCAGTGGGTGATTAGACTGTTGGCAAAACTTTTTCACTACAACAAAACACTTCCCCCAAAAAAGACAGTATCAGAGTTATGGATTAGTAAGTTTATGCAACATATTAGAATAGAAAAGAAAAAAAAACTCAATTGGTTTTCATTTGCCATGTCATGGCCAACTTCAGAATAGAAAGAAACCTATAATATCTAATAATTTATAAAGTATAATGTAAGGAAATCATTGTTTCTGCTATGTCTAGTCATTGAGTCTTGTAACAACGCTCTGGAGCTTTTATCTGTCTTCCACACCCTAGGGAGTTGGGCTGCTTAGAATCTCTACAGGCATTTTCTACTCTGTGTATTTCCCTCAAGATGGGCTACAGAAGAGATGATTAAAGATAATCTTATGTCTCTTGTGCTACATCTACTGAAGAAGATTTTTTTTTAAATAATATCTGAACAAGTAACTGTATTATTTGTATCTTATGAAGTTTATTATGTATTAAAGGCAAAATAAAAGCTCAGTTTTACATTAAACTCTCTTTTAGTTGTTCTTTGTATATCAGGATGTTTGTGTTTGTAGATTATTGTTAAATTTATAAAATACAAAAGGAAAAAAATGACATAGAAAATTATTTTTTTTCTTAAAATTAAGAAGATGTTTCAAAATGCTTTTTTAAGCATTAATGCCAAACTATTCCTGGATGAAAAAGTAATAGAAAATTATGATGAAAATATAATTCATTTTGATCCTTTGCCACTGGGAAGTAGGAGGAGTACTTAGGTGAGAGCTGATCTGAATCACCTTTCATTGGACAAATAATATATGAAAAGATAAGGGAGTGATGTACTGGGTTATCCCTTTACTCTGTGACCGGTCAGTGTAACTGCAGAGTAAAGTTAAATATGGGGAAATTCAATTTGATTAAACGAAACTTGAAAAAATTCAATACAATTAAATACAATACAATTAAAAAATTCAATACAATTAAAGTGTGTACAACTCATTTCAGTTCAGCTAAATGAAAATTATATATATATATACATAAGTATAAAGTATGTATTTTATGTGTTGCACTGTGAAGAAGGTTATAATACATGTTCTTAAGACATGATCTTGTAACATGCATGCTTTTTTGTAACATAGTTTGAAAAGATTTAGGTCAGGACTTCCTATATGTTCTGGACCATCTTGGGAAGTCTGAAAAAGAAGCCTGTGAGATTCTTTTCTGGATAATATTTTTAAGTACATAAAAAAAAATAAACAAGCATGAACCCCAAAATGAATAAATACATTATATGTTACATACATATGAGTGTATACATATATCTATATTAAGGGAGTTAGGACTTCTCTGTCCAGGGACATAATGAAATAAGTCCTATATCCATTCTCAGTATATCTTTCTTTTATTTATGATTTTACATGAAAAATTATTCAAGCATGGGTTATTTAAATAAGTTGTTGAAAATGAGGCGAACAAAAAGTATTTTTTTAAATTTTTATTAAAAAAATTAGCTATGTTAATTGTCATCATAAGCATCACATCAGAAAATTCTTGAAAACATGTTAACAGCATACACTTGATATAATTGCCACATGGAGAGAGGAGGGGCATATAGGGTGTTCCAGAAGTACTAGCACCTCTGGTGTAAGGGTTTACCTGCACTTTTCAGCACTACTTATCTATCTTGGGTGTCTATTTGCCACTCAACTCTCACCTGTGACTCCAAAAAGCTGTGGTGTTTGTGGTGGCAACACCCTGGCAAACAGTCTCAGCAGATGGGCTAAGGTAGGTTGAGGGTAGCTGACCAGCCTCAAACCCCTCAATGAGTTAAGAGTGGAAGGGGAAGGGCCTGCATGCAGACTTCCCCGCTGTAGTGGTTGGATGAGAATAATTTGTTCCAGTAGCCATGAAGGCAGACTCTATAGAGTGCATGGAGCTAGGTCAGACATCAAAGGCACCAAGAAACCCTCTGCATCCATCACCATTCATCCTGACTTTTGTCTTCCCACTGGAATTTGATGAAGCTGGAAGAGAGAATAAGGATGATGATTGCATGCAACTCTGACTCAAATCTAATTTACCCAAAAGTCAAGATATCAAACCATGATGTCATTGATCCTCTTTGAAAACAAAGGGCAAACAACAGCCATGTTAGAGTATCCACTTCTGCACATTTTTTTACTAAAAACAAAACAAAATATAATGACTGATTTCATATGAGTACTACTGTTTCATTAAACAAAGAGAAGTGGAATGCAAAAACTATTTAAAGAAAGGTAGGCAAGATATACACCTAATTAAAATTATCCCAATGTCATTCAAGGATGAAAAATGAAGAGTTTTTTTTAAAGAAAATGTATTTGAAAAAAATAACTAGGATGAAGTAATATATTCTCCATATCATTTAACTTCTCCAATAAGGATCTAAGAACACTAGACTGAGTAGAGATGGGGAAATCCAAGGAAAACCAGAATGGATCATCTATCTTGCACATGATCACAAATTGATTAAGTAGGCAAGTGAGCAGAACAAGAACTATGGGAAAAAAAGAACTATGGAACAGGGTTGGGACCAATATAATGATTATAGAACATAGCCTCAGTCCTGTCATGCTTATTCCAAGGAGGGGAATCTTTGTATAATGCATATTGTCTCAGTCCACTGGTCATAGAAATCTTTTAGCTATAACTGAGATGAGAGAGAGAGAGAGAGAGAGAGAGAGAGAGAGAGAGAGAGAGAGAGAGAGAGAGAGAGAGAGAGAGAGAGAGAGAGATTTGCAGAATCATCATCATCATCCCAGGCAAAGAATAAGAGTAAGTGAATAGTGCCATCATTAGGAACCTTGGAAGGTTTTCAGATGGGTAAGAGGATGTGGAACCATAGTTCTGCAAGGCTGAAGCTGTTTTTTATTAACACAAACCCAGTGCAAGAGCCCTGCAATAACTTTCCTGTTTCTGTCATGAATAACACTGTCCCTCTAGCCACGCATGTTGCCAACACAGGTATCTTCATTGATTTCTGACTTTCTCACCCTCATGTATCTAATCTGTTGCTAAGTCCTATCAAATTTGCCTTCATAGTAATTCTCATATATCACCCTTTTCTCCTCTGACAATGACACCTCCATGGTGCAGGGCCAGCTCCATCTTTAGCATCACCACTAATTTTTATAGCCCTGATCTAAGTTCTTTAAAACTATTCTGCCATTTGATTCTCAAAATAACCCTGGGAGGTAAAAGCTATTATTGTCCCTATTTTATAGATGATGAAACTGAGGCAAACAGAAGTTAAATGATTTGCCCAAGGCCATGCAGCTAGTAAGAGTTTGGGTCCATATTTGAACTCAGTTTTTTCAAACTTCAAAAGTGACATTCATTCCACTTCTTCACTTAGCTACACGTATCAGTTCATTATTGGATTTTTGCTTTTGCTCTTTACTTTGTCTTCATAACTCAATTCTGTACATGGTATGGTCACTTAGTCATCAAGAATTTTTTTTGTTAAATAAAAATGTGAATTCTCTTTTACTGGATAAAGCTTTCCTTATTCAATGCATTGTACTAACTATTATTTTCAGGGTCAAATATAGACTCTTCTGTTTTTTTTTTATTTTATTTTTTATTCAAAGTCCTACATAACCTGGCCTGCTAAACAAGCAGAACAAGGAAAATAATATACAAAGCAGCAGCAATACAAAGTGATAATCAACTGTTAAGTGAATGACTTAACTATTCTCGGTAATACAGAGAAACAAGACCTATCCAGAGGACTTTTAATAAAAATGCTATCCACCTCCAGATAAAGAAATAATGAAGTCTGAGTGTAAATTGAAGCATACAAAAGAAATGTTTTCTATTACTGCACTGGTTTAATCAATATCAAATTGCTTGTTTTCGCAAAGAAGGGAAAGGAGAGGGAGAGAATTTAGAACTCAATATAAAATCAAAACAAAACAAAACAAGCTTTTCTTTTATTCCCCAATTGAGAAATTGTCAAAGGATATGAACAGGCATTTTTCAGATGAAGAAATTAAAGCTATCTATAGTGATGTGAAAAAAATACTCTAAATCACTCTTGGTTAGCAAAATGCAAATCAAAACAACTTTGAGGTACCACATTATACCTATCAGGTTGGCTAACATAACAAAACAGGAAAAGGATAAATGTTGGAGATAATGTGGGAAAACTAGAACATTAATTCATTGTTGGTAGAATTGCAAATTTATTCTACCATTTTGGAGGGCAATTTGGAACTATGCTCAAAGGACTATAAAAATGTGCATACCCTTTGACCCAGTAATAGCACTTTTAAACTATATCCCAAAGAGTTTATACGATGCTAAAAGGAATCACATTTGCAAAAGTATTTATAGCAGCTCTTTTTTGTGGTGGCAAAGAATTGGAAATTGAGAGGATGACCATCAATTGGGGAATGGCTGAATAGGTTGTGGTATATGAATGTAATGGAATACTATTCTGCTATCAGAAGTGGTGAATAGGCAGACTTCAGAAAAATCTGGAAACACTTGTATGGACTAACGTTGAGTGAAATGAGCAGAACCAGGAGAACTTTGTACATAGTAACAGTCACTTTGTGCGATGACTAACTTTGATAGACTTAGCTCTTCTCAGCAATGCAAGAATTTGAGACATCTCCAAAAGTCTCATGATGGAAAATATTATCCACATCCAGAGAAAGAACTATGAAGTTTGAATGCAGATTGAAGCATATTATTAGCTCTTATTTTGTCTTCTGTTTTGTTTTCTTTCTTCTTTCTTGTGGTTCTTCCTATTGGTTCTAATTCTTCTTTACAACACAACAATTGTCAAAATATGTTTAATAGGAATATATATAGAGAGCCTATATGAGATTGCATGCTGTCTTGGGGGAGGAGGTGGGGAGGGATGGAGAGAAAATTTAAAACTCAAAAGCTTATAGAAGTGAATGTTGAAAACTATAAATAAGTTAATAAAAAAGGTAATTTTTTTGTTTTAATTTAATTGAGAAATAAAGATCTTAAAGACAGGGAAGGAGATGCAATATGATAGCATGGGAGGAGTAAGTAAAACAGAAAATATATCATTCTTGACACATGATCAAAAAGGAAATGGGGCAGAAATATATTCAAAAGTAACTTATTTCAGATGGACCATTAGAGAGCTGCATTGGTACCTAGAGAACATAAAAGAAGATAATTTCTAGCACTCAAACATATTGTCAGTCAAAAACAATTATTAAACATCTAATATGTGCCAGACGTTGTGCTTGGTATTAGGGATATGTTTGTATCTTTTGAGACAAAATACACTCCCTGTCCTCAAGGAGCTCACAATCTACTGTGAGAGACAGCAAACAAGCAAATATTTACACAGGATCTATGTTCACAATAAATAACAAACAATTAACAATGAGAATGGATTAGAATTCACAGAGATTTGTAAAGAGTTCTAGTAGAAATAGGATTTTAGTTGCGATATAAAGGAAGGCATAAAGCGAGAAGGTAGCCATGAAGGTTCCACAAGGAGGCAGATCATTCCAATCATGGTGAACAGGCAGATCACATTCCTGCAACCCATAGATGGAGAGTCTTGTTTGAGGAAGGCCAAGCAGGTCTATCATTGTATCAGAGTATGTGACAAGGGTTAAGATTTAAGAAGCCTGAAAAGTTGAGGTAGGCTAGGGTATGAAGGGGTTTGAATACCAGAGGGAGGATTTTGTATTTGATTTTGAAGGTAACAGAGAGCCATTGGAGTGTATTTAGTATAGGGGTGATGTGATTAGATCTACACTTTAGGAAGGTCACTTTCATGGCAGAATGAAGGCTAGATTGGAGTGGAGAAAGATTGGAGAGAGTAGACCAAGAAAAAGATGTAAATAGATTCTCTTTAGTGGGGTAGAAAGACATAGAAAACATTTCACAGCTGTAGAAGGTGAGGATGGATAGTTGGTGGAGCTATTGGAAAGAGTGCTTATATCAATAAGATCGTTGATCCATTGAAGGAGCAATCAGATTACTATAGAATAACTCAAGAAAGTATATTGGAGAAAAGAAGAGAGACAAACAACGTGTTTAGGGGAATGTTAAGGTAGAATTGTAGGTACAAATCAGACCTAAGAAATAGTACAGTAAATTAAGTAAATAAGTAACAATTTGAAAAGTGCTTGCTGTGACCCAAGTTTCATAGTAAGATCTGAAGTTACAACAACAAAGAATAAAATTGTCTTTCCATTTTATAGGGGGCAGCTAAGTTTCACAGTGGATAGAGTGCCAGGCCTGGAACCAGGAACACCTGAATTCAAATACAGTTTCAGATGTTTACTACCTGTGTGACCCTGGGTAAGTCATTTCATGCTGTTTGCCTAAATTCCTCATCTGTAAAATAAGCTGGAGAAGGAAATGGCAAATCACTCTGGCATCTTTGCCAAGAAAATTCCTAATGGCTTATGAAGATTAGGGCACGGCTGAAATGACTGAACAATGAAAAAAAATTACTGTGGAGGCAAAAAATATCCATAAGAAAATTAACAGAATAAACATTTTTAAAAAAGTATTTAAAAAGAAGAGATGGAAATGAAAGTTGAGGTTAGAGAAAGTGATCAGGAAAGGCTCTGTTTAGAAGGCATTACTTGAACTGTGTGTGCAAAGAACAGCAGGATTGTAGGAGATGAGGAAGTAATATTTTTCCATTTTTCCCAAGGGGTATGACAAATACAAAAGCACATAGAGGGAAAATGAAATTTATGTGAGGAAAAGAACAAAGGCTAGCCCTGTTGAATGACAGAGCAGATTCAATGTAAAATGAAGCTATGAGGACACAGAATTAATGAGAATGAATTAACTGAGGTAAGATTTTGGTAAGCTTCAAATTATTGACTGCTTCCTTCACATCTTTGTTTCTCACACTATAGATTAGAGGGTTCAGCATAGGAATTATTATCATATAAAAGACAGAGGCCACTTTGAGCTCCTCCTTTAAGTTTTGATTCCTGGGCACACAGTAGAGGAAGAGAATTGTCCCATGGTAGATAGTGATGGTCATGAAATGTGAGGTGCATGTGGAGAAGGCTTTACGCCTCCCACTCACTGAATTCATCTTCAGGACAGTAGTCAAAATAAAAAGGTAGGAAGTAAGGATTATTACAAGTGAGCTCACCTCATTGAAGGTAGCAAAGGTGAAAAGAAGCATTTCAGTTATGTAAGTATCAGAGCAGGAAGCAGAGAGAATGACAGAATATTCACAGACAAAATTGTCCAGGATGCTAAATCGAGAAAAAGATAACGAAAGGAGGGAGGACATGATGACAAGGGAAGAGATAATGCCCCATGCATAGGCCCCAGTCACCAATAGAATGCAAAGTGTCTGGGACATGGCGACTGTATACATCAAGGGATTAGAAATGGCCACAACACGGTCATAGGCCATCACTGCCAACATGAATGTTTCCGTCACCACAAATGTGCAAGCAAAAAAGAATTGAGTGATGCAACCCTGGAAGGACATTGTTCTGTCTGCCACAGCTAAGTTCTCTAGCAGCTTGGGAGTAACAGCAGTAGAATAACAGAAATCCACAAAGGACAAGTGGCTGAGGAAAAAGTACATAGGGGTGTGGAGTTTGGAGTTGATCTTGATGATGATCATCATGCCCAGATTCCCCAGCACAGTCACCATGTAGATGGCAAGGAACACTAGGAAGAGTGGGACCTGGAGCTCTGGGTTATCAGAGAAACCTAAGAGGATGAATGTGACTCTGCCACTCTGATTCTTTTCAGTGCTCAGCATACTTCCTACAGGGAAAAAGAAAGAGTTAATCTTTATACATGGAACATTAAGGAAACTGGAATTCCATAAATTCATAAAAGGAAGAGTCATGAATTTGGGTCTGTGGAACTGAGAAAGACAAATGAAGAAATAGAGGCATTCTATATTTTGAATGGGGCACCTACGTGGTGCAGTGGATAAGGGATGGGCTTGGAGTCAGAAAAAAATTTGAACTGAACTCATGTTTCAGACAATTCCTAGCTATGTGGCCTGGGCAAGTCTCTTAAGCCAGTTTGCCAGTTTGCTTACCTGTAAAATGAGCTGGAGAAGAAAATGACAAACCACTTCAGTATCTTTGCCAAGCAAACCCCACAAAGGGGCCACAGACGATAGCACACAAGTTGAACAACTGAAAAAAAGCAAGTATATTCTGAAAGGGAGGCTCACTAAGAAAGATCCCCAAGGTTGGTGTTGATTCTTTGGTGGCCAAGAGACTAATCTGGGAGTGATTAGTATGGCAGGTTGCAGGAGGAGTGACCCTATGTAGATATGTTGTGGTCACACATTTGAGTGAGCTTGGAGAGAAAAACAGAATTCTGCTGGGAAAGTTGAGTTTGGAAGTAGGATAGTTTCAGTGGGTTCCTGTCAAATAGGGGAGCTGTTTCAACATTGAGTATAAGTTTGTGAATCTTGGGTGCACCAACTGGGTTTACCCAGTGATGATCCAAGATAAGGTTAGCCAAAGAATGTTCAAAATGGTGTACTATCCAGGTTGTTTTCCATTTCTGTTTCAGGAAGACATCTCCTGGGGGAGATGGCATCACCTCAAATAACATAGAACAATTGAAATCATGAGAGCAAATCTGAAATATTAAATAACATTATTGTTATTATAAAATATTTGGGAACTTTAACAGTTTGTTAATTTTATCAAATAATATTAATTTTGGTTGACAAAGGAAATCATAAAGAGACAGGGAATGAAAGATGTCATAATGCTCAGAATTTGTCCATACTTCTGGGGTTCCAATGAATATTTTAGATGACAAATCTGACATTCAGGGAGATATTCCTCTGGGAATATAGAAAGACGAATGAGAAGTTGGGAAATTATTCTTTAAAAGGAGTATATCTGTCGAGTATCTGTCGAGAAGATACTTATTCCCTTCCTGTTACAACATTTGATTAATTGAAATTGTTCATATTTTAATAGGATGCCCCACAAATCTTAGTGGAATTCTAAGCAATTAGAGTTCCTAAAGGTACTAATGATTAGGATTTAACTAAAACTTTTAAGACAGCCAACCAAAAGAAAAAAAAAACGTATAATTAATCAGATGTAACTGGAAGACAATAAGTCTCCTTTAGACAGAAACTTTTCTTGTCATCCTTTTATCATCCTTACTTCCTTTACATCTGCATTAAGTCTTTTGGGACACTGTGCATAATGTCTTATGTTTTAAAAATGACTGGAATATTTTATTTCTGTTTGTTCTAACTACAATCAACATGGTGAAAGTTCTCATTTTACCAAGGGGGAAGCTAAGCATCTAGGAGGAGAAGTGACTTTACCAAAGTAACGCAACTAATTAGTAGTCAGGATTCAAAACCTGGATTTCTGACTCCAAGTCCAATTTTTTTTTTCTATTAGGTTGCCCAATATCTACAAACTGAGAAGAGAACATAAGTGTGTGGGGATAAAAAAACCAACAAACAAAGAACAAATAAAAATAGCCAAATGCCTGACCCTTAGTAGAGTTGTAATGTAGACAAAGTTTGCCTATGTTGTTGCATATTTTGATTCCTGGGTTTTCTCCTACCTTGAGAAACTGTAGGCCATGGGGCATTTTTTTAATTTATGGAGAAAAGTAGATTTAATCAGACACTAAAACCTGAGATTTTTTGGTTTGTTTTTTTTTCTTTTCTTTCTTCCTTTTTTTTTTTTTTTTTAGAACTGCAAGTTTTATATTATTAGAGAATGTTCGGGTCCACTGAGATGTAGAGGATCCAAGATGCATGCAACATGTATATGTCAGAGACAGGATTCAAATTTAGATATTTCTAAATAAACAGTTCTCTATACATTCTTCCACATTGACTCAAAACTAAAATATAGGAGGCACGTTATTAAGATTAGTATAATATGGGTTTTAACTCAAAGAGATCATAGAAATGCGAAAAAGACCCACATGTACAAAAATATTTATAGCAGCTCTTTTTGTGGTGGCCAAGTGTTGGAAATTGAGGGGATTCCCATCAATTGGGGAATGGCTGAACAAGTTGTGGTATATAAATATAATGGAATACTATTGTGCTATAAGAAATGATGAGCAGGTGGACTTCAGAAAAACCTGGAAAGAATTATATGGACTGATGCTGAGTGAAGTGAGCAGAATCAGGAGAACATTGTGCACAGTAACAGTCACATAATGTGATGACTAATTTTGATAAACTTGGCTCTTTTCAGCAATACAAGGATCTAAGACAATTCCAAAGGACTCATGATGGAAATTGCTATCCACATCCAGAGAAAGAAATATGGAATCTAGATGAAGATTGAAGCATACTATTTGTTCTTTTGTTCCTTTTTGTTTGTTTGTTTGTTTCTTCCTTCTTATGGCTCCTCCTATTGGTTTTATTTCTTCTTTATAACATGACTAATGTGAAAATATGTTTAATAAAAATGCATATGTAGAGCCTATATCAGATTGCATGCTTTCTTGGGGAGTGGGATGGGAAGAGAAGCAGAGAAAATTTAAAACTCAAAAGCTTATACAAGTGAATGTTGAAAACTAAAAATAAATGAATTAATTAAAAATAAAAAAATAAAAAGATTAACATAATATGCCATTTTTTCCAGTGACATTTTCATTATAAAATATTACTTGAGGGAAAGCAAAACAAAAGGATATGAATATTAATGATCTCATCTCAGTTTCTGAGGTAGAGTGATAGAAAATATATATATTTTAAAAAATAAGACCTTCTCATATTACAAAATGTAATGAAAGAAGCCCATGTAGAAAGACAACAGAGAGCCAGCACCCAGACAGCCCTTTTCAAGGCTGCTATGTCATAACTGATGGAAGCAAGGGAGATTTCAGTGCTGTCTGCTGCCTTCACAATTTATGTGTCCACCTATTAAAAATAAACAAATTATCTATCTATCCATCTATCTAAGCTATTTATCTATATTTACCTATATAACTATATATGTATGTCTATATCTATCTATATCTATATACCCTAATCTATATCTATCTGTCTATCTATCTATCTATCTATCTGTCTATCTATCTATCTATCTATCTATCTATCTATCTATCTATCTGTCTATCTACCTATCTATCTATCTGTCTATCTACTAGGTTATATGGTATG
The DNA here is from genome assembly GCF_900497805.2 of Vombatus ursinus. Taxonomy (NCBI): domain Eukaryota; kingdom Metazoa; phylum Chordata; class Mammalia; order Diprotodontia; family Vombatidae; genus Vombatus; species Vombatus ursinus. Next base: position 348,279 of record NW_020954962.1, on the reverse strand, counting down.
ATTGTGGGACTAATCCTTTTTCATTTCCAACTTTTTTAATTACTCTTGGGGGCACTACCATCCTCCCAATCACCTAGGTTTACAATCTAGGTTACTCCCTGACTACTCACTCTCTTTCTCACTCTCCATATGCAGTCTGTTGCCAATACCTGTTGATTTTACCTCTACAATATTTCTTACATATACTACTTTTTCTCCTTTGACATTGCCGCCAAATTGGTGCAGTGTTTCATCACTTATGCCTAGTCTATTGCAATAAACTGCTGATTGGTCTCCTTGCCACAAGTCTGCTCCTTTTCTAGTCTATCCAATACTCAGATAACAAAATGATCTTGCCACAGTACAGGTCTAACCATTGCACTTCAGTATCTCTGCCAAGAAAACTCCAAATGGAGTCACAAAGAGTTGGATATGACTAAAAGAATTGAACAACAAAGTAATTTAATATTTCATTGCTTCATGAAGGTCACTAGGATTTATTTACTAAGTCGTTGTTTTGTTGTTATCTTCTTTTTGACAGAAATTTCCACATCAGTTTCTCCCTCTCATGTCAAAACCATAGATTGTGAACTTACAGTTCCACAAGTTTTTATATGTAAATATATACATCTTTTATCATTCTATGTCAAAATCTTCTTCTGATGCTTCATCATCACTTGGAAATCAACCAGGGCTATTGAAAGGTGAGAAGATGATGTTATAAATAAACAATGAAAATAGAAATTTGCCTTGAGGCCTGGACAACCTGGATTCAAATCCTAATTCTGATACATACTATGTCATCATGGACAAATTACTTAGTCTCTGAGTTCTCTAGGTTTCTCTTTAAGGTTAAAAGTGACAGAAAAGGTATCTATTTTATAGTGGTAGAGGGAGTTGTATTTATTAAACTAAGAGTTCTGTATACTATCAAAATTACAAGTCCAGTTATCCCTCTAAATATTTGGGATAAGAATTCAAACTTTGCCATGTCCAACTAATCAGAAAAGCTCTACACGTGGGCATGGTCATAACGTGTTAACATAAATTGACTATTGAGGTTCCGGTAGGATGGTTTTTTTGGGGGAAATAAGGAGGTGGGTTGGACACAACTGCCCCAAGATATTTATTATGTTAGACAGTCTTTATGACTTTTATTACTAAAGAGGCAACCAACACTGAAGAATTATGAGATTCTTGAAATAGGGGAATAAAAGCTCTCTAATTTCAAATAACTCGATTCCTCTCATGGCAGGGATTATGCTTGATACCTTATTGCTTCCCAGGGCTTAGCAATAAACCATAAATGTTACAATGCTAGGAGAATGCAAAGTTGTAACTAATAGAACTGACATGATTTTAGCTTAAGAAATGCCTCTTTTGCCTGGAAGCACCCTTCTCATGCATCAGCCACAGGGAGGCCAATGAAACATTTCTGGCTTTCAGGAGTTGGCATTGTGTAGGGAAAGACCAACAATGTCTAGATCCATTGACTTACCTGAAAGTGTACTCCTTTGAATGGTTTTGTTTTCTCCTGTTTCCCCTGGTTCTGTGGGTGATTAAGCTGTTGGTAAGATATTTTCATGACCACAAAAAACTCTTCCCCAAAAAGACATTCGCGTAATTATGCATTAGTAAGTTTATGCAACATATTAGCTTATGCCATTATCATGTCCAGGTTCAGAATAGACAGAAACATAGAATATGTAATAATATTATAAAATATAATGTGAGGCAATCGTTGTTTCTGCTATGTCTAGAAATCAAGTCTTTTAACAATGCTCTGAAGCTTTTATCTGTCTTCAACACCTTAGGGAGTTGAGCTGCTGAGAATCTCTACAGGCATTTTCCACTTTGTGTGTTTCCCTCAAGGTGGGCCACAGGAAAGATGATTAAAGATAATCTTATGTCTCCTGTGCCACATCTACTGAAGGAGATTTTCTTGAAATCATATCTGAACAAATAGCTATACTATTTGTACCTTGTGAAGTTTATTATCTATTAAGGCAAAAAGAGAAGCTCACAGTTTTGTATTTAACTGCATTTTTAGTTGTTCTTTGTATATCAGGATGTCTGTGTTTTTTGATTATTGTTAATTTTATCATATTAAAAAAAGGAAAAGGAAAAAAAATGACATCCAAAACTTTATTTTTTTTCCCTTAAACATGTGTAGCTGTTTCAAATCTCTTTTCCAAGCATTAATGTGAAACTATCTCTGGATGAAAAAGTAATAGAAAATTATGATGAAAATATAATTCACTTTGATTATTTGTGACTAGGAAGTGGGAGGAGTAATTAGGTGAGGGTTGATCTGATTCACCTTTTATGGTATAACTAATATATGAAAAGGATAAAGGAGAGATTTATTGGGTTATCCCTTTATCCTATGACCTGTCAGAGTAGCTATACATATCAAAGTTAAACATAGGAAAATTCTATTTAATTAAATTAAATACAGTTTATTTCAGTTCAGCTAAATTAAAATATCAAAAACCTAAGTGAGATCAATACAAACTATTTTTTAAAAAATTTTTATTCACAAATTTATCTAAGTTAATTGTCATCATAAGCATCAGACAAGAAAACTCTAGAAACCACGTTAACAGCAAACATTTGACATAATTGCCAAATGGAGAGGGAAGGGGTATATGGGGTGCTCAGGAAGGACTGGCATCTCTGGTGTAAGGGTTTGCTGAGCACTTCTCAGCACTGCTTATTTACCTTTGGTGTTTACCTGCCACTCAACTCTCATCTGTGACTCCAAAGACCTGTAATGTGTACAGGGGTCACACCCTGGCAAACTGTCTTAGCAGATGGGCTCAAGTAGATTGATGGTAACTGACAAGCCTCAAACCCATAAGTGAGTTAAGGGAGAGGATGTACCTCCCTGCAAAGGCTTCCTTGGTATAGTGGGTGGATGAAAATAATTTGTTCAAAGGCCACGAAGGCAGCTAAAAAAGCATTGTGGAGATCACAGAGCATGGTCACACATCAAAGACACCAAGATGTCCACTGCATCCATCACCAGTCATCCTGAATTTTGTCTTGCCACTGGACTTTGATGATGCTGGAAGAGAAAATGAGGCTGAAGACTCTGTGTTATTTTGGTGCAAATCCAATTCATGCACAAGTCAAGACATCATACTGTGATGTCATTTATCCTCTTTTAAAACAAAGGACAAAGAACAGCAACTTGTTTAGAGTATACATTTCTGCACATTTTTACAAAACAAAACAAAACAAAACAGTATGACTGATTTCACAAGCACCACTGTTTCATAAAACAAGGAAGATCAGTGGAATGCAAAAACAACGTAAAGAAAGGCAGGCTAGATATACACATAATTAAAATTATCCCAAAGTTTTTGAAGGATGAAAAAGGAAGACTTTTTAAAGAAAAATTTTTTTAAAAATTACTAGGATGAAACAATATATTCCAGTTATCATTTAACTTCTGCAATAAAGATCTAAGAAGAACACTAAACTGAGTAGAGATGGGGAAATCCAAGGAAAACCACAGGGCTTCTTTCTTTGCACATGATCACAAATTGAATAAGTAGGCCAGTGGAACAGGGTTGGGAAAAGATTCAGTCCTATTATACTTATCCCAGGGAGAGAAATCTTTGTATTATCTCAGTCCACTGGTCATAGAAACCCTTTTGCTCTAACTGAGATGAGAGAGACAGAGAGAGAGAGAGAGAGAGAGAGAGACAGAGAGACAGAGAGAGACAGAGAGAGACAGAGAGACAGAGAGAGACAGAGAGAGACAGAGAGAGACAGAGAGACAGAGAGAATTGCAGAATCATCATCATCATCATCATCCCAGGCAAAGAACAAGAGTGAGTGAATAGTGCCATTGTTTGGAAACCTTTGGAGGCTTCTAGGTTGCTGAGAGAATGTGGGACCAATAGTTCTGCAAGTCTAAAGCTGTTTTTCATTATCAAAAAACAAGTACAAGAGCCTTGCAATAACTTTCCTGTTTCTGTTGTGAATAACACTATCCCTCTAGCCACAAGTGTTGCCAACACATGTATCTTCATCGATTTCTGACTTTCTCACCCTTATGTATTTAATCTGTTGCCACATTCTGTCAAATTTTCCTTCATAGTAAATCTCATATGTTACCCTTTTCTCATCTGACAGTGACATTACCATGGTTCAGGGCCAGCTCCATCTTTATCATCACCACTGATTTTTATAGTACAGAGCAAGGTCCTTTAAAACTATTCTCCCATTTGATCCTCAAAATAACCTTGGGAGGTAAAAGCTATTTTTATCCTTATTTTACAGATGATGAAACTGAGGCAAACAGAAGTTAAGTGACTTGCCCAGGATCACACAGCTAGTAAGGGTCTGGGCCCATATTTGAATTCAGTGTTTTTTTTTTTTTTTCAGACTTTTGCTGCAGCACCCATTCCACTTCTCCACATTAACAGCCTATTAGTGGATTTTTGATTTTCCCTTCTAATATTTCTCCATAGCCCAATTTTGTCTGCAATATGGTCACTTAGACATCAAATTGTTCTTAAAAGAAACATATTTTTCTTTTCATTCAAAGCCCCTCATAACCTGGCCCTCTCCTAACTTTTTAGTCTTCTTATATCTGACTCCCACCTCATCCCAAGACCTGTATACTGTGTGACACATGACACTGTCTCCATTGCTGCTCTTCAAAGAAAATATACCATCTCCTGATTCTGAGGATTTTCACTTGACTCTATGCTTAGAATTTTCTTCCTATTCTTCTTCTGACCTCCTTGGCTGCCTTGAAGCACCAGCTAAAATCACACTTTCCACAAGAAGACTTTCCTAATCTCCGTTAGTACTTTCTTTTTTATTTCAAATTTATCCCCTATGTAACTTATTTTATGAATCAAACTCCTTATGAGCTTGGAAAGATTATTTTTTTTCATTTTTTGGGGGGATGTTTTTATTGCTTTCTCTGTCTCTGCTTCTGTTTTTGTCTTTATCTCCCTCTATTTTTCTGTCTCTTTCTGTTTTTGTCTGTTTTTTTTTTCATCTCTCCTCTCTTCTCTTCTCTCTTTCTCTTTTACTGCACTTTCAAAATGGATATATGATTCCAAGAATTGCTCATCTCCTTAAATGACAATCTATGGTTTCTGATTCAGTGAACTATAAGAAGTTCTTTACCAGCTCCATTTGCTCTACTCCTTTCCCTTTGTAGCTTATTCTAAGATCCAGTACTCTTTCATGGTTAATGAGATTTCACATAAATATTTGTACCGGCCGCGCCGACCTTGTGTCGGCTGTGCTGACCCTCTCCTCCTATAAGGAGCAGGCTGCCAGAGTCATACTCACTCTCGAGTCTTCGGTACTCAGCCGGATAAACACACAGACTACCTAGCCCCTCCTCCCCAGACCGCTTACTAGCCAATGATTGTAGGGTCAGTTACCGGAAGGAGCTGTCTGAGTTTAGCACACCAAGGGAGAGGGAGTGACATAGGAGGCTAGGACCGGATACAGGAAGGAGGCATCTGGGATTAGTGCATAGACAGAGTACGTGACCTAGGAAGTCAGGAAGGAGGCATCTGGGGTCAGTGCTACACAAAGGGACCCAGGAAGTCAGGAAGGTCACAGGAAGGAGGCGTCTGGGGTTGACGTAGCATATAGGGAGGGGACTAAGCAAAGGGAACTCGCCCTCTGCCATCCCACTCCCATGTGGCACCACCCCTAGCCTCAGGAGCACAAGCTCTGGCTACTTCCTTGCACCCAGCTTATCTCACATAGCACTGCCCACTGCCTCAGGGCTTCTCAGTACCCAGCCCATCCCAGTTCACCACGACTCCGCCTACCACAGCCCCTGCCTCGACTTCCAAATATACCCAGATCTTACCCTAATCTTGCCACAGCGCCCACCTGGTAGTTGCCAACATCAGACAGTCCCTCACAAATATTCTTTTTGCCTTTCAATAATCCTCATACAAGGTGATATTTACAAAATATAATACCTTTATTTTCTCCCTTGCTCACATTGATTAATGAAAATTTTAGATACCCACATCTCAACCTTTCTCTTTTTTTTTTTTGAAAATCTTCATGTGTAAGTCAATGAGTGAAGCATTTCTTAAGTCCTTACTAGATGCAAATCACTGTGCTAAGTGCTGGTGATATAAAGAGAAAAATAAAGCAGTCCCTTCCCTCAAGGAGCTCCCATTCTAATGGAGGAGACAACACATATAGAAGGTTTTATTTTAATGTCACATGGAAAATCCCCTTACTCTTCAGGGTAAAGTGGCAAAGAATATGGCAAACTTTCTTCTTTACTATCATTTTCATGGATGCAGTCATATCAGTTTCTGTTGTTTAGTTTTTGTCAAAGCCAAAGACTTTGGTGACAAGAACTTTCTTTTCTGGATCTTCAGTAGATGTAGTTATAGTATCTTCAGAAACAGTGACCCCTCCATAGGCATTGCTTCCCAGATGAAGACTGAAGACACTGGACTAAATATTATTATTCCAAAATCTCTTTAGTTTGGGATCCTGAACTACTTACATCATGGTCTGAGGGAAAATCATTGTTAAGTTGCTCATGATGATTTTATTTTCCTGGCACATCTCCTGGAACTTCATCTCTCCTCTCTGTCTATCAGACACTTATGTCTTTTTTTTTAGCTCTGCAGGCTTACCTCCAAGATAAGTAATAGTGGCTGCCAATTGACGAAATAGTTGGTTTCTTATCTATAGAAACTGACTCTCTGGATGACGGCTGTAAGGCTTGGGCTAGAAATAGCCCTGGTGGTTGGAGGTTGAGAGAGGATGATGCCAACCAAAAGCTATTGTGCCTATGAGCCTGTAGGTGGCAGCTGGTCAGGCACTGCTTGTTATGATAAGGAAGATGAGGCCTTTCTCTACAATTATTTCTCCCCTTAACAAAGACTACTTGGGCTGGACTGGAAATAGGTATTGTGGTTTGGGGGACACTGCTATTCCCAAGGCTTTTGGGTTCAGAGTCCTGAGCTGTCTGCATCAGGATCTGGGTAGAAATAGTGGGAAAGATTGTGGTAGAGTTTCACCTTGCCTAATAGATCATGCATCCTCTCTCTCCATGCATCTTACGTTATTCTGCTATATGATCTAGGCTAGCTCATCTTCCCTGTGAATGGCAGTTGATTAACAGTTGGTGGGCAAGGTTGGCCCCTTAGCCATCAGAGTTCCTATCTTGATTTGTAGCTCTCAGGTCCGGGTTGTCAGCAGAACTATTTATGAGAGTGGTATTGCAAATCCTAGGGCTCTTGTATGAGCACTCATTCTTTGATAGACTAATGCACAATTGAGACAAAATTGTTAGTGGAAAGAACATTGTACCTGAATTCAGAGATCCTGCCATTTACCAACTGCATGCCTTTGGGCAAGTTATTTCAATACTTTGCATCAGAAACTCTCTCCCCTCCCCCACACTCTATCCTCAAATTATATTAGGCAATGATCAAGGTCTCCTTCATTTCCAATAGTTTTTCCTTATTAACTTTATTTTCTTCCAAAATTATTTCAATTTATAGAATAATTTTTCTTTCTCCTCCAATGGCTTTGGTCAGGAAAGCCTTTTCCTTTTGCTCAATGACCTTAAGAGAAGGCAAAACTCCTAAAAGGAACTGCCTTATTTCTTCGAAAACCCTTACAAAGAATGAAGAAATCATTCCACACTGTAGAAATAAATCAGATTATACTGAAGAAAGTGATTCAATCCTCCCTCTGTCAGGTTTTAACCCACAAATAGTTCATCTGTTTTATGTTCTATTAGGAGTTTTGTTAACCTTACTGATTTCTCTGTTGGAAATGTCTCAGTTCTTTCCTTGGATTAAATCCAAAGTTCATCTCTGCAAATGCTATACTGAAACAAGGGAGGAATGTGTTCTAGGATACCAACATCAGTGTTTTTGTACTCTTTCTAACTCCTTGGGTTAGACTATTTGGAAGGGCGGAATCATCCTTGATCAGTATGTAGAACACTATCATTGGCTAGATTAGCAGCATCTATACACAGAGCTAATTAATTAATCAATAAGTATTTATTAAGCACCTCCTAAATAGGAAAGGTTGTACTAGGTGATGTGGATATGAAGACAAACATTAAATAGTTCCTGGTCACAAAGAAGTTACATTTTATTAAGGGAGAAAACATGTACATATATAAGTATATTTTATACAAACATACATACATATGTGTATGTATATGTGTGCGTGTGTGCATATATATATATATATATATATATATATATATATATATATACACACACATGTCTCAACTAAAAAATACATTGTTGCCTATTAATTTCTGGAGGGTTTCCTTCACATCTTTGTTCCTCAAACTATATATTATGGGGTTCAGCATGGGGATCACTACTGTATAAAAAACAGAAGTCACTTTGACTGTAAGCCATGAGCTTTTGGAAGTGGGTACACAGTAGAGGAAGAGAATGGTCCCATGGAAGATGGTGATAGCCGTTAGGTGGGAAGCACAGGTGGAGAAGGCTTTCCACCTCCCGCTGGATGAATGCATCTTCATGACAGTGACAAAAATAAAAAGATAGGACATGATAATTATTATAAGGGTGCTTAATTCATTGAAATTGGCAAAGATAACAAGTATCATTTCACTAAAATGCCTATCTGAGCAGGAAGCAGAGAGGATGACAGAGTACTCACAAAGGAAGTTATTGATAATGTTAGTCCCACAAAAAGACAATACAAGGAGAGAGTATGTGAATATTAAGGAAGATATTAATCCCCATGAATATGCTCCAGCAACCAGCAGTGCACAGAGTTTTTGAGACATGGCAACTGTGTATAGCAGAGGATTACAAATAGCCACAAAGCGGTCATAGGCCATCACTGCCAACATGAATGTCTCTGTCACCACAGATGTTGCAGTAAAAAAGAACTGTGTGATGCATGCTGTAATAGAGATCGTTCTGTCTTCCACAAGTAAATTGTCTAATAGTTTGGGGGTAACTACAGTAGAGTAACAGAAATCCACAAAGGACAAGTGGCTGAGGAAGAAGTACATGGGGGTGTGAAGTTTGGGGTTGATCTTGATGACAACAATCATGCCCAGATTCCCTACAACAGTTACCACATAAATGATCAAAAACACAATGAAGAGAGGGATTTGAAGATCTGGGTAATCAGAAAATCCTATGAGTATGAATATAGCTGCAACAGTCTGATTTCTGTCAGCATTCACCATGGTCCCTGCAGGAAGGAATTAGAAAGTTTATCTTTAAAAACAGAACTTTAAGAAGAGTGGAAGACTTTGGTATTGCTAAATCTAATTATAGGGTGGAGAAAGACAATTGTTACATTTTCCATGTGAGCATTTACAACTTGGAAATTAGCAAAAACCGCAAGTCATAGCTTGATTTACTGGGTTGTTGTCTATTGGACCTAAGAAAGTGATGTATAAAATGTTAATAATCCAGATTAAACTTAAAAGTTTGTCCTTTTTTTTTTGGTTTGTTTGTTTTTGAGAACCAATTGTTAAATATTTATGACTACTAGAGGAAAGTCATGCAGGATGGGGAAAGTGGAAGGGAGAAATAGATATATTGTGTATAATGACCAAGGGAGAAAAGTAAAGAAATATTGGTCAAAGCTGGTGTTGATATTTAATGGTCTAAAGTGTACTATGGTAAGTATTTGACTTGGGAGAAGAGGAAGCACATATAGATTGTGAACTGATTGTATGTTTGAGTGAACTTAGTGTACAGGTTCTTAATTTTTATCTGGTATAGGTCTCTTTTTCATGAAAAAATGCATAAAATAAATGGCATGTGCTTTACAAGAAAATTAGTTATGTTGAAATGAAGATAAAATTACATTCCTAACTCTTTCCTCCCCTTGGACTCATTTGACAATTCTGGTGATTTTCTCAGGAGGAGAAAATTCCATACATTCAAAACTGAAGAAAATGTTAAATTTTAGTTAGAGGAGAATGGAAATAAAGAGGGAGTTGCCCATCCAATTTCATAGAAGCCCAGAAGTCTATCCATAGACTCCAAGATAATCCCTGTCTTACAGCAACCAATTTAAAAACATTCCAGAAAGCTGTAACTCTATCAAAATGATATAAATATGATGGAAACATAAATCATGATGATTTTGACTAGGTTGTATAGAGTGGGGAAAAGAAGAGAAGAAGGTATGGTATTTGGTAGGATTCTGAGGATGAAAAGTTAAGGTCAAATATATTCATATGCACACACAACTATTCATGGGTAAAGAAGTAAGAGAAGGTTATGTATATGCAAAATGTCAAATTAGTAAAATCCTGATTAATAATGCTTCCCTTCTTTTGACATAGAAAGATTGATTGATTGACATAGAAGATTGACTGATCAATCTTCTATTGCTGTCAGTGTAATGAGTTAGCATTTATGTTCCCCAAGGTATCAGTTCCTCTACATACTAGGTACTCAATGGTCTTGATATCTGAATATCTCCATTGAACTGATATTTGCAAACTCACATCAATTCTATTTATACTTTAATTTCCTATTTCTTATCAAGGTCTCTCCTAATCCAAAGTTGCTCTGTGATTCCCCTCTGTCTTACCAAAAAATCTGGATTTTGTTGTAAGCCTTGAACATATGAAAAAACTTTTCTTGTATTTTGTATACATTCATTCCCAAAATAGACCCCTCTGATTACTATAATAAACTTTTTGTACATTATCTATATCAAGTATCCCTATCTGAATTCATAGAAATAAGAGTTCCGGATTTTTTTTGTTTGCTTATTATTATTATTATTATTAGGCAATGAGTAATATAAAATAAAACATCAGATCAACAACAATAAACAGTAAGAACATAAATTATGGTCATTATCATATCTAGCATAGAATGTTTTATTTTTTTTTGTTCTCTCATATTTTATTTAAAAGCATTTTCATGTTTTTGCTCAGTATAATGGAATTGATAAGTCTAATAGCCAAATAATCTATGTGGCAAAATTAAGAGCTCTTAAAATTCTGAATAATAAGCTTTCATGAAAATTTAGAAGTTAAGATTTGTTAGTCTGGCATTAAAGCCTTCCAAAATTTTTATGCTCCTAACCTCCAAAATTATACATATATATTACCTGCCTTGGTTACCTTTATTGAAATACTATTCCCATTTGCAATGCCCTCCATCTTCATTTTTACCTATTTAGGTGTTCACTTTCTATCAAGGGGGCTTGAAATCACTCCCTTTTCCCTGACCTCTTAGCCCCCAGTAGTATAATAGTAAATACTAGTATATATATAAATACTAGTATATATATAAAAATAATAGTAAAAAATACTATTCCTTTCTTTCAGTACATGGAGTGCTTACTACCTTCAATATTCACTGTCAATTCAGCATATATTGATTTATATTCTTAATAGGGTTAGGACTAGATTTATGATTTCATTGGTATAGGAAACTCAGTTAAGGATCTTCCTTATGCCTGTATAGACTACTGCCTTTTTCTGTATTTTATAGTCTTAACGACTTGCTTAGAGCACAGGGATGTTAAATGATTTGTCAATGGTCATAAAGTTAGTATATAACAAAGGTGGGACTTAGAAGCAGGTCTTCCTGGTTTTGAAGCTGGCTTTCTATACACTATACCAAGTTATCTCTCATATTATTGTACTATATATATAATATTATAATATGTATAACATTTCCAAGAAATATATTTAGCACAATAAAATACTTAATGTATAAAATAACACAAATATCTAATATAAAATTATGCTATATGTAATGATTGGATAGATAGATAGGCTTCTATTTATCTATCTACCCACTCCACATCTAAACCTCTTCTTGAGTGAAAGTGAGCCTAGGCTTCAAAAAGTTAGGTCAACAAAGCTCAAAATCTGGCAAGGCCTATCAAGCTGGAATGACTCTAAGTATAAGACAATGGGAAACGAGTGGCTTGTTGCCTGAGAACCAGACATTCTATGTTTAAATAAGCTTGTTATTGTTTCAATTACTGGATAATGCAATCTTTGGCTACAATAAGTCTTTGAGATGATTTGTGATATGCACTATTGCAATTTCAGATTGGTCAACCATCAAGCCATAATTTCTTTCATCTCCAAATAAGTTTTGAGTCTCTTGAGCACAGGAGCTGTGTTTAGTGACTCAGGGCTTGACTGCATTGTCTTCTTAATAGATAGTTAATAATGCATATTTATGATGCTTATTCTTAACATTTTAATTCAACACCTGCAACTATGCCCTGTCAATTTCTTTCTCATTTATTAGACAAGGTCATGAGCAAATTAAAATTATGCTGTATAGTTTAATAATTAGTTGGCCCTATTTCACATTTTGTCAAACCACATTTCTCAGTTAAGTACAAAACCTCTCCCAGTCTGAATTAAATGGATGGGTTGAATGATGTGATAAATCCCATCCCTACCCCAAACCCCTACCACATTTTCTTTCCAACCAGCTGAAACTTGGACCTCTGCTTTATTTCCTGCAAACAAAATCAGTTTAGACCAAGTCCTTCCCTAACGAATTGTTCTTCTGCCTTAGTCTCTCCTTTTAAAACCAGGAGTGGTTTGATCTCCCCCAAGGGGAGGTCCTGATTGGGGTGGGTTCTGATTTTCTACCCAAGATTCCTAGAAGCAGTTGAGACCCATAAAGCAATTAACATTCCTTAATTGTCAGAGAGGAGTGTTATTAGCCACACCTAACTGCTTACTGATCCACTTTCCCAGCTGGAGCAAGTGGTAAGGCTTCCCAACTATCCTGACTCCCTCCCATCTAGGTTGCTGATTTAACTGAAGGGACCAGTCTGGCCTATACACCCCAGCATTAATAAGCTGTTACCTTGCTTGGAGAAAATGTGCCTCAGTTTCCTTGTTATTGGTATTTTATGTGCCACAGTCATAAAAGAAGAACATCCCAGACAAAGAAAGAAGAAGCAAAACCCAAGTGTGCTGATTCCACAGTTTGTGGGCTCACATGGAGTACATATTTCCTAGTTCCCTGGTTCTATCATGAATGATACTGTTAGTAAAACATTCCCATAGATTAATAAATATCTTGGAAAAGAGTGTGCTCAGCCTAAGGCCAGTAGGAGACACATGTAATATATCCCCACAGAAAACTATGGAAGTCTTCATTGGGTATACAAAACAAAATCCACACTATTTCATAACCAAGTTCAAGTTGGATAACTTAAAGAAAGGTAAGCCACCTTGCTAAATGTAGGCAAAAGATGGGGACAATGTTGTATAACTTAAATCTACCCCCAAGCCTTTGGAGAGTCAGACCCTAGAGAATATATTACTAAGGTTTTCCTGTTGTTGTTTTCTCCCTTCTCATGGGGCATAACATAGGTGATTAGATACAATGCCATTTCTCCAGGGCCATCTTTACAAATGAGATTTCCTTGAAATCACAGAGGAAATGTCCAACTTGAGAATTATTTTCCAACTGCCTTATTTCTGTCTGGTTCCAATCTCCTTCACAAACACTATTGCAGATCTCTCCCAGAATGATGCAACAGTAAATCATTGTATAGAAAATATAACACCATCTACTTCCATGATTTTCCTCTGGGACTTCTGGGAGTTGGTCTTCAAATAGCCCTAATGGGAAAGGAAGCATACAGAAAAATGTGTGTGGGTAATCTTGGGTATTGGTTCCTTATTTGGTTACTTGTGAGCAACACCCAATAAACATCAACCTAGCAATATTTAATTCAATTCAGTACAAATGTAATTAATTGGAGTTGAGAGAGTAAGGTCAGAGTCTGGATATAAAAGAAAAATAACAAAACAAAGTGCTTATTATATGCAGAGCTCAAATATAGTAGGTGAGGGATGAAAAATAATTTACGTGCTTCAGTTCAACAAGCATTTACTATGCACCTACTATAATTCAGGGACTCTTTGCAGATATTCTGTATGTAGAATTGGCTGGCCCTGATAATTGGTAGGCAATGAGAGTAATAAGGAAGGAAAAATGGAGCATCCTTTGCTGTTAGACCAGGGTAACTAGACTTATTTGGGTACTTTCAATAATTTAGAAAGAGGGGATTTGGGGAAAAAGGAGTAAGGTTTTTATTTTGAAATGGAGAGGCATATCAGATGTAAAGTTGGGTGATATCCAAGAGGCAGTTAATGACCCTAGACTAGAACTCAGAAGAAATGTAAGTTTTAGATATGCAGATCTTTGAAACATATGCATAGAGATTACCAATGAGATCTAAACAGATTACCAAGAGACAACATAACACCTTTGGTCATGTAATGTTAGAGTCTAATGACTGCTAAATCATGAACTGCATCCTATGTCTCCTTTCTTTGTTCTTTCAAAAATCACTGACAATGACTCAGAAATATTTATTTGCCATTTTTCCCCCAGTACCATGAATGTAGTTTTTCTGGGTCAGGTTCATTTAATTCATGAAGACAAGTTTCTTCTTCTTCTTCTTCTTCTTTTTCCTCTTCTTCTTCTTCTCCTTTCCAACCTGTACATATGGTTCTTGAGGTCTAATTCTCTTTAAGAAATTAGTGTCCTTTCCTTTTATTGTATCCTTTGCAGAGAGAACACAAGAAAAACAAAAAAAAAGTAAAATATGGCATCACCTTTGTAGCATCATTGAATGTACCCCAAGAAGCAGTATTACTATTCTTGCATGGATCCCTTTATTTTCACCAATACAACTAAGCATACAAAAAAATGTTTTTCCCTTAGAATTCATCACCAGTCTTATTACCTTATTACCTTTAAAATTTTTGATATCATTCTAAATGATTGTCCTTCCTTCCTCCCTTTATTCCTTCCTTCCTTCATTCATTCAACTATTCTGGAGAGCAATTTGGAACTATACTCTAAGGCTATAAAATCCTTTGACCAAGAAATACCAATACTAAGTCTGTAACACAAAGAGATAAAAAAAAAGGGGAAAAAAAAAGACCTACATGTACAAGCATATTTACAGCAATTCTTTTTAGTGATGGCAAAGATGTGGAAATTGAGGGAGTTTCCATCAATTGCAAAATGTTGAACAAATTGTATATGATTGTGATGGAATACATAACTATTTTTTCCATGTATGCTCTCAGGAAAAACTGGGAAGACTTACATAAACTGATGCAAAGTGAAATGAGAAGAATCTTGAGGACATTGTATATAGTAACTAGCAATATTTTATAATGATCAACTGTGAATGAGCTATTCTCAGAAATACAATGATCCAAGACAATTCACAAGGACTTATGATGAAAAATGCTATCCGTCTCCAGAGAAAGGAATTATAGAATCTAAAAGCAGATTGAAAGATACTTTTTCTTTATTTTTTTTCTTGTTTTGTCTGTTTTCTTTCACAGCATGAATAGTATGGAAATATGTTTTGCATGACTGCACATGTATAACATATATCAAATTGGTTGCCTTCTTATGAGGGGGAGGAGGAGGGAAAGAAAAATAATTATGAACTTAAGTTTTTAAATGTTAGATTTTACATGGAATTGAAGAAAAATAAAATATTAACTAAAGAAAAAAAAGAATCGGCCAAATGGAAAAAGAAGTAAAAAAAAAATCTCACTGAAGAAAATAATTCCTTAAAAATTGAAATTGGGTAAATTAAAGCTAATGCCTCCATGATTCATCAAGAAACAATAAAACAGGGGCAGCTAGGTGGCACGGTGGATAGAGCACCAGCCCTGGGTTTAGGAGGACCTGAGTTCAAAGGTGGACTCATACACATAACACTTACTAGCTCTATGACCCTGGGCAAGTCACTTAACCCCATTGCCTAGCCAAAAAAACAAACAAACAAACAAAAACAAACAATAAAACAAAGTGATAAGAATGAAAACAATAGAAGAAAATGTGAACTATCAGAAAAATCTGGACTGGTAAATAGGTAGAGGAGAGGTAACTAAAGAATTATTGGAGTACCTAAAAGTCACAATCAAAGAAAGAGCCTAGACATCATATTTTAATAAATTAACAAGGAAAACTGCCCTGAAATTCTACAACCAGAGGGAAAAATGAAAATCCAAAGAATCTACCAATTACCTCCTGAAAAAGATCCCACAATAAAAACTCCCAAGAATGGTATATCAAAATTCCATGGCTCCCAGGTAACAGAGAAAATACTTCAAACACCAAAGAAGAAACAAGTTAAACAAAGTCAGTTTCACACTAGATTTAGTGGTTTCCAAGATAAAGGAATATAAGGCTTGGAATATAATATTCCTAAGGCAAAGGAGGTAGAATTACAACCAAGAATAACCTCCCCAGCAAAACAGTATAATCTTTCAAAGGAAAATGGATATTTAAAGAAATAGAGGACTTTTAAACATTCCTGATGAAAAACTAGAGCTGAATAGAAAATTTGACATTCAAACACAAGATTCAAGAGATGCATAAAAAGATAGACATGGAAGAGTAATCACAACGGGCTCAATAATGTTAAAATGTTTACATTCCTATATGGATGATGATGATGATACACACACATTTTATATATAAATTTGAGAGAAAAGTTTATAAAGGAGAAGAGGATGATCAGAAATGTCAGAGAGTGCAGATGAGGATTGAGAAAGGTTATTAGATTTGGTTATTAGGTAATTATTGTTAACTTTGGAAAGAACTATTTCTTTTTTCTTAATTCCTTTTTTTTTTAGTTTTCAACATTTACTTCCACAAGATTTTGAGTTCCAAATTTTCACCCCATCTCACACCTCCCCCCACCCCAAGATGGCATGCATTCTGAATACCCCTTCCCCTAGTCTGCTTTGCCTGCTATCTCTCCCCCACTTTCCCTTCTATTTTCCTGTAGGGCAGGATAGATTTCTGTACCCCATTTCCTATATTTCTTATTTCCCAGTTGCATGTGAAAACATTTTTTTAAACATGTGTTTTTTTAAACTTTGGGTTCCAAATTTTCTCCCTGCCTCCCTCCCCACCCACCCTCATTGAAAAGGCAAGCAACTCAATATAGGCTATACTTGTGCAGTTATGCAAAACACTTCCATAGTAGACATGCTGTGAAAAACTAACTCTATTTCCCTTAATCCTATCCTGCCCCCCCATTTATTCTATTCTTTCTTTTGACCCTGTCCCTCCTCAAAAGTATTTGCATCTGATTACCTCCTTTCCCAATCTGCCCTCCTCTCTATCATCCTCCTATTCTCTTGTCCCCTCCCCCTCCTATTTTCCTGTAGGGTAAGACAGATTTCCATACCCAATTGAGTGTGTATGTTATACCCTCCTTAAGTCAAATCCTATGAGAATAAGATTCACTCATTTGCTCTCACTTTCAACCAGTTCTCCTCCACTGTAAGAGCCTTTTCTTTTCTGTTTTTATTTTGTGAGATAATTTACCTCATTCTACCTTTCCCTTTCTCCTTCTCCTAGTATAATCCTCTCTGACTCCTTAATTTTATTCTCCAGATATGACCCCTTCATCTTCAACTCACCCTGTGCTCTCTATCTATCTATCTATCTATCTATCTATCTATCTATCTATCTATCT
>NW_020954962.1:294413-330791 GCF_900497805.2 Vombatus ursinus | reverse complement strand
TCTATCTATCTATCTATCTATCTATCTATCTATCTATCTATCTATCTATCTATCTATCTATATATACACATATATTTTTTTCCCTCCAACTACCCTAATACTGACACAGGTCTCATGAGTTACAAATATCATCTTTCCATGCAGGAATGTAAACAGTTCAACCTTAATAAGTCTCTTATGATTTCTCTTTCCTGTTTACCTCTTCATGTTCCACTTGAGTCTTGTATTGGAAAGTCAAATTTTCTATTGAGCTCTGGTCTTTTCATCAAGAATGATTGAAAGTCCTCTATTTCACTGAATGACCATTTTTTCCCCTGCAGGATTATACTCAGTTTTGCTGGGTAGGTGCTTCTTGGTTGTAATCCTATCTCCTTTGCCCTTCAGAATATTATATTCCATGCCCTGTGGTCCCTTAATGTAGAAGCAGCTAAATCTTGTGTTATCCTGATTGTGTTTCCACAATACTTGAATTGTTTCTTTCTGGCTGCTTGTAATATTTTCTCCTTGACATGGGAACTCTGGAATTTGGCTATAATATTCCTAGGAGTTTTCCTTTGGGGATCTCTTTCAGGAGGAGATCGATGGATTCTTTCAATTTCTATTTTGCCCTCTGGTTCTAAAATATGAGGGCAGTTTTCCTGGATAATTTCTTGAAAGATGATGTCTAGGCTTTTTTTTCTTTTTGAGCATGGCTTTCAGATAGTCCAATAATTTTTAAATTCTCTCTCCTGGATCTATTTTCCAGGTCAGTTGTTTTTCCAATGAGATATTTCCCATTGTTTTCTAATTTTTCATTCTTTTGGATTTGTTCTACAGTGTCTTGATTTCTTGTAAAGTCACTAGCTTCCAATTGCTCTATTCTAATTTTTAAGGAAGTATTTTCTTCAGTAATCTTTTGGACTTCCTTTTCCATTTGTCCAAATTTGCTCTTTAGGGAATTCTTTTCTTCATTGGCTTTGTGGACCTCTTTTCCCACTTGGGTTAGGCTATTTTTTAAGGTGTAGTTTTCTTCAGTATTTTTTTGGGTCTCCTTTAGCAAGCTGTTAACTTGCTTTTCATGATTTTCTTGCATCACTTTCATTTCTCTTCCCAGTTTTTCCTCTACTTCTCTTACTTGCTGCTCAAAATCCCTTTTGAGCTCTTCCAAGATCTGGGACTGATTCATATTTTTCTTGGAAGTTTTGGATGTAGGAGCTTTGACTTTGTTTTCTTCTTCTGGTTGTATATTTTGATCTTCTTTGTCACCAAAGTAAGATAACATAGTCTAACTTTTTTTGCGCTGCTTGCTCATGATCCCCACCTATTACTTGAGTTTTAAACTCTTTGTTAAGGTAAGAATCTGTTTCCAATGTGGAGAATGTACTGTCCCAAGCTTTGGGGGTTTATACAGCTGTTTTCAGAGATACTTCTAGGGACCTGAAAAGTGTCAGTCCTTACAAGGTTCTATGGTAACAGGCGAGGTGTTTTCTCTCCACTGCCACAACAAGCTCCACCACACCAGCGCTCCTCCTCACCCCAGGACTGCCCTCAGAACTGTGACCCAGATCCAAACACAGGTAAAGCAAGAGATTCCTGCCTCACCCCTGGCAAAGAGATCCTTGCAATCCCCCTCTATCAGCCACTGGATTACCCCTCAGTCTGTGGGCCAGAAGCTCAGAAGCCAGCTGCAGCCCTTGGGGCGGATGAGATCTAGCTTCTTCTCTCACCACAGTAACAGACTTTTCCCACAGTCCTTCTAAGATGTCTTTGGCGTTGGTGGGTTGAGAAGTCTGGAAACTGCCACAGCTGCTCACAATTCAGTCCTCTGAGGCCTGCTCCAGGGTTGCTGTGGCCTGTGCCCCCACTCCGAACTGCGCTCCTCTCCCAGCATGGCATGATGTACCTTTCTGTCCAGCCATCCAGGTTGTCTTGAGCTGGAAATTTGTTTTACTCTGATTTTTTTTTTTTGTGGATTCTGCTGTTTTAGAATTTGTTTAGAGCCATTTTTTGTAGGTATTTGGAGGTGTTTGGGGGAGAGCTCTAGCAAGTCACTGCTTTCCCTCTGCCATCTTGGTTGGAAAGAACTATTTTAATTGATGAAATTGGAAGCTATGCTACAAAAAAGTAAAAACAGAGAACACATGAAGTCAAAGAAACAGTTGGACATAGGCTTCTCAAAGAATTTATCCACAAATGGGCGAAGAAATATAAGATGATGAATAGCAGGGATTGGTTGAAGGGAATCTTTTGTTTGTTTTGTCTTGATTTTTTTTTTAGATGGAGGAAATAGAAGGATGTTTCTAGACATTATGTAAGCAACAAATAACTAAGGAGAGATTACTGAGTGAGTAGGAATTACAGAGGCAGAAATCTGCTGGAGAAAATGAGATGGAATGGCACTAATACTTCATGTAGATGGCTTAGTCTTTGCAATGAGAATGGCCACTTCTTAGTATGGAACAGAAGTGGAGGAAAAGGAAGTAGAAGACATCTGAATGATGTGAGATGAGGAAGGGAGAAAAGAGAGTTCTTAGTGAATGAGCTCAAGTTTTTCAATGAAATATAAGTGAACTTTCACAACTGAGAGGGAGAGGGAAGACAAACTATGAGTGATTTGAGGAGGAAAGAAAAGATTTGGAAAGGATGTTGTGGTTTATATAATAGTGAGTCAACTAGGAAATGACAACCAGACTGCAACCAGCCTCTAATTTGTCGGTGGCCAGAGCCAAACAAAGCAGGCTAGGGACAGGAGAGTAAGGAATCAAATTGAAGTTTAATTTCAGAGGGTGGAAAAATAGAATTGTATACTGAAGACCTCCTGAGAAGGGGAACTTGTGGTAGGAGTAGGGCTTTTATCCATGAAAAGCACAAAAAGGCAGAATCCAACACAGTCTTCAACAGGGGTTGGGAACCTGTGGCCTTGAGGCCGCATGTGGCCCTCTAGGTCCTCAAGTGCAGCCTTTTCACTGACTCTAAACTTCACAGAGCAAAATCTTCTTAATATAATTTTGAGTAAACAGTTTCCATGCTTGGCATTTCTTGGGACAATAAAGGTGTTCTTGGGTCCTATGGAAACAGTCCCCAAGTTATTAGAATCATTGAGCCTTTTAATTGTCTCAAGTCCTAAGGTCTGTTGATCCTTGTGATAGTTCAACAGGATGTAGAACCAGAGTTAGTGCAGGGGGAATAGGAGTGCAGCACCTGGTTTGGTTCACTTAGCAGTGTTGAGCACAGGGATTGTTCAGAGTGTCAGGAGATTTGACTGATGATTTTCTGTGGCAACATGTTAGCTGCTTGAGACTCCCAGATCCCAGGGAAATAGGGAAGTTCTGACAAATCTAAATGGTTATTGATTAATATGAAAATCATAAATCCCTCAGACAATATCTGTTGTTGGTCAAAGAAACACATTTTGAAAAATTAGATATATTTTTTAAAATTAAAAATAATTAAAAATAATACATTTTTCTATAGGGTAAGATCATCCAGAGAGTGAATGCAAAGGATTGTTGTTATTGCTAAGCTTAGGGCCCAGTTTGCTTGCTGAGCCTTAGCTCTGGAAAAATAGGCTATCTCCAAACACCCTGACAGAACTTAAAGAAAAATTATCATGCTATAGTGAGCGTCCAGTTCATATCCTATACATATAAGTCGATAGTAGATGCAGTCAACATACTTTTAATATTTTCTTCATCGTTGTTCTGTAGTAGCTGAATAGGAGTGAAAGTTAAAGTAATCCAAGGCTGAATCTTAGAAAGTGCAAGGTCTTCAATAGGATGAATGGAAGAAAAAAATAAGAAAAAAATAAATCCCTTTTAAGAAAAGGGAACAATGGGGGCAGCGAGGTGGTGCAGTGGATAGAGCACCGGCCCTGAAGTCAGGAGGACCTGAGTTCAAATCCAGCCTCAGACCAAACACTTGACATTTACTAGCTGTGTAACTCTGGGTAAGTCAGTTAACCCCAATTGCCTTAAAAAAAGAAAAGAAAAGAAAAGGGAACAACATAGAGTTGAATTTGCTCAGTAATTATTCAGGATGGGGAAAGATAGAGAGTATAATTATTTGAGGAAGAGGAATGGTGGTTTGGATTAGATTTGAGAAGTACAGTGATTGTAATTCCTGGTGAGGACAAAGGACTGGTTGGAGATTTCTAGGCAGGGGGAGAAGAAGAATGACAACAGATTGTTCTCAGACAAAGGTATTTTAGAGTTCAAGAACAAGTTGTTGTTTTTGTGGTTGTTGTTGTTGTGCTATTCAATTGACTCTGACACTTTCTGACCATAGACCGTACCCTATTAGGCTCTTCTGTCCCTCAACAACTCCCTCATTCTGTCCAAACTCAAATTTGTTGCTTCCATGACAGGATCTATCCATTTCATTGTCTGCCATCCTTTTCTCCTTTTACCTTCAATCCCTCTGAACATCAGGGTACTTTCCACCGAGTCCTGCCTTCTCAGTGCGTTGCATAAGCTAGTTTATGACTTATGGAATATCCATTACAGAGATTATAATGAAAGAGTGAGATATAAACCACTTTGGGCTGAAGGAGAAGGACTTAAGGGAGAGGTCAGTCAAGACAGATTTTGAACAATCACTAGTGGGGGGGGTCAGAATCAATGAAATAGGGAGAGAATGACAGGATGGATTTATTTAAATAATTATTATTTAAATATTTTATAATCCCTGGATTATTTATATTATAATAATATTATAATATTATATATTATAACAAACATAATAAAATATTATAATATATAATATATTAATATAATATAATATATAATAATATAATATAATAATATAATAAATATAACAAAATATTATAATAAATTTATATAATTATAATTATTTATTTAAATAATATCCAGGGATTTAGATAGCTGCTATCATGGTCCCTCCCCCACTCTACCTCCCAGTTTTCTCACCTATTTAAAAGTTAGCAAGACTTCTAAACCTCTTCAGCTGTACATGATGTTTCCTCTTCAACCCAGATGAGAATAAGGTTTCAATATTATCAGCTCTCAACCCCCATCTTCTTCCTCTGTATTAATTCCTCCTTTCATGTCACATTTTCGTGAGGTAATTTTTCTTTTTAAACTTTTCTTACCCAATTTTTTTAGAATCACTTCATCATACACAACTTAGCCACACCTTTTCTTTCAAACTACCTTAGTAATGAAAATAATTTTAAGAGTATTATTCCTAATAATAATTACTAATATCAATAACATTTTCATATATCATAAGTAAACATTTTGACCTTAATCAGTGCCTTATAATTAATTAGTCTTTAGTGATTTCCTTATATTTTTCTGGATTTTTTTATATTGAATTTTCCACTGAGTTCTGGTCTTTTTGTTACAAGCACCTGAAAGTCTTTCAGTTCACCAAATATCCATTTTTTTTCATTCAGGATTATATTCAACTTTTCTGGACAAGTTTTTTTGGATGTGACCCCAGGTCCTCTGATTTTCAAAATATAATGTTCTAAGAACTGCAGTCGTTAAGTGTAGAAGCTGCTAGGTCTTGTGAAATCCTATCGTTTTCTCACAGTATTTATTTATTTTTTTCTTGTAGCTTGCATTATTTTCTCTTTAAACTAGGAATTCTGAAACTTGGATATGACATTCCTGTAAGTTTTCTTCCTAGAATCTCTTTCAGGTGATAATCAGTGTGTTCTTTTTATTTCTACTTTACTTTTTTGTTCTAAAATTCAGGGCAATTTTCCTTAATAATTTCTTGTAATATTATATCCAGATTCTTTTTTTTATCATACCTTTTAGGTAATTCAGCAATTCTTACAATGTCTCCCCTTGAGATCTGTTCTCTAGAACACTTTTTTCCCCTAATGAGATGTTTCATATACTCTTTTATCTTTTCTTGTTTTCATTATGCATTAGCGTCTTATAATGCCATTTGATCCCACTTTCCCAATTCTAGTTTTCAAGGAATTAATTTCTTCCTTAAGATTTTGTATTTCCTTTTCTAATTGGTTTACTTTCTTTTCATAATTTTATTGCTTTTATTTTTTTTTCTATTTTTCCTTATTCTCTCTTATTTGGCTTTTGAATTCCTTTTTAATTTCTTCCAAGATTTTTTTTTTGGGCTTCTGACCAGTTGACATTAATCTATAGAGTAGGAGTGGCTTTTTTTTTTAACCTCACTTCCTCTGAATATGAACTCAGATCTTCTTTTATACCAAAACAACTACCTATGGTCAGGTTCTTTTTCCTTCGCTTAATTTTATTTTAAGTGTCTTATTTTATTTTTAGCAACTTGGTAGTAATATTATTAAGTTTTAATCTTGAGTTGTGGGTAATTGTGACCTACGCCTCAAGTCCTTCTTATTGTTGTTTTCTGAATTTTATCTGGGGGCTCAACCACAGAGACTCCTCTCATCCATCCCTAAGCCCCAGCCACATTGTCCCCAAAATACTCTTGCTTTCTTGTGGTATCATACTCAGTTGGTATGTGCTGGCTCCTCCTCACCCACACTCATAGCCAGGGATGTGGTCTGGTCAGCACTGCTAGGCCTGACTTCCAGAAACATCAGGGGGTCCTTCAATCTTCCCTCATTCAGCTATCTGTTGTTTTTTATATGAAATTTTGTGAGGTAAAAGCTTATAAGGTGAAAGTTCCTAAGGTGAAATTTCTTGAGGCTATGGGTGATGTGAAAGTTGAAGATAAAACTTCTTAAGGCCTAGTGTGATTCCCTCAGGGCTTTCTGTGTGTTGATTCAGTGGAGCTGGTCTAGAGCTGTTTCCACTTCACTCAGACCAAACCTCAGGCTCTAGCATTTTCCCTAAGTTTTCTCAAGATGTCTTAGGAGGACAACTGCTTTATCCCTTTATTTGTACTGCTCTGTATTCATTTCTTATGATGTTCTGTCTGTTTGTGGAGGAAATCTGGAAAACCTGGAAATTTCTGAAATACTCTGTCATCTTCCTAGAATATGTCATAACAGTAGCACCCTCTGACCATGATCAGAATACAGGCAATGAAATATAGATATCTGAATTTGACTACAGATAATTCATATTGAAAATTTTGTTGATATCTTATTTTTTTTTTCCTAAGCAACTCAGAGAGGTAACAGGGGCACAGTACTGAGATGTATGTTCCATTTCATCTTTGGCACCAGAGAGAAGAAAAAAAAAGATGGAATTAGGAATTGTAGAGGTGTCTGGCAAGCCATGAGACTACTGTAGCCTCGTGGTTGTCTGCTTCAGACCCTTCTTTTACTACCGGGAATATAGATTATGCTTGTTTGAAGTTACCTGTCTCTCTAAGAGAACTTAGAGATACATCCACCAAATTTATCGCCTTCATCCATTCCTCTTACTTTTGGTTTATCAGGAGTCCATTTCAATTGTTCTTTTGTTGTATAATAATTATTCTATTATTAATTTTCTCATCTTTTTTGTAATGTTAAGTAATATCAATCAAATAAATTCCTAAATTGCATAATAGATTCTCCTGGGTACTTAGCTATGACACAAGTTACTTGCCTTGTCCATGTGAGTCCATCTAAACCTTTTAGAGCACTTCTTACAAATATAACCTGAGCTCTAATGTCCATACTTTTCTGCCACTTTTTTTTTGGGCAATTGGGGTTAAGTGATTTGCCCAGGGTCACACAGCTAGTAAGTGTCAAGTGTTTAGTCTAAGGTTGGATTTGAACTCACGTCCTCCTGATTTCAGGGCCAGTGCTCTACCCACTGTACCAGCTAGCTGCCCTTTCTGCCATTTCTTAAAGGAATGGTATTCAAATCAGCAGTAGCATTGCAATAAGCAAGTATGTTTTAATTTATTGCCTAAGGGCTTCACTAACAAAACCTGTGATTCCTCACAACAAATTCACCTTATATGTGATATCACTCCTTTTTAGTGTATAAAATCTTGGAGGACAGAGACTATTTAAAAGAAGAAAAAGCATAGTACTATTCCATATCACAGCCTCTGGCAGAGAGTAGGCACTTAATCCATTTTTTTTATTCATTCAAGTGATTGTCTTAGAAGGATGTCAAATTGCTGAGAGCTTAAGAAATAAAACAGAATAAATTTGGAAGCTATGGTATGTAGTAGAAAGAGTGCTCCTTAAGAGTCAAAACATTTGAGTCCAAATCCTACTTCTCTCATTTCCTGCGTAACCATGTATAAGTTTTTTAACGTCTCCCAGCTTAACTGGAGAAAATACTACAGGGATATACACAACAATCACAACATGCCTTTATTAAGTAAATTCACGGGTTCTTTCTGAAAAGTGTGTTATTTTTGATTCCACTGCTAAGCATGTAACCAAGGAGATTATTGCCAAAAAGGAAGCCTCTGTATACAACAAAATATGTATAGCAACACTTTTTTTCAATAGTAAAGACATGGACGGAAAGTTAATGTCATCATTTGGGGAATGGAGTAAAAATTGGGGTACATGAATGTTGTTGTGTTGTAAGAAATAAGGGGAGTCAGTTGGTGGCACAGTAGAGACAGCACCAGCCCTGGAGTCAGGAGGACCTGGGTTCAAATCCGGCCTCAGACACTTGATACTTACTAGCTGTGTGACCCTAGGCAAGTCACTTAACCCCACTGACTAGCAAAAAAGCAAGAAGAAAAAAAGAAAAAAGAAATGAGCATGCCAAATACAGGGAAGCAGGGAAACACATGAATGGATGGAAAGGGAAGGAAAGTAAACAGAGGTAAAAAAAAAAAAGAGCTAATAACAATGACATTGAAAAAATAGCAATAATAGTAATAATAGTGTGCAAGTGCAGAACAATATTAGTGGAAAGAATAAAAACTAAAAACAACTAAAGGTTAATATTGTGGACTTATAAAGAATAATTTGGTCCTATAAAGACATCTCACTCCTTTGTAGAGGTGGAGATGATAGAAATTCACCTATGTGAAGCATTATATTATATAAAATATCTGTCTTAAAGACTGTAACACTTGCCAAATGCTAGTCTATCCAATAAGTAGGGAGCTATTATTTAGGAATAATTAATTGCCTGTTTGATGGATTTTGACAACAGATTCTATGACAGTAGCTCAATCAGGAAGCATATTATCATGACAAATAATTTTAGTGAGTAAAATTTTTGATATTCATTAATTTCCTGAGGGTTTCTGTTATATCTTTGTTTCTCAAACCGTAAATTAATGGATTTAGCATGGGGATTACCACAGTATAAAAAACTGAGGTTACTCTAACTATGAGCCATGAGCTTTTGGAATTAGGAACACAGTAGAGGAAGAGAATAGTTCCATAGAAGATAGTAACAGCTGTCAGATGGGAGGCACAGGTGGAGAAAGCCTTATGTCTCCTGCTTGCTGAATTCATTCTCAAAATGGTGACAAAAATACAAATATAGGATGTAAGGATAATGAAGAGACTGCAAAGTGCATTAAAGTTAGCAACAATAAAAAGTATTATTTCACTAAAGTGTTTATCAGAGCAGGAGGCTGAGAGGATGACAGAATACTCACAGAGAAAATTATTAATAACCTTAGTCCCCAAAATGATAATACAATGAGAGAATAGGTGAATATTAGAGAAGAAATTGTGCCCCATGAATATGCTACAGCCACCAGAAGGGCAGAAAGTTTCTGTGACATGGAAACAGAGTAAAGCAGGGGTTTGTAAATGGTGATGAAACGATCGTAGGCCATCACTGCCAGTAGGAATGTCTCTGTCACCACAAAGGTAGCAGTAAAAAAGAACTGTGTGATGCAAGCCTCGATGGAGATAGTTCTGTCTTCCACAATTAGGTTTTCTAACAGTTTAGGTGTGACTGCAGTGGAGTAACAGAAATCCACAAAGGATAAGTGGCTGAGGAAGAAGTATATGGGGGTGTGGAGCTTGGGGCTGATCCTGATGATCACGATCATGCCCAGATTCCCCACTGCGGTGACCACATAGATGGTCAAGAACACTAGAAAGAGGGAGACTTGGAGGTCCGGATAGTCGGAGAATCCTAAAAGGATGAATATGACTGAAGCACTCTGACTCTTGTCACTGGTTCTCATGGCCTCTCTGGAAAAGAATTCAAAATAGATTCTGAGAAGGGTAAAAAGAAATAAAATGAGTTACTCAGGTAGTGTAGGGAATGAAATCCCAAATTGAGGAAAATGTATTATTAACTTACATTTTGGAAGTAACATTGGTTATTTTAAAAACAAAATATTATTGTAAATGATATTATCATTTTGAGAAAAATTAAACATAACAGGAAGAGAATAAGAGAGAAGAGGAGAGAGAGAGCGAGAGAGAGAGAGAGAGAGAGAGAGAGCGAGAGAGAGAGAGACAGAGACAGAGACACAGAGAGAGAGAATTAAATTTGATTCAGAGACAGAGGTCATCTAGCCCACCATTTTCCATGATCATTGGCAGGTCATTATCTAACCATTGCTTAAAACTTCAAGTAAGGAGGAAGTCACTACTTCTTGCTGCCGCATTTTTCATTTATCAGTAGATTTCATTATCAGTCATGTGATGTCAGGAGGATCTGAGTTCAGGTGTTGTCTCTGATATATACTAGTTGTTTGACTCTGAGTAAATCATTTTATCTCTTAGTGCCTCAAATAATACTCTAAGACTAAACTCTAGCAGAGTTCAAGATCTGTGTGGGTAGCAGTTTGTTCAGAAGGAGCAAACTCTTTTACCAACATCTCTGCATAAGATAAATTCAAAGATCTGAACAAAAAAAAGCAATGCATTAGGAGAAAATATTTCCTCATATATCCATAAATGTCTTTTTTAACCACTGGACCATATTCTGCACGCTAAGAGAAAGAAGAGCTACAGTGTACATTTTTGCACATTAAACCTCTTCCTGAATTCCTGAAGTGGGAAATCTAATACCTCCACCCTGTAGTGTCATTCCCTTAAGGGGAGGAAAAAAGGAAAGCTCACATTGAGAGAGATTTGTCTTTGCATCAGTGAAATTTGCACTTAGCTTTTGGGGACTGCAGTAGAAGGAACCCAATGAGGGATGAACCTGTGCTCAAATTGGCAAGAGTCTTCCAAAGTTAGCTTGAGCGAGACCCACCAGTCTGCTGCTCCCCCTTCATCTTCATGCTATGTTGCCTTCTTTTAATTCACACACTCCCTTTTGACACCTCTAGCTTTGGGAACAGTAATGAAGTAAACTTTGCCATTTCTAGAAAGTTCATCTCGATCAATTGCTCTATAGATCTACTCACCATCTTTATGCCTCCCAAATTCAAAATACTCCTACCTGCTCATCACAACCTTATAAATATCATCTTTCATTATGAGAATGATAACTCTGTTAAGCCAAAGAGTCCTTACTGTGTGAGTGTGTGTTTGTTTTAAAATTTGTATCTTCAGTGGATATTTATTTGTATTAGCACAGTGACACATGACAAAGAGTAAACACATTTAAAAAAATCATTCCTATGCATATCCTTAATGTAATGAACAACAATAACAGACAAAACCATGAGAAAAATACTATATAACAGCAGAATTGTGAACTACACAATGTCTGCCTTTGGTACCCACCCTCATGTACTTTCTTTCCTCTTGATGCTCTGTGTTACCCTTTTATCACCATTTTTCTTAAGTTGACCAAGGTGTCTCCAGTCTATTTAAAACTTATTCAGCAAGACACTAGCATTAATGAGTTAATAATTAACTATTGCACCAACAGCACCTAGTACTACCAGAAATTTTAGGAATAGAAGATTTATTGAAATGAGTAGAACAGAATGAGGTACAATAAGAAAGGGGGGCACAGAAGAGAGCTTGCAATTTTTTTAAAACTTGTGTTATGGTATACGGAACATAGTCTTTGGAGTGAGAAAGTTTAAGTTCACTTCCCAAGTATTCCATCTACTAACTATGTGACCTTAGAACAGTCATTGAAACTTTTTTGCCTTTATTTTCTTCATTTGAAAAATAACAGATTAAATTAGAAAAAAAAATATGTGTAAGTTCCTTTCCCTTCCTGTTATTTTATAGTCTGTGTTCTAAGGTCCCTTCCAGATGTATATTCAATAATGTTATTATTTCAGTTCTTTAAAAATACTAGAAAAGCAGCACCAACAGAAATAGAAAAAGTCCTTGAAGGAAAATCCTAAATCAAACTATCCATAGGGCTTTCTTTAGAGCTATTATCAACAGTGAAGAGACAAGAAAAAAAAAACATCACAAAAGCATTAAAAGGAAACAAACAAACAAAAATATTTCATTATGTGGGACTTGGATTCTGATGTGAGCATTTTCTCCTTCCCTGCTAAAAATCATTTATGTCAAACCCTTTACATCACACCAGGAAGTAATAACCTTGTATCAAAGAGAGGTGATCAAGTGTTTATTTTATAAACTTCCTTGGAAAGAACATTTCAATATAATTCCCTTCTACTTACCATGATGCTGAGACAATTAAAAATACTTTTGAACTTGGCTTACATCCTTCCTAATTTCTCTATATTCTCTTAAACTTCTAACAATAATCTTTTCAGCAACCTGCCTGATATTGTGTGCTTTCAAAATTCTCAGCAATGAGTGATAACTTTGTAATAGGTTAATATGTGGACATAGGGACATTCTCCATGAGATTATCACAGAAGTCCATAACCTGGAGGCTTAGAGAATTGTTTCAGGGTTCCTTTGTCCACTGACTTCTTCAGAGTTTCTCATTAAACGCTTTAGAGACAGAATTTCAACATAGATCTTCCAGACTCCAAATATAACTGTCTCCCCACTATACTGAGCTACTTTCCCCTGCTTTATGACAAATGCACACAAAAGTAAAGGGATAAAGTATCAAGGAGAGATTGGGGGGATGGTAGCTAGTTCATGGCCAGACAGCAAATCGTTAATCCTTGTTCAGTAATTTTTTTTCTTACTTCTTTCCACTCTCTGCATTTTTGATGACTTCAGCAGGATGTGTAAGTTCCATGTTGTTGTTCAGTCATCCAGTCACGTTCTACTTTTTGTATCTCCATGACCAGAGCATTCCTGGCCTTTTAGCCTCCACCATCTGGCGAAGTCTGACCAAGCTGATGTTCATTGCTTCGATGTCACTCTCTACTCTATGGTCTTAGAATAGCACTATGGGATGATAGGTTCAGCTTTAGTGTCCGTAGGATCAACGAATCAGAGAAGTACAGCTGGAATGTACCTTAGAGACCACTTAGTTCACCCCCTTATTTGAAAGATGAAGAATTTTAAAATGATAGAAGTGAAATGACTGAGTAGGTAAAGAAAGGGGCAGTGAGTAATAGAGTAAAAAGAGGACTGGATTCGAAGCTAGAGGACTTGCCTTGAAATCCTGACTTTATCACATTATTTGTGTGTCCTGGGGGAATTCATTTAACAGCTCTAGATGTGCTTTTTCTAGTCCAAAAACGAGAGCCTTTGTGCACTCTAACATTACTTTTGAATCTAAATGTATCATCTCATGAATAAACTAGCAGAGCTAAAGTTCAGATCCTCTAGACCCAAATCCCATGTTCTTTCAACTATGTGATATTTCACTGTCCCTTATCTACTAAGGGAATAGATCTGTTTCACATAAAATTGCAAATCAAATTCCATTAACTATTCTTTATGAACTCCTCAGATTTTACCTTGTCTTATCTTTTCTCTTTATTTTTTTCCAAAATGAGGGGGTTTAACAGGGGATAGCTCGTAATTTCACTTACAACTGTAGATCACAGGTGCTATGATCCTTGGGACACTAAGGCTTCAATGGCTTAATCTATGATTTTATCATCTCATGGATTGTAACCTCCCAATTACATCTCTACAGAGAACGTGGTTTCATCCAAAACTTACTTTTAATACTTTATGTCATCAACAAAATGTACTTTCCTGTCTTCTTGCATTTGCTGTCTCCATGTTCCTTGCCTTACCATCTTAATTTTTTTCTCTATTTCTCTAAGTCTTAACCCTTTTGCAAAGATAGCTCAGATCTCTCCTATTTGCAAAGCCTTCCAGTACAGCTCCCTGCCAATTTATTCCTCTCTTCTCTCAATACCTGATGCCTGTTTTCTGTTTGGGATATTCAGTGGTTCCTTTGTGTTTGCTCTTGGTATCCAAAGCAGAACTGATATTTAAATTTCCATGTCCCACCTGCTCCTTAGATTGTGAGACTACCCAAGATCATATAGTCTGATTGTGCCTTTTTTCTCCCTAGGTAATAAAAAATGACCAATAAAAGGAAAGAGGAAAAGGATAATTAAGAGGGTGAAGGTAATTTGTAAGGGATATAATAAGAAGAAAGAGGAGGAGGAAATTGCCTTGGCGATTTTCTCCTCTGCTTGCTTTCTGTCTTAAATTACAGATGACTTGTGGGAAGGAAGTGAGGGGGGGGGTCAGGGTGAGGCAGAGGAACATCTTTCCCTTCTGGTCTGATGTGAGAAAGGAGTTCAATTCAAAGTATATCTACTCACCAGAAAATTGACTATTGACTCGATTATCCCTAAATCGGCTGTGTTGTGATTAATGAGCCTGATGTCACATTGAAAGATGACAAGGTGATTTGAGAATAGACGAGGAGCCAGAAGACATGAGTTGGCTTTCCAGAACAACCACTTATTAGTAGTATTGCTTAAGAATGTTTTTCTGCTTCCATGCATCAAAGGAGGAGTCTGGATATTATAATAGAAAAAGTCCCTTTCAGCCCTGGGATACTTTGATGCTCTAATTCCAAGATTCTGCCTCTATTGTTCTATACTGTTTTTTTTTTTTAAAGTAATAGGCTAGCAAGAGAAGCCCAGAGTACACTAATATAGACAATTAAATACTTTTCCCTTATCCTGGTGAGGCAATCATTTCAGGCTAATTCATAGAGTGGACAGAAAGCTAGAGAAAGTTTATGCTGTTTTGACAGGAAGTTTAGTCTAGGCAGCATGCTATGGATCATATATGTGGTGGTAGAACCTTTGGGACCTAAAATCTAGAGAATCTCCACTGACCTCTTCTCTGGGAACAACACAGCACATCATTAGATGCAGCTCTGAGTCTCCAGTGTCCCTTTTACAGAATTCATTTTCTTTTAATCTCAGAGGATAAGTACAATAGAGGTCTTTCCTTGCATGTCATTTGCAGCTGGTCAAAATCTCTTTTGAGAATATAAATGCAAAGCAACACTCAGGTAATGCAATAATGGAAAATTTTGATAAAGACCAGCATTTTAATAAATGATCTGATGAATCAGGAGTCAGGACAGAAGCTGGCCCCTATCATCCTCCCACACACATATACACAGGATGAACAACACATCATACTGCAGGGTGGGAAGAATTCTCAGTCACCCTGTGACCAAAAGATACTTTCTATGTTATCATCATCATCATCACCATCATCATCCTCATCTTCATCATCATCTTCATTTTCTTCTTCTCCTTCTTCTCCTTCTTCTCTTTCTTCTCCTCCTCCTCCTTCTCCTTCTCCTTCTCCTTCTCCTTCTCCTTCTCCTTCTTCTTCTTCTTCTTTTTCTTCTTCTTCTTCTTCTGTCAATCAATCACCATTATAGTGCAATAAGGTTTGTTATGTGTTTTTATTTATCTTCATTTTACATCACAAACCTCTACTTGGTAACACTGGAACTAGGAGATCCAAGAATTACAGGCTCTGCTCCGGATGTGTTGTTGTTTTTTTCTTCTGACTAAGTCTAGCACATCTGAATTTAAAGGACAACCCCTTTCGTCAACTCTTCCTCTTACCATTTATCTGCATTTCTTTCCTGGAAACCTTGTCGCCTTCTCCTCAACGAAGAAATTTTTTTTATGTCAGTTTTGAGCTTCTTGGCTGTGTGTGAAGCATGAATGATACTGAAATGGAATGTATAAGGCACATTGTCATGAATAAAATTATAATTCAAATAAGAACTCCAAAATCACTATTTGCAAAAACAACAATAATAATTTCAATTTTATAGAAGCTTTAGCTTGCAATTTAATAATTACTAAACTCACAACACTCCAGCAATTATAATGGAAAGAGTCAGCAGAAAACATCTCCAGAGCTGGGGCACAGTGGGCCTGGAGTTCTGCATCACTGTACACACACACACACACACACACACACACACACACAAACATAAATGCATATAAATATTATTTCATTAGTAAATGTCTTAAGGTCAGAAAGCATCTTACTTTTTTATATGCATCTATAACCCCTAACACATCAAGCACGTTCTTGTTTTTCAGTTGTCTCAGCCATATGTGATTCTTCATAACCTCATTTGGAATTTTCTTGGTAAAAATACTCTATTGGTTTTCTGTTACCTTCTCCTACTTATTTTACAGACAAGGAAATTGAGGCAAACAGAGCTAAGTGTCTTGCCCGAGGTCACAGAGTTAGTAAATGTCAGAGGCCAAATATGAACTCATAAAGGTGAGTCTTCATGACTCCAGTCTTGGCACTCTACCTATAGTGCCACCTAGCTCTTCCTAGCACATAGTAGGCCCTTAATGAAGTCATGTGAGTGACAGAGATAAGGTTTTTATCTAGGGTTTCTTAATTCTGAGGTTAGCCATCTCTTCAGTGTACTGCTTTTCTTCTAGTACCTGGAAAAAATCTGATTTTGAAATATGACATAACCTTGACCTTTTGAAGTTTATAACCTAAGAGGGGGTCAATACATACATGTGTGTATTTGTTTGTGTGCGTGCGTATATATATATGTATATATAGTATATGTATCTATATATATGTGTATATATATGTATACATATATATATACACACACATATACAATCTATCCACATAAAGAGATCTACAGTTTTGATGCAACCACTTTCTTATTAAAAAATTAGTCCACTTCTACTAACTGTGCAGTATGGAAGAATAAGATGAGAATTAAAATACTATGTAACAAGACAAATAAAAAATTTAATCAAAATAGGCTGACATCCATCAATCAACAAGGACATATTAAGTATGTTTAGGTGCTGGAGATACAAAAAATATAAGGATGGAATAATCTATTTTAAGGTGCTTACATTCTAATATCATAGTAATAATAACACCAATTCATATTTTAAAACTTTTTAATTTATTAAACTGTTTGGTAATAATAAACCTAAAATGTACCAATGTTTGTCCCACAAAAGTTGAATACCTTTGAGTAATCCTGGTGATCGTCACCCCTGGAATCTGACATTCAATTATTTATTAAGTACTTTCTATGTTCCAGACACTGTTCCAAGCAGAAGTACAAATATAAGCAGAAAGGAAGACAGTCCCTATCCTCAAAGAGCTTACATTCTATTGTGTGAAGACAAAAATGAAAGGAATGTGAAAGAGCCTATGAAGAAGCTGTCCTCTAGGGGCAGCTAGGTGGTGCAGTGGATAGAGCACCGGCCTCGAAGTCAGGAGGACCTGAGTTCAAATCCAGCCTCAGACCAAACACTTGACACTTACTAGGTGTGTGACCCTGGGCAAGTCACTTAACCCCAATTGCCTGAAAAAAAATAAAAACTGGGATAATAAAATAAATAAAATGGGGCAGCTAGGTGGCACAGTGGGTAGAGCACTGGCCCCGAAGTCAGGAGGACCTGAGTTCAAATCCGGCCTCAGACCAAACACTTGACACTTACTAGGTGTGTGACCCTGGGCAAGTCACTTAACCCTAATTGCCTTAAAAAAAAAAATAAAAGAAGAAGAAGCTGTCCTCTGAATTCTCCCTGATCTCTGTATCATTCATCATATCTCTTTTTTTTTCTTTTTTTGGCTAGGGAATGGGGTTAAGTGATTTGCCCAGGGTCACACACCTAGTAAGTGTCAAGTGTCTGAGTTCTGATTTGAACTCAGGTCCTCCTGAATCCAGGGCCGGTGCTCTATTCACTGTGCCACCTACCTGCCCCCATTTACCATATCTCAACCTCACCTGGGCCTCCCCCATATTCCATACAGGATCCTCTAATAATATGGAGATCTATATGGAAAGGGAGGGATGTAGGAATGAAGAGATGATCACAATATTTTCTAGAATAGAAAGTAGGGGAAGGACTAGAGAAGGAAGAATTGGTGGAATATAAGATATAAACTCTGCAGTTAATCAACAGAACCAAGCAATTAAAATGGCACTAAATAAACACTCAGCAAAAACATGTGTAGAGGATTGCCAGAAGGAAGGAAGAGCAAACCCCTTAGGCTAAGCCCAGCCTCTTTCCGTAATCATAATTTTGCAAGAGAGGGAAGGAATAAAAGCAATCTATGGAAATGAGGGAACAGATCGTAAAAAGGCAATCTAGATCAGTGTTTCTTAAAATTTTTCCCCTCATGACCTGTTTTTGCCCAATAAATTTTTATGCGGCCCCAGATACATAGGTATATATAACAGGCATGCAAATAAAACTTTGACTGATAATAAATTACAAAGAAATTTATTTTAAAACAATAGGCTGGTATAAATATACTTTTATCATTTATTAAAGGTGAAAGCAGATTTGCATACTAATGAGATGGATGTGCTTGTTCGTTTTTAAATAAAGAATTAAATCTTGGCAGAATATTTGATACTGAATGATGCAGAACTTCGTCAAAGTTTTTCAGAGTCTATCAATATTTTGATTTTATAATCGTCAATGATGAGCATGTTGCTTCACATAAAATACATAGTACAAAGTGACACAAATAGGTTTAGGGCCATTTCAGAAATTGTTGGAAACTTTGTCATAATCCCAAGCCAAAATTAATTTAACAATTTTATATAATGTCAAATTATGGCAATTCATAATACACAATTGTCTCAAATCTGAGAGAAGGTGTTTCTGGAAGAATTTGTTGGTGTTAGATGGCATGATGAAATGCCCAGTGCAAAGTACTCATGTTATGTGTGCAGAACAAAGGCTGCAGTAAAGTTGTATGATGTAACGGGGGCAAACATTGCCATAAACACCTAGGAATCATTATGCATTCGATGTTGAATTAATTTTTTTGTCATTGTATGTTCAGAAAACTTTTACTGTTGACAAATTTTTCCCCACTCCCACATTCAGTTACAGAACCACATATGGGGTTGCAACACAGTTTAAGAAGTGCTGATCTAGATAATTCATTTGAAATTGATAAGCATTTATTAAGTGGCTTTTATGTCAGGCACTGGCACATAGCAGAATTGTCAATGGGAAAAATATATTAGTGAGTAAACATTTTTTTAAAAGAAGCCAACATAATTAATAAATATGTTTTTGGATCGAAAGGATTTCATTAGATAAAGAAAAAGAATAGAATAAATTCTATTGAAGGATCAGAAATATCAGTGCAATAACTTCAAAAGATCCTGAATGGTACAGAAGAACTTTGAAAAAATGTCAAGAAGCAATCAAAAAAGAAATAAAGGAGAGAGTTAACATAGACCTTTCCCGTCAAGGCCCCAAGCTACCTGAATTACAAGTCTGCAGGGCCTGGTCTTTTTGCTGGTTCAGGGTTTTTCCTGGGTTGATATTTTCTGAACTTTGAGAGGTCAATAAGTGACCATGAGAGCAACATAATTCTTTCTTTGCTATCTTGGCTTCTGAAAACAGAACCCTCAAAAATAAATTTATTAATGATGTTATTTGCGTGAAAAGACAGTGTAATGAGAGAGTAAGTAATATGAGGGAAGAGCTTATTCCCCATACATATGCCCCAGTCAACAGCAGCATACATAATTGCCAGGACATGGTAACCACGTACAAAAGGGGATCAC
Organism: Vombatus ursinus; assembly: GCF_900497805.2. Taxonomy (NCBI): domain Eukaryota; kingdom Metazoa; phylum Chordata; class Mammalia; order Diprotodontia; family Vombatidae; genus Vombatus; species Vombatus ursinus. The sequence goes on along the minus strand of NW_020954962.1, from coordinate 311,139 downwards.
AAATGGCCACAAAATGGTCATAGGCCATTACTTCCAAAAAGAAAGGTTCTGTCAACACATCAGTAGCAGTAAAAAAAAAAAAAGTGTTTTGTAAAGCATCTAACAGTTTGAGTGTAACTCCAGTGGAGTAATAGAAATCCCACAAAAGACAAGTACTTGACAAAAAAGTAAATGGGGGTGTCCAGTTTGGGGTTCATCTTGATCACCATAATAATGCCCAGATTTCCCAACACTGTGACCACATAGATAATCAGAAATAGAAGGAGGAAGGAGACTTGAAAATTTGAGTAGTCGGAGAATTCTAAGAGGATGAATATGACTGCACCACTCACTTTGCTCACCATGGTTCCTGTTAAAGAAAATTACAGCATTTCAGAGCTGGAAGATTTCAGTGGCTATATACCACAATCCTAACCTTGAAAAATATCCCTCTATAAGAGATAGATAATTGGTCACTGAACTTTTTAATTGAATACCTTCAAAGAAGGGAACTGACAAGGTTTAAGGAAAACCCATTTGAAGTGGCCAGCCCTTATTAAGATGATGCTTAATTATACATTCATTCTAAATTTCCTTACTTGTATTTTCTACCCATTGCCTTTGTCTTCCTTTCTGGGCCAATCACTCTTCAGCAACTGCCATAGTATTATCCTCAAGCACTCTCCTTCCATGCCACATTTCACTCAAAAATTCTAGTGATTCTTTATTATCTTCAGGATCAAAAAGAACCAGTTCTATTTGAAATTTAAACACCTTTGCATAGCAACTCAAATCTACTATCTAGGACTAGTATACATTATTCCTCTTCATGCACTCCATGGCGTAGACAAATTGACCTTGTTGCTTTTCCTCATGTATATCACTTCTCTACTCATCTCAGAACCTTTGTATAGGTTGTCCTGCACTACCACAATGCACTCTCTTTTAAAGCTCACATCTTAAAAGCTCTAATTTCCTTTAAAAATCGGCTGAAATGTCACCTTCCCACCATAAAATCATCTTTGACAAACCTAGTATATATACTTAGACGTTGTCTCCAAGATGTCTCCAATGTTATTTCCAAGAGAGAAAATTATGTCTGCAAAGACATGGAATGTTTGATTTGTGTGTGTGTGTGTGTGTGTGTGTGTGTGTATCTGTGTGTCTGTGTGTTCTATTGAAATGAATACCTAACCAAGAATCTACTGTTTAAATGCAGATTCAAGCATACTATTTGTTATTGTTTTTTCTGTTGCATTTTGTTTCCTCTTTCTGATGGTTCCTACCATTGGTTCTAATTGTTACTTACAACATCATTAATGTGAAAATATGTTTAATAGGCATGTATATGTATAGCCCATATCAGATTGTGTGCCATCTTGGGGATGGTGGTGGGGAGGAAGGAGGAGAAACATTTTAAACTCAAAAGCATAGGGAAGTGATTGTTGATAAATCAAAATAAATTGATAAAAATTAAAAAAAAAGAATTTTATTACCTCATTGAGTTGCTCCTGGTGTGATTGACTATTATTCCCTTCCAAAACTGAATATCCTCACTCAATAAGGTTTTGTTTCTGGCAGGCTTCCAAAAACCACCTGCTCATACCACTACCTCACATCTTAAATTATTGTTCCACTCTTTTCTCTGAAGTTGGGGAAATGTGAAGATTGAAAAAAACAAAAGAAATCAGGCGTTCCCTTTCGTAGAATCAGTATATAGTATTATAATAAATTGTCAAAGAACCATAATGAGTGGTTCTCAGGTTGACGCTACACCATGAAGTACATTGTAACTATTTTCTAGTAGTCATTTTTTCTCATTTCAAATATATATGTTTCTTTTACCTAAGAATTTTCATGACTACTTTTCAGATGGTTGTAGAAACCGAACATGTGATCACCAGAGAAGGGAGTAGCTGAATAGGACTCAGAGAATTATTTAAAAATTACCAAAAATTTGATCAGAATAGTTTAGCCAGTAATAATAGAATCCATATAAATGATTTTACTGAGAAATGATTTTGAAATCCATCAATTTCCTCAAGGTTTCCTTCACTTCATTGTTCCTTAGACTGTATATCAAGGGATTTAGCATAGGAATAACCACAGTATAAAAAACAGATCCCACTTTGACTACAAGCCATGAGTTTTTGGAATTGGGAATACAATAGAGGAAGAGGATGGTGCCATAGAAGATGGTAACAGCTGTCAAGTGGGAGGCACAAGTGGAGAAAGCTTTATATCTCCCACTGGCTGAATGCATTTTGAGGATAGTGATGGAAATAAAAAGATAGGATGTAAGGATAATGATGAGGGTGCAAAATGTATTGAGATTTAAAACTATAAAAAGTATCAACTCACTGAAATGTTTATCAGAGCAGGCAGCAGAGAGGAAGACAGAATATTCACATACAAAATTATTAATGATTTTGATCCCACAAAATGATAATACAAGAAGTGAGTAAGTGAGTATAATAGAAGAAATTATCCCCCATGAATATGCCACAGTCACTAGCAGGGAACAGAGTTTTGGGGACATGGAAACTGTATAGAGCAAAGGATAAGATATAGCAAGAAAGCGGTCATAGGCCATCACTGCCAACATGACCATCTCTGTCATCACACAGGTGGTGCCAATGGAAAACTGTGTGATGCAGCCTTTGATGGAGATGCTTCTATCTTCTGTAACTAAGTTTTCTATAATTTTGGTGTAACTATAGTGGAGTAACAGATATCCACAAAGGACAAGTGGCTGAGGAAAAAGTACATGGGGGTGTGGAGTTTGAGGTTGATCTTGATGATCACAATCATGCCCAAGTTTCCCACCACAGAGACTGCATAGATGGTGAAGAACAGTAGAAAGAGGGGCACCTGGAGTTCTGGATAATCAGAGAATCCTAAGAGGATGATCATGACTGCAGTACTCTGGTTCTTGTCAGTGCTCACCATGATTCCTATTGGAGAGAATTAGAAATGCATCATGAGAAGGAAAACATAAGTGAAACTGAGGAACAGAGGATAAGGACAGAGTGTGTATTAGAAATTATTATTATTATAATTATTATGGAAATAATAAAGGATTATTTTAAAAGTTAGCCCTTTCTGTCAACTCCTGTATATCTAGATTAAGAGAAAATCATGAAGTAAGAAAGTAGCCAAGGAAAGAGTGACATCAGGAATGGTTTGAAAATATGAATGCTTATTAATTCACACAATCTCATATTATCTGGACTTTAACAAATATCAATTCTACAAAGTATAACTCATTCAAAACTCTTAAGTGAAGGACAACCCTCTAACTCCTAAGGCGGCCTATTTCACTTCTTTGCACATCAAAATGGAAGGAGAAGGTGGTTCATCTCCCCATCAGTTTTGGTATTTATTGTGTCATTTTGAATATGGCATTTCTATGCTTTTTATAAAGTATAGTTCAGTTCCCTGGAACCCAGCAGAATAAGTCTCAGCTATCTTTCACATAGTAACCACTTAAATACACACACACACTCACACACAAGCACTGAGGCAATGTACTTCTTAACATAAACCTTAACATTTAGCATTAGTATGCTATAGAGGCAACTAAGTGATTGAGTGCTAAGTGTGGAGTAAGGAAAACCTGAGTTTCAGGTTTTCGCTTCAGATACTTACTAGCTATGTGAACCTGAAAAAAGTTATTTAACCTGTATTTGCCTCAGTTTCCTCATTTTTAAAATGAGTAAAACAATAGTACCTACCTCCTAGGGTTGTTGTGAGGATCCAATGGGATAATATTTCTAAAATGCTTAAGATGATACTTGATACACAGTCAGTGCTATATTAATGCTCATTCTTATTTGTTTAAATGACTTCAATTCTAATTGGATGTCTTAATGCCTGTGTAATCATCAATTAACCACACCTATTTTGCCTGAGTTTTATAACAACAAAAGCAGTAATAATAACTAACATTTGTATAACATTTTCTATGTGCTGGTTATTTCTTAAGTGCTTTACAATTATTTTCTAAATGATTCTCAAAATAATCTGGAATGATAGATGATATTATTGTCCCCATTTTACAGTTTGGATAACTGATGCAAACAGAGGTAAAAATGACTTGACCAGTGTTATGCAGCTAATAAGTGCCTGAGGTTGGATTTTAACTCAGGTATCCCTGACTCTAGACCCAGATTTCTATCTACTGTACTATAAAATATGAGGTTTGAATAGAAAATATTTAAATTCCCTTCCCAGGTCTAACATTATATATTCAATGTTTTGTAGTCATTTCCAAATCTGCCCACTAAAATCTTATAGTCCTTTCCACTCTCTGTAAATAGGGTGAAAAGAATACCCAGACAAACAGGGAAAACCCCTATTAATTGAGTCCTAGTTCCAACATCCTGAAGTTGTTTCTTCATAGCTTCGGGATTTAATGAAAGAAAGCCATCATGATGCTATTCAGAAGAAGGAGAGAAAATCTAAAATAGAGCATTTTAGGGACCTGATAGGTTATCCTTTCCTGCCAGTAAGTATTGAGTATTTATGTCTATCCCTTTGGGGAACACAGCAATGTAGTAATTATCTTCCAAGCAGTAAACAGTTGAAAAAGATAAAACTAAAAATATAAACAAACAAATGGAGGGAAAGAGAGAGAGAGAGAAAGACAGAGAGAGAGAGAGAGAGAGAGAGAGAGAGAGAATGAATTAAGTTTAAGACAGAGACAGGTTCTACTCTGCATTGAGAAGTCATCTAGCCCACCCTGCATTAGGGAATAAGGATCACTTTTCCATGATCACTGACCAGTCATTTTCTAACCATTGCTTAAAACAAGTAAGGAGGAAGCCACTGCTTCTTGTGGCAGCCTCTTTCATTTTTCAGTAGATTTCATTAGCAGTCCTGTGATGTCAGAAGGATCTGATTTCAGGTGTTGTCTCTGATGTACACTAGTTGTTTAACTCTGAGTAAATCATTTTATCTCTTAGTGCTTCAGATAATACTCTAAGACTAAACTACAGCAGAATTCAAGATCTGCGCAGGTAGCAGTTTGTTCAGAAGGAGCAAATTGTTTTACCAACATCTCTGCATAAGATGAATTCAAAGATCTGAACAAATAAAGAAAAAACATACATTAGGAGGAACTATTTCCTCATATATTCATAACTATCTTTTTTTAACCATTGGACCATATTCTGCATGCTAAGAGAAAGAAGAAATAGTGTAATCCCTTCTGCACATTTTGCCTCTTTAAATTCCTGAAGTGGGAACTCAAATACCTCCACCCTGAAGTGTAATTCTCTTAAGGGGAGGAAAAAAGGAAAGTTCACATTGAGAGAGATTTGTCTTTGCATCAGTGAAATTTGCACTTAGCTTTTGAGGACTGCAGGAGAAGGAACCCAATGAGGGATGAACCTGTGCTCAAATTGGCAAGAGTCTTCCAAAGTTAGCTTGAGCGAGACCCACCAGTCTGCTGCTCCCCATTCATCTTCATGCTGTATTGCTTTCTTCTTGCACTCCCTTTTGACACCTCTAGCTTTGGGAACAGTAATCAAGTAAATATTGCTATTCCTAAAAAGTTAATCCCAATCAATTTATTCTGTAGATCTACTCACCGTCTTTATGTCACCCAAATTCAAAATACTCCTACGTGCTCATCACAATCTTATAAGTATTGTTTTCTATTATTAGAATAAGAACTCCATTAAGGCAAAGATGGCTTATTGTGTGTGTGTTTGTTTTAAAATTTGTATCTTCAGTGGATTTTTATTTGTATTAGCACAGCGACACATGGCAGAGAGGAAACACATTTTTAAAAAATCATTCATATGCATATCCTTAATACAATACACAACAATAACAGACAAAACCATGAGAAAAATACTACCTAACAGCAGAATTGTGAACTAGAAAATGTCTGCCTTTTGTAACCATCCCCATGAACTTCCAAGTCCATGCACTTTCTCTCCTCTTGATGCTCTGTGTTACCATTTTATCTCCATTTTCCTTAAGTTGACAAAGTTCTCTCCAATCCATTTAAAAATGGATGGCACATCCACCAACAGTACCTAGTGCTACCAGAAATTTTAGATCAGAAGATTGGAGTAGAACAGAATGAGGTACAATAAGAAAGAGAGGGCATGGAAAAGAGATTGCAAATATTTTTTTAAACTTGTGTTATAGTATACAGAACACAAACTTTGGAATTAGATGTGATAAGTTCATTTGCCAAGTATTCCATTTAATAGTTATGTGACCTTAGAGCAGTCATTGAAACTTACTTGCCCTCATTTTCTTCATTTGAAAAATTACAGATTAAATTAGAAAATAAGTGTAAGTTCCTTTCCCTTCTTGTTATTTTATAATCTGTGTTCTAAGGTCCCTTTCAGATGTATATTAAATAATGTTATTATTTCAGTTCTTTAAAAGTAATAGAAAAGAAGCACCAACAGAAATAGAAAAAGTCCTTGAAGGAAAACCCTAAATCAAACTTTTTGGGGGGTTTCTTTATAGCTACTGTCAACAATGAAGAGAAAAAGAAAGAGAATCACAAAGGCTTTAGAAGGAAACAAACAAGTAAACAAAAAGATTTCATTATGGAGGACTTGGGCTCTGACGGGAGCATTTTCTCCTTTCCTGCTAAAAATCACTTGTGTCCAACCCTTTACATCACACCAGGAAGTAATATCCTTCTATCGAAGAGAGGTCAATAAGTGTTTATTTTTTAAACTTCCTTGGAAAGAACATTTCTATATGATTCCCTTCTACTTACCATGATGCTGAGGCAATTAAAAATACTTTTCAACATGGGTTCACATACTTCCTAATTTATCTATGTTCTCTTAAGTTTTAACAATAATCTTTTCAGTAATCTCTCTGATATTGCGTGCTTTCCAAATTCTCAGATATGAGTGGTCACTTTGTAATATGTTAATATGTGGACATAGGGACAATCTCCATGAGATTATCACAGAAGTCCATGACCTGGAGGCTTAGAGAATTGCTTCAGGATTCCTTTGTCCACCGACTTTGTCAGGGTTCCCCATTAAATGCTTCAGAGACAGAATTTCAACATGGATCTTCAAGACTCCAAATATAGCTCTCTCTCCACTATACCAAGCTGTTTTCTCCTGCTTTATGACAAATGCACAGAATTTTAAAAGGATTAAGTATCAAGGAGAGGTTGGGGGCATGGTAGCTAGGTCATGTCTAGAAAGCAAATTGGTAATCCTTGCTAAGTAATATTTTTCTTACTGTTTTCTACTCTCTGCATTTTTGATGACTTCAGCAGGATGTGTAAGCTCCATGTTGTTGTTGTTGTTGTTCAGTCATCCAGTCACGTTCTACTTTTTGTATCTCCATGACCAGAGCATTCCTGGCCTTTTAGCCTCCACCATCTGGCAAAGTCTGACCAAGCTGATGTTCATTGCTTCGATGTCACTCTCTACTCTATGGTCTTAGAATACGACTATGGGATGATAGGTTCAGCTTTAGTGTCCATAGGATCAACTAATCAGAGAAGTACAGCTGGAATGTATCTTAGAGACCACTTAGTTCACCCCCTTATTTGAAAGATGAAGAATTTGAAAATGATAGAAGTGAAATGACTGAGTAGGTAAAGAGAGGGACAGTGAGTGATAGAGTGAAAAGAGGACTGGATTAGAAGCCAGAGGAGTTGGCTTAAAATCCTGACTCTACCACAGTATTTGTGTGTCCTGGGGGAAGTCATTTAATACGTCTAGATATCCTGTTTCTAGTGTGAAAATGAGAGCCCTTGTGCACTCTAACATTTCTTTTGAATCTAAATCTATCATCTCATGAATAAACTAGCAAAGCAGAAGTTCACATCCAGGACTTCTAGATCCAATTCCATATTCTTTCAACTGCATTATATTTCATTGTCTATCTTCTACTAAAGGAATAGATCTGTTTCACATAGAATTGCAAATCAAATCCCATTAACTATACTTTATCAACTCCTCAGATTTGACCTTGTCTTATCTTATCTTTCAATTTTTTTTTCCAAAATGAGACGATTTAACAGGGGATACTTTTTGAGTTTACTTACAGCTGTAGATCACTGGTGCTATGATCCTTGGGACACTAAGGTTTCAAGGGCTAAATCCACGATTTTATCATCTCATGGATTGTAACGACCAAATTACATTTCTACAGAGAACTTGGTTTCTTCCAAAACTGACCTATAATACTTTATGGCATCAACAAAATATTCCTTCCTGTCTTCACACATTTGCTCTCTCTATGTTCCTTGCCTTAACACCTTATTTTTTTCTCTATTTATCTAAGTCTTAACTCTTCTGCAAGGATTGCTCAGATCTCCCCTATTTGAAAAGTTTTCCAGTACAGCTCCTTGTCAAATTATTCCTTTCTCCTCTCAGTACCTGATGCTTGTTTTCTGTGTGTGATATTCAGTGAGTCCTATGTGTATGCTCTTGGAATCGAAAGCAGAATTGGTATTTAAATTTCCATGTTCCACCTGCCCATTAGATTGTGAGACCACCCAAGATCATATAGTCTGATTGTGCCTTTTTTTTCTCCCTAGGTAATAAGAAATGACCAATAAATGGAAGAAGGAAAAGGATAATGAAGAGGGTGAAGGTAATTAAAAAGACATATAATAAGAAGAAAGAGGAGGAGGCAATTGCCTTGGCCATTTTGTCTTGTGTTTGCTTTCTATCTTAAACTACAGATGCCTTGTGGGAAGGAGGTTGGGTGTCAGGGTGAGGTAGTGGAACATCTTTCCCTTCTGGTCTGGAGCAATGACATGGGGAAAGAGTCCAGTTCAAAGTATTTCTACTCACCAGAAAGTTGACTGCTGTTATGTTGTTATTAATAGCCTGATGCCAAATTGGAAGATGACAAGGTGTTCCGAGAAGTAGACTAGGAGCCAGAAGACATGAGCTGGCATTCCAAAACAATCACTTATTAGTAGTATGGCTTAAGAATTTTTTTTTTCCTTCCATCCATCAAATGAGGAGTCTGGACACCATAATAACAAAAGTCCTTTTCAGCTGTAATTCATACTATAATTCCAAGATTCTACCTCTATTGTTCTTTAAACTGCTTTTTTTAAGTAATAGGTAGACCAGAAAGAGGATCACAGACTACACTAATATAGACAATTAAATACTTTTCTCTTACCATGGTGAGGCAATTATTTCAGGCTAATTCATAGAGTGGACAGAAAGCTAGAGAAAGTTTAGGCTACTGTGTCAGTAAGTTTAGTCTGTGGAGAGTGCTATGGAACATATATGTGACCACAGGACCTGTGGGACCTAACATGTAGGGAATCTCCAGTGACCTCTTCTCTGGGAACAATCATTAGATTGTTAGATAGCACATCATTAGATACAACTCTGAGTCTCCAGTGTCTCTTTTACAGAATTCATTTTTTTTTAATCACAGTGGGTAAGTACAATATAAGCTTTTCCATGCAAGTCTTTTGCAGCTGACCAAAATCTCTTTTGAAAATATAAACTCAAAGCAGCACTCAGGAAATTCAATAATGGAAAATTTTGATGTGAAGAACAACATTTTAATAAATGATCTGTCCAATCAGGGGTCAGGACAGAAGCTGGCCCCCATCATCCTCCCCCACACACATACACAGGATGAATAACACATCATACTGCAAGGTGGGAGGAATGCTCTGTCACCCTGTGACAAAAAGATAATTTCTATGTCATTATCATCATCATCATCATCATCATCATCATCATCTTCTTCTTCTTCTTCTTCTTCTCCTCCTCCTCCTCCTCCTCCTCCTTCTTTCAATAAATCACTAATGTAGTGGAATAAGTTTTGCTAAGTACTTTTTATTTGTCCTCATTTTACACCACAAATCTCTATTTGGTAATGCTGGAACTAAGAGATCCAAGAATTAGAGGCTCTGATCTGGGTGTGTTGCTCCTTTTTTCTTCTGATTAAGTCTAGCATAGCTGAATTTAAAGTGCAATCCCTTTTGTCAACTCTTTTTCTTACCACATATTTGCATTTCTTTCCTGGAAACCATGTTGCCATCTACTCAAGTAAGAAATTGTCTTTTTATGTCAGTTACGAGCTTCTTGGTTGTGTGTGAACCATGGATGATAATGAAATGGAATATATAAGGCACAGTGTCATGAATAAAATTATAATTCAAATAAAAAAACTCCAACAACGCTATTTGCAGAATCAACAATAATAACTTTCAGTTTTATAGAAGATTTAATTTACAATTTAAAAATTAGGAAATTCACAACACTTATAATTATGATGGAAAGAGTCAACACAAAACATCTCTAGAGCTAGGGCAGAGTGGGCCTGGAATTCTGCATCACTGTACTCACCCCCATGTATGTATACTCATATGCATATACAGACATAAATGCATATCGATGTTATTTCATTAGTAATTTTCTTAAAAAAACATCAGAATGCATTTTACTTTTTTATATGCAGTTCTAGCCCTTAACACATCAAGTACATTGTTATTTTTCAGTTGTCTCAGTCATATGTGATTCTTCATGACCCCATTTGGAATTTTCTTGATAAAGATACTTTATTGGTTTTCTATTTCCTTCTCCTGCTTATTTTACAGACAAGAAAATTGAGGCAAACTGAGCTACGTGACTTGACCAGGATCAGAGAGTTAGTAAATGTCAGAGGCCAAATATCAACTCATGAAGATGAATCTTCATGACTCTAGGCTAGGCATTCTACCTATTGTGCCACCTAGCTGTCCCTAGCACATAGTAGACCCTTAATAAGGTCATGTAAGTGACAGAGATAAGGTTTTCATCCAGGGTTTCTTGATTCTAGGGTTAGCCATCTATTCAATGTACTGCTTTTCTTTTAGTACCTGGAAAAAACCTGATTTTGAAATATGACATAACCCTGAAGTTTATAAGGACATAAGAATTGGTGGTATGTGAGATATAAACTCTGCGGTTAATCAAAACACCAATCAATTAAAATGGCACTAAATAAATACCCAGAAGAAATACGTGGAGGGGACTTCCAGAAGAAAGGAAGAGCGAACCACTAAATCTAAGTCCAGCCTCTTTTCATAATCATAAATTTGCAAGAGAGGGGAGGAAAAAAAGTAAACTATGGAAATGAGGGAACATATCACAAAAACGCAATCTTGATCAGTGTTTCTTAAAATTTTTCCACTCCTGACAAGTTTTTACCCAATAAATTTTTATGTGTCCCCAGGTATATATGTATGTAAAATAAGCATGCAAATAAAACATTGACTGATAATAAATTACAAAGAAATATATTTTAAAACAATAGTTTGGTTTACACATAATTTTATCATTTATTAAAGGTGAAAGCAAATTTTCATACTAATGAGATGGATGTGCTCGTTCATTTTTACATAAAGAATTAAATCTTGGCAGAATATTTGATATTGAAGGATATAGAGCTTCATCACAGTTTTTCAGAGTTGATCAATATTTTGATTTTATAATCATCAATACTGAGCATGTTGCTTCACATAAAATGCATAGCACAAAATGATACAAGTAAGTTTAGGGCCCCTTCAGAAATTGTTGGAAATTTTGTCAAAATCCCAAGTCAAAATTAATTTAAGAATTTTATTTACTGTAAAAATACTGCAATTCATAATATACAATTATCTCAAATCTGAGATAAAGTGTTTCTGGCATCATTTGTTGTTGTTAGATGGCATGATGACAGGCACAGTGCAAAGTGCTCGTGTCATGTGTTCAGAACCAAGGCTGCAGTAAAGTTGTATGATGTAACAGGGGCAAGCATTGCCATAAACACCTCGGATTCATTATGTGTTTGATTTAAAATTTTTTTTTGTCTTTGTATGTTCAAAAAACTTTAACTGTTGCCACTTTTTTTGCAACCCCCACATTCAGTTACAGAACCCCATATAGGGTCACAACACAGTTTAAGAAGTGCTGATCTAGATAATTCATTTGAAATTGATAAGCATTTATTAAGTGGCTTTTATATATCAGGCACTGGCACATAGCAGAGAGTATCAATGGGAAAATATATTAGTGAGTAAACAATTTTTTAAAAGAAGCAAACATAATTAATAAGTAGTTTTTGGATGAAAAGGATTTCATAAGATAAAGAACAAGAATAGAATAAATTCTATTGAAAGACCAGAAATATCAGTGCAATAACTTCAAAAGATCCTGAATGGTACAGAAGAACATTGAAAAAAGATCAAGGAGGAGTTAAAAGAAGAAATAAAGTAGGGAAGTAAAGCAGATATTTCCCATCAATGCCCCAAGTTTCTTGGGTTACAAGACTGCAGGGCCTGGTCTTTTTGCTGGTTCAGGGTTTTTCATGGACTGATATTTTCTGGACTTTCAGAGGTCAATAAGTGAGTGTGAGAGCAACATACTTCTTACTCTGACATCTTGGCTCCCGAAAGCAGAACCCTCAAAAAGAAATTTATTAGTGATGTTATTAGCATGAAAAAACAATCTAATGAGAGAGTCAGTAATGTGAGGGAAGAGATTATTCTCCATATATGCCCCAGTCAACAGCAGCATACATAATTGCCAGGACATGGTAACCATGTACAAAAGGGGATCACAAATGGCCACAAAATGGTCATAGTCCATTGCTGCCAAAAAGAAAGTTTCTGTCAACACATCGGTAGCAGTAAAAAAAAGTATTTTGTAAAGCATCTAACAGCTTGGGTATAACTCCAGTGTAGTAATAGACATCCCACAAAAGACAAGCACTTCACAAAAAAAAATGGGGGTGTCCAGTTTGGGGTTGATCTTGATGATCATAATCATGCACAGATTTCCCAACACTGTGACCACATAGATAATCAAAAATAAAAGGAGGAAGGAGACTTGAAAATTTGAGTAGTCGGAGAATTCTAAGAGGATGAATATGACTGCACCACTCACTTTGCTCACCATGGTTCCTGTTAAAGAAAATTACAGGATTTCAGAGCTGGAAGATTTCAGTGGCTACTACAACTCTAACCTTAAAAAACAAGAGATAGGTAATTGGTCACCGAGCTTTTTAGTTGAATACCTTCAAGGAAGGAAACTGACAAGTTTTCAGGAAAACCCATTTGAAGTTGCCAGCCCTCATTAAGATCATGTTTAAATATGCACTGTTTCTAAATTTCCTTACTTGTATTTTCTACCCATTGACATTTGTCTCCCTTTCTGGGGCCAATCTTCAGTAACTGTCACAGTATTTTCCTCAAGCACTCTCCTTCTACGCCAAATTTTACTCAAAAATTCTAGTGATTCTTTATCATCTTCAGGATCAAAAAGAAACAGTTCTATTTGAAATTTAAACACCTTTGCATTGCAACTCAAATCTACTTTCTAGGACTAGTATACATTATTCCTCTTCATGCACTCCATGGCCTAGACAAATTGGCCTTATTTCTATTCCTCATGTATATCACTTCTTTACTCCAAAGCTCTGCTTTGGTGTTGGTTGTCCTGAACTGCCACAATGCACTTTCCTTTAAAGTTCAAATATTAAAAACTCTAGTTTCCTTTGAAAATCATTTGAAATATCACTTTTCCACCATAAAATCATCTTTCACACATGTAGTATTTATGTCATATATACTTATACGCTGGCTCCAAGATGTCTCCAATGTTATATCCAAGAGAGAAAGTAACATCTGTGAAGACATGGAATGTTTGACTTCTGTGTGTGTGTGTGTGTGTTTGTGTGTGTTCTAGAAAAATGAATACCTATCCAAGAACATGCTTTTTCAATGCAAATTGAAGCATATTATTTGCTATTTTTTTCTATTGTGTTTTGTTTCCTCTTTCTGGTGGTTCCTCCTATTGGTTCTAATTCTTACTTATAACATCATTAATTTGAAAATATGTCTAGTAGGCATATATATGTACAGCCTATATCAGATTGTGTGCCATCTTAGGGATGGTGGTGGGGAGGAAGGGGGAGAAACATTTTAAACTCAAAAGCATAGGGAAGTGATTGTTAATAAATCAAAATAAATTAATAAAAATTAAAAAAAAAATTTTATTAGTCCATTGAGTTGCTCCCGGTGTGACTGACTGTTATTCCCTTTCAAAACTGAATATCTTCACTCAATAATGTTTTGTTTCTGGCAGGCCTCCAAAAGCCACCTGCTCATCCCACTAGCTCACACCTTAAAGTATTGTTCCATTCTTTTCTCTAAAGTAGTGGAAATGTGAAGATTGGAAAAAAAAAGAAAACAGGCATTCCCTTTTGTTGAATCAGTATTTAGTATTATATTAAATTGTCAAAGAACTTCAATGAATAGTTCTCAGGTTGATGCTACACCATGAAGTCCATTGTAATGATTTTCTGGAAGTCATTTTTCTCATTTCAAATATACTTGTTTCATTTACCTAATAATTTTCATGACTACCTTTCAGATGGTTGTAGAAACCGAACATGTGACCACCAGAGAAGGGAGTAACTGAACAGGACTCAGAGAATTAATATAAAAATTACCATGAATTCCATCAGAATAGTTTAGCCAGTAGTCATAGAATCCATATAAATGATCTTACTGAGAAATGATTTTGAAATCCATCAATTTCTTCAAGGTTTCCTTCACTTCATTGTTCCTTAGACTGTATATCAAGGGATTTAGCATAGGAATAACCACAGAATAAAAAACAGATCCCACTTTGACTACAAGCCATGAGTTTTTGGAGTTGGGAATACAATAGTGGAAGAGTATGGTGCCATAGAAGATGGTAACAACTGTTAAGTGGGAGGCACAAGTGGAAAAACCTTTATATCTCCCATTGGCTGAATGCATTTTGAGGATAGTGACAGAAATAAAAAGATAGGATGTAAGGATAATGATGAGGGTGCAAAATGTATTGAGATTTAGAACTATAAACATTATTAACTCACTGATGTGTTTATCAGAGCAGGCAGCAGAGAGGAAGACAGAATATTCACATACAAAATTATTAATGATTTTGGTCCCACAAAATGATAATACAAGAAGTGAGTAGGTGAGTATAATAGAAGAAATTATCCCCCATGAATATGCCACAGTCACTAGCAGGGAACAGAGTTTTGGGGACATGGAAACTGTATAGAGCAAAGGATAAGATATAGCAAGAAAGCGGTCATAGGCCATCACTGCCAACATGACCATCTCTGTCATCACACAGGTGATACCAAAAGAAAACTGTGTAATGCAGTCTTTGATGGAGATGCTTTTCTCTTCTACAACTAAGTTTTCTAGTAATTTTGGTATAACTATAGTGGAGTAACAGAAATCCACAAAAGATAAGTGACTGAGGAAAAAGTACATGGGGGTGTGGAGTTTGCGGTTGATCTTGATGATCAGAATCATGCCCACATTCCCTGCCACAGACACTGCATAGATGATGTGGAACAGTAGAAAGAGGGGCACCTGGAGCTCTGGGTAATCAGAGAATCCTAAGAGGATGATCATGACTGCAGTACTCTGGTTCTTGTCAGTGCTCACCATGATTCCTGTTGGAGAGAATTAGAAATGGATCATGAGAAGCAAAACATAAGTGAAACTAAGGAACAGAAGATAAGGGCAGAGTGTGTATTACAAATTTTTGTTATTATAATTATTATGGAGATAATAATAGGATGAGTTCAAAAGTTAGCTCTTTCTGTCAACTCCTGTACACTTAGATTAAGAGAAAATCATGAAGTATGAAAGAAGCCAAAGAAAGAGTGTCATAGAGAATACTTTAAAACATGAATGGCTATAGATTCACACTATCTCATATTATATGGACTTTAACAAATGTCTGTTCTCCAAAATATAACTCATTCAGAACCCTTAAGTGAAGGACAACCCACTAACTCCTAAGGCAGCCAGTTTCACTTCTTTGTACATAAAAATGGAAGGACAAAGGTGGTTCATCTCCTCTTCACTTTTTGTATTTACTGTGTCATTTTGAATATATCACTTTTACTCTTTTGATATAGTCCCAGGATACTAGCAGAATAAGTCTCAGCTATCTTTCATATAGCAAACTTTTATACACACACACACACACACACACACACACACACAAACACACACACACAAACTGAGGCAATGTACCCTTAACATAAAACTTGACACCTAGCATTAGTATACTATAGAGGCAACTATGTGATTGAGTGCTAAGTGTATAGTCAGGAAAGCCTGAGTTCAAATCTAGCTTCAGATACTTACTGGCAATGTGAACCTGAAAAAAGTTATTTAACCTCTATTTGCCTCAGTTTCCTCATTTTTAAAATGAGTAAAACAGTAGAACCTACTTCCTAGGGTTGTTGTGAGGATCAAATGGGATACTATTTCTAAAGTGCTTAAGATAATACTTGACACACAGCCAGTGCTATATTAATGCTCATTCTCTGGGAACAACATAGCACATCATTAGTCACAACTCTGAGTCTCATGTGTCACTTTTATAGAATTCATTTTTTTTAAATCATAGAGGATAAGTACAATAGAGGCTTTTCCATACAAATCATTTGCAGCTGGCCAAAATCTCTTCTGAAAATATAAATGCAAAGCACCACTCAGGTAATGAAAAAATGGAAAATTTTGTTGAAGACCAGAATTTTAGTAAATGATCTGTCCAATCAGGGATCAGGACAGAAGCTGGCCCTCATCATCCTCCCCCACACACAAAGACAGGATGAACAACACATGATACTGCAGGGTGGAAGGAATGCTCTGTCACCCTGTGACCAAAAGATAATTTCTACATCATCATCATCATCATCATCATCATCATCATCATCATCATCATCA
>NW_020954962.1:268849-294403 GCF_900497805.2 Vombatus ursinus | reverse complement strand
CATCATCATCATCATCATCATCATCATCATCATCATCATCATCATCATCATCATCTTCTTCTTCTTCTTCTTCTGTCAATCAATCAGTAATATAGTGGAATAAGGTTTGTTAAGTGCTTTTTATTTGTTCTCATTTCACACCACAAATTTCTACTTGGTAGCGCTGGAACTAAGAGATCCAAAAATTAGAGGCTCTGATCTGGACGTGTTGTTGCTTTTTTCTTCTGATTAAGTGTAGCATATCTGAATTTAAAGTGCAATCCCTTTTGTCAACTCTTTTTCTTACCACATATCTGCATTTCTTTCCTGGAAACCATGTTGCCTTCTCCTCAAGGAAGAAACTGTCTTTTTATCTCAGTTACGAGCTTCTTGGCTGTTTATGAAACATGGCTGATACTGAAATGGAATACATAAGCCACATTGTCATGAATAAAATCATAATTCACATAAAAACTCCAACCCTACTATTTGCAAAAACAACAATAATAACTTTCAGTTTTATAAAAGATTTAGTTTACAATTTAAAAATTAGGAAACTCACAACACTTACAATTACGATGGAAAGAGTCAACACAAAACATCTCTAGAGCTGGGGCAGAGTGGGCCTGGAATTCTGCATCACTGTACTCACCCCCATGTATGTATACTCATATGCATATACAGAGATAAATGAATATCAATGTTATTTCATTAGTAATTTTCTTAAGAAAGCATCAGAATGCATTTTACTTTTTTATATGCAGTTCTAGCCCTTAACACATCAAGTACATTGTTATTTTTTCAGTTGTCTCAGTCATATGTGATTCTTCATGACCCCATTTGGAATTTTTTTGGTAAAGATACTCTATTGGTTTTCTATTTCCTTCTCCTGCTTATTTTACAGACAAGGAAATTGAGGCAAACAGACCTATGTGACTTGACCAGGATCACAGAGTTAGTAAATGTCGGAGGCCAAATATAAACTCATGAAGATGAATCTTCATGACTCTAGGCTTGGCACACTACCTATTGTGCCACCTAGCTGTCCCTAGCACATAGTAGGCCCTTAATAAGGTCTTTATCCAGGGTTTCTTGATTCTAAGGTTAGCCATCTATTCAATGTACTGCTTTTCTTCTAGTACCTGGAAGAAATCTGATTTTGAAATATGACATAACCCTGAGGTTTATAACCTAAGAGGGGAGCGATTCATACATGTCTTTATTTGTTTGTGTGTGTATGTTTGTGTGCATCTATCTATCTATCCATCTATCTATAAATGCAATATATGTATATGTATGTGTATAGATGTGTACATATATGTATGTATATATATAAATATATAAACATATATACATATATAATACATATATGCACATACATCACATACACACACATATAATACACACATATAATACATATATAAACATATTACATATATACATACACACACATATACAAACATATATGCATGCATGCATATATTTATATACATATATTATTAGAACTATGATTTATTAATATATCATCTGAGAAAAGTATTTTTATGAAAATGAAATTGGCTGATAAATGAAATTTTACTTAAAAGACAACATTAATTTTTATTAATATCTATGTGTATATAATACCCATACATGAAGTATATATGCATTTAGATTTGAAGGTATTATAGATGGAAGGGTTCATCATATTATATTATTATGTTAATTATATACAGTATTCATTTAATATTTAACATAAAAAGAAGTGAGCCTGTATTGTATTATTTAAGAAGTATGATAGCAAAGTTTCTCTGAACATTAGTTTAGAATATACTCTCTCCCTATGTATATATTCATACACACATATATACATACATATACATATATACATACACACATAGATATATGTATATACGTTTATATATGTGCATATATGTGTATGTGTATATATACGTATGTGTAAATGAGGTAAGCAGGCTTAAGTTACTTATCCAGCTTCACATAGCTAGTGTCTAAGGCCAGATTGGGACTCAGGAAGATGAGACTCCAGGCCTAGCACTCTATCCACTTTGTCATCTTGTTGCCTCTGATGAGATTTGCTGGGATTAGTAAGGACTAATGAGTGGAGTGACTTGGTGCTGTGTCACTCAGTCATGTCTGACTCTATGCGACTCCATAGTACATGAGGTTTTCTTGACAAAGGTATTGGAGTAGTTTGTCATTTCCTTCTCTAGTGTATCCCTATTTTATGGATGAGGAACTGAAGTAAAAGGTGTTAAGTTACTTATCAGGGTCACAAAGCTAGTCAATATCTGAGGCTGAATTTGAATTCAGATTTTCCTGATTCCAAGATTGGTTCTCTGTCCACTTCATTGCCAAGCTGCCATAACTTTGAATGTTAGTGATTTATGATTACCCTTAGAAAAATCAATTCCTTTAGTACAAACTATTTGTAGTCAGTCCTCCCTCACATCCATATTTTTTGTCATAAAAATCCAGTAGAACATATAAATATACACAGATACATGTGGAGACACAGGTAGACTTCTTTTAAAAAGGAGACAGACAGAAACAGACATAGAGACAGGAACAGAGAGAGAGAAAGAGAACTGGAAAGAGACAGAGAGTCCTTATAACTCTAAAGAGCAATAGTTAGGTTTTATTTGTAATAATTTAGCAGATGATCTCATCAGAAATTTTAACATTATTTCAGAGTACTATTACTATCAAGGGCTGTTGGATATTTAGATCTTACCAGAACTAAAGCAACGAAAAATGGGAGCTCTTTAAAAAATGAATTGGAAGGTAATTTCTAAGATAGAATTGCTCATGTTGATGGAGAGGAGAGCCAGGGATCTTTGTCTCCACACTACAAGAGAATCCATCAACCAACACTTATTAACCTTGCACTATGTTACAAAAATAATACTAAGTACTTTGTAGGACTAAACTTGGCTTTATATGAATTCTATTAGCTCATAGAGTTGCTCATGGAGTTGGTGACTGTTACTTTCTTCCAACATTGAGTACGATCACTCATCAAAGTGTTTGTGCCTGGCAGTCCTCCAAAAACCATTTGCTCGCACCATTAGCTCATATCTTACTTTTCTACACTTTTCTTCTCTGTGAAGTAGTAGAGATGTGTATATTGAAAATGAATAAAGGAAACAAGTGTTCAAACTTGTGAAATCAGTAGATTTATTTTTTAAATAAATTGTCAAGTGGATTGAAAGAAAGGTTTTGAAGCAGATGCCACATCATACGATACATTGTGATGATTTTCTGGCAGTGATTTTTCCCCTCATTTCAAACCTTCTTTCTTCATTTACCTACGGATTTTCCTGACTACCTTTCAGACAGTTGTAGAAACCAAACGCATGACCACCAGAGAAAGGAATAACTGAATAGGACTCAGAGAATTAATTAAATATCACCATAAAATCCATCAAAGTAGTTTAGCCAGTAGTCATAGAATTCATATAAATGATCTTATTGAGAAATTCTGAGATCCATTAATTTCCTGAAGGTTTCCTTCACTTCATTGTTCCTTAGGCTGTATATCAAAGGATTTAGCATAGGAATTACCACAGCATAAAAAACAGATCCCACTTTGATTACAAACCATGAGTTTTTGGAATTGGGAATACAATAGAGGAAGAGGATAGTACCATAGAAGATGGTAACAGCTGTCAAGTGGGAGGCACAAGTGGAGAAAGCTTTGTATCTCCCACTGGCTGAATGCATTTTGAGGATAGTGATGGAAATAAAAAGATAGGATGTAAGGATAATGATGAGGGTGCAAAATGTACTGAGATTTGCAAAGATAAAAAGCATTATCTCAATGAAGTGTGTATCAGAGCAGGCAGCAGAGAGGAGGACAGAATATTCACATACAAAGTTATTAACGATTTTGGTCTCACAAAATGATAATACAAGAAGTGAGTAGGTGAGTACAATAGAAGGAATTATTCCCCCTGAATATGCTACAGTCACTAGCAGGGCACAGAATTTTGGGGACATGGAAACTGTATAGAGCAAAGGATAACATATAGCAACGAAGCGGTCATAGGCCATCACTGCCAACATGACCATCTCTGTTACCACACAGGTGACACCAAAGGAAAACTGTGTGATGCAACCTTTGATGGAGATGCTTCTATCTTCTGTAACTAAGTTTTCCAGTAACTTTGGTGTAACTATAGTGGAGTAACAGAAATCCACAAAGGACAAGCAACTGAGGAAAAAGTACATGGGGGTGTGGAGTCTTGGATTGATCCTTATGATCACAATCATGCCCAAGTTTCCTACCACAGTGACTGCATAGATGGTGAGGAACAATACAAAGAGAGGAACCTGGAGCTCTGGATAATCAGAGAATCCTAAGAGGATGATCATGACCACACTACTCTGGTTCTTGTCAGTGCTCACCATGATTCCTGCTGGAGAGAATTAGAAATGGATCATGAGAAGCAAAACAAAAATAAAATTGAGGAACAGAGGATAAGGGTCAGGGTACAAATTGGTAATTATTATTATAATTATGGAAAAAGTTATAAGATTAGTTTCATTCATTAGCACTTATTTTTAAGTCCTATACATTTGGATTGAAAGAAAATGATAGAATCTGAAAGAAGTCAAAGGAATAGTGACTTAGATAATGGTCTGAATATATGGATGATTATACATTTGTGAAATCTAGTGTAATCTGCACTTTAACAAAGTCCATTCTAGAAAATATTGTTAATCTGGAACCTTTAAATGAAGGAGAACCCCCTTGCTCCTAAGGCAGTCTATTTCATTTCCTTACACATCAAAATGGAAAGATAAAGTTTCATCTGCTCTTCCTTTTTGTATTCATTATAACACCTTGAATATGTCACTTCTACACATTCAATCCAGTTCAGCACCCTGGAACCCAGCAAAAGTCTCATAACATTTTCACATAACAAAATTTAAAGTATTTGAAAAGATTTATAACTAATAACCCTGAAACTATTTCTCTATTCTTTTCTTGTAAGGACATTTTTCACAAGACAAGCTAACAGAAAAAGACATGCCTTTCTATAATATCAAAAGTTGGACATGTTATTTGGGATAATTTCAATAGCAAGAATCCAGTGAAAGATTTTATAATGAACATTTTTCATAGCTTTCCTGGTATGGTAACACTATTGAGGTAGTGTCCATTTACATAAAAATTCACATTTAGCATTATTATGTCATAGAGGTAGCTAACTGACTGAGTGCTAGGTGTGCAGTCAGCAAGACCTGAGTTTAAATTTGTCTTCAGACACTTACTAGCCATGTGAACGGGAGAAAGTTATTTAACCTCTGTTTTATTTATTTAACCTCAATTTTCTCATTTATATTTTTATTTTTATATTTATTATATTATATTTTTATTAGGCAAATACAAATGATATGACTTATTCCAATGTCACTTGTCATCCAAGAATGACATTGTTCAATTTTCTAGTCATGTCTCTATGAGTTCAAAATATTTCTACAAGTTGCTCCCATCCCCTCTAAATATTTTTCCCCTCTTCCTTCATTAAGTGTACAGATTTCAACTTGTACCATTTATGCTTCTTTTCTTACTTGAACTACAGTTTATACCTGAGAATATTTCTCATTATTTTTTGTTGTAATGCTGTGGCCAATACTTAGCATTTCATAAATTCTAATGAACTGTCATTTGCTTATTTTTTCAAATATTTGTATGATCTCCTGACCTTCTATAAAGGATAACATATGCCTCTCCTAAGTATCACAACCTATCTATCCTTGTGCCCCTTCGAATGGCTTCACCAAATTCTCACATATATGATCAGTTAGTATATTGGAATGGGAAAAAAAAATTCCTCCTTGCTGTGTTAGAGGTGTTTATGACATACAATTTGACAGTTACCTGAGACTTTCAGTCCTTTTCGGTCAGGTCTGCTTGTTCATGAAAATTGAGGTTTTCTTGGCTAAGATACTGGAGTGGTTTACCATTTCCTTCTCCAACTCATTTTACATATTAGGAACTAAAGCCATAGGGTTAAATGACTTGTCCAGGGTCACACAACTAATACTTGTCTAAGGCCACATTTGATCTCAGACCTTTCCAACTTCAGATCAGTACTCTATCCACTACATGACCTAGTTGCCCCTTGTTATTTAGTTTTTTTTTTCTTCAGTCTTATTCCCTGAGACAGAAGGTGGCTAAATGACTTATCCAAGGTCATTGAATTCAAACATTTCTTACTAAAATCTTCAGAAGTAGAGCTGATACAAAGATCTCTCTGACTCATTATTTCCATTGGATCACACTATTCTACCTGAATATGTGATGCATGTGCATGCATGCATTCATGTATGCATGTTTATATATGTGTCTCTGTGTGTATATATATATGCATATATATGTGTCTATATATATATATATATACACACACACACACACATATAGAAACACATACATGAAGGATAGGTAAGAAATAACCAATCAAAATAAAAGATGGGTAGCTTAAAGCTAGAGTCCCCCCCCCCAAATCTTTCTGTGTCTGTCTACTTAGATATCCAGTTTATCAGCTACTTTTTCAATCTCACCCATCTTTTTTTCTGCATTTCTGGTGTATTCAATGGATTTGTATGCTCAGTGATTCTAACACATTCCTACAGGTTTATGATTTATTATCGTAGAATTAGGGCTTAAAGACTTATCGGCCATCTAGTCCAGTCACTTATTTTATAGAGGAGGAGACTGATGCACAAATTAAATGATTTGTCCAAGGTCACACAGGTATTAAACAGCAGAGTTGTGATTCTGACATGGTTCCTCTGTGTCCACATCTGACCATCGTTTCACTTTACTGCCTCTCACCTTCAAGACATCAATTGCGGAATGGAAAGAATTCTGTTTGAATTATTGTCAAAACCAAATAGCCTGTTAAGAGTCCTTAGCCTGTATTCAAGTTCTACCATTGATTTATTCTCATGAACTTTGATTTTCCTTCCCAATTGTATCTCTGCAGCTAGCACTAGTTTTCATCTAAAGTGTATATTCTATATACCATCAACACAATGCATATTCTTGGCTCCACACCTTTTCTCTCACAATAGCCCTTACCTTAGTGGCCTCTTTCTGCTTTTCTAATTGTAGAAATATTAAATTTACTGAAGTTCTGAGCAAATATCTCAATTTTTAAACCATTCATTGACCATTGTCCATTGGACATCTCTGTCTATTTCTCCTCTCAAAGCTGTAAGACATTTTTTTTTTCCTAAGGCACTTTAGGCTCTTACTTTTCTTTTAGTACTAGTGTGGAATTTTGTGTGCAGATGTCCACCTCCCTGGCATGGGTTAAAATGAGCCCCTTCAAGTCAGGATATATACATTTTTTTTTACAGATTTAGTCTTTCCATACGTTGAAGAAGATACATAAAATTGGTGGAAATGAACATTAAGAAGAAGGAGAAAAAGAAATGTCCTTGGAACATGCAGGTCACCTCAGTAACTTAGTCAATTTGTTCCTTTTCATAAGCTTTAATTGCTCAAAAGATCTGCCTGACATGAAGCCCAATCTCACTCATTGTAACTTCACCCAAATACTTCTGATTTTATATTATATTTAAGACATCCATGATTTTCTCCTTCCCACCCACATCTCATTTCAGGATTGATTGCACCCCTCATACTTGTGCACTCTGATGGCATCACAGTCTTTTAATGCATTAATGTATCTCAAAAAATCAAACCATTGCTTATTGTCAAACATTTAAGTTGATTGAAACCTTATATTTAGGTTTTATAATTGCCTGCAAGTCTGAAAATCTTTGAGGAGAGAACTCTGAAAATATTTAATTTCAGAGTATAATCTAATGATAATTTAGGATCAAAGAATATGATAACTGTTTTTTTTATTAAATGATAGATTTTTGTGCTTGATCTGGATCTTTGATTCCACAAGTATAAAGAGCTTTAGACATGCAAACTGCCTCCACCGATGAAGCTGCAGATATCTTTTGCAACTTAGAGCTTCAGATAATTCCGTTGAAGTAGAAAGTTCAAATCACTTTTTTTCTTTGCCCATTTTTACTCAGTGAGGATGTTTCACAGGCAGAACATGAACCAAGGTTGTCCTTATTCCTAATCCAGCATTACATGGACCATGCTATGATTCCCGTATACCACTCTTTACTAATTCCAGTAAGCATTTTTAAAATTTTATTTTTGCCAGATATATAATTCAGTTCCTTTCTAACATTACCTCCTGACAATTTTCCTATGTGAAGCCACAGTTGCTATCAAATTGCTCTGCTCATTATTCTCTGAAGATAATATATGTATTTCTGCTTTCATGCCTTTGTAGATATCATTTTCCCCAAAATGTGATGCCTTCTCTTTTCATCCCTACTAAATTTAGTGTATCCTTCCATGCATAGCTTGCTCGAGTTAAGCTTTTGCTGACAATCCTACTCTTCACACCCATTGACATTTTTCATCCCTCACAATTTCTGTACTTTTAATTGTAATTACCAGTGGACCTTTAACATAAACTATATGATTTTAGTATTGATACTTGTATGTGTTGATATTAGTATTGATATTCATCTTTCTATGTACTAAAAAGCTACTGTGGGAAGAGACTCTGGCTGGAAGAGACCTCTTAATATTCATGGATATTAGGTTCCCTACACAATAATGGTGACTAAAAAATGAATGGTGATGATGATGATGATGATGATATAATGATGAAGATAATGATGATAAAGGTGATCTGAGATAAGCCCTCTCACTTTCCCTTTTTCTCTCACAGTTCCTTTCTGATTTATCTTTCAGGGAACTATTGAAAGGAATATTCTAGCTTCCACTTAATAGACTAGAAAAAATATGTATAGAAGGAAATTACCAGACATATATACTCACCAGAACATAGATTCTCCTGAATGCCTCATTTCCTAGATCCATGGTACAGATGTTATATCTTACAATATATCATTTTCATGATTAGATTCCCTCCCTTCCTAATAAAACTAAGAATTAATCCACTAGTATACATTATTAACAGAACACCACAGACATTTTTTACTGATTGCAGAATGAGAATGGGATTCTCTCCATTTTACAGCAAAGCTCATAGTCAGAGAAATATCCATTTATTCTTTCTGAAACCTGAATATGGTGCCTATGCTGAGTATCTTACATTTGCCTCCAAGTCCTTTGGGACCCAGGCCCTAGAGACTATCTATTGACCCTACATGTATGGGATCAAAAGAAGTAATTCAAGAAAAAAGATGCCTCTGATACATCATTTTCAGAGAATGGAATTTTGTAAAAGTTATATTGGTCTTGAAGTTAAAATTCCTGCACAAATATTAACATATAGTTTCCATAAAATTATAAAATGCATAATTAGATGTAAATTATTGTGTAATATAGTAATTTACCCTCAGAGATCTTGGAGAAGGTTTGGCCAGCATCGTCTTAATAAATGCTTACTGAGAGAACTTAAATACTTCTTACTTTCATCTTGCCTGGAATAGTTAAGACACTATAAATAATAAGCAAACATTTATCAAGTAGTTTCTATGTTCCAGGCACTGTTCTAAGAAGTAGAAGTACAAATATAAACAGAAAGACAACCCTTGTTCTCAAAGAGCTTACATTCTAGTGGGTGAAGATGACAATAAAAGGAAGCTGAAAGAGTCTACAAGGAAGTTTTATGCTGCATTCTGCCTGATCTCTGTATTGTTCATGATATCACAACCTCACCTAAGGACTGCTCCAAATTCAGTACAGGCTGCTCGCATAATATGGAAAGCTACGTGGAAAAGGAGAGATGGAAGAGTGAAGAAATGATCACCGTATTTTCTAGAATAGAAATCAGGGGAAGGACTCTGGAAGGAAGAAATAGTAGAATATGGGGAATAAACCCTGCATCCAATCAACAGCACCAAACAACTTAAATGGCACTAAATAAACACTCTCTAAACACATGTATAGGGAATTTCCAGAAAGAAGGAAGAGTGAATCACCAAGGCAAAGCCTAACCTTTTGCATAACCATAGATTAGTAAGAGAAACAATAATTAGATTAAAGAAATGAGGGGACTGATCAAACTTTCTATAATTATATCAAAAGAAAAGTAAATTTTTGAATTGAATGAAACAGCCAGGAAATGTATTGAAATTTTCAAATTAGACAATTAGAATGTTAACACCCAACCTTACTTGAGTTACTCGCCAAGGAAGACCTCCACAAGAGTGAATTTACTAAATAATTGAAGCTTGCCCATTTTTTCATGGCAAATACTCAGAAATGTATGATTGAAAGAATAGGTTATCCCTGTGGAGTATTAAATCATGCATTCAAAGATATGAAACCAAGATCCAAGTTGCAGTGTGAAAACAATAGGAAACTCCTTCAGTCTATGAAATTTATACAAAGTGCCAAAAACTTTGTATACTTTCCACACTGAAAAGGAAGAAACCAATTTTATCCATTCGTGTGTGCGTGTGTGTGTGATTGACGTGCGTACGTGTTTCCCAGACTCTTTTGCTCATCTCATTGCTGTTATTTTGCCTTAATATCTCAGATTGCCTACCATGTGATCTTGAACAGTTTGGTTAGTTAATATGCATTTTTTCAATTAAATTACTTTTTTTTCCTCCTTGGCTCGTTTTTGTGGAGACTCTCTAATTGTGTAAAACAAAAATGTGATCAGAATGATTAAGTATGTTTTGTTTTATGTCATTGATATTCTGTTATTATTGTTATTATTTATCATGGTTTATTGGGGAGCTAGATGGCTCAGTACATAGAGCAGGGTCATGGAGTCAGAAAGACTTGAATTCAAATCTGGCCTCAGACAATCTCTAGCTGTGTGACCTTGGGCTGGTCAATTAAGTCTGCCTCAGTTACCTCATCCATAAAATGATCTGGAGAAGGAAATGGCAAAGTACTCTAGTAGTAATGAGACCTAACTTTTTAGTATAATTATTTCTCACAGTGGGAAATCACTCTTAGAGATGTATTCAGGCCAAAATCTAATCAGACAGTAAAAGAAACTCTAAGTTTAGGCTAATGGATGTATTCCTCTCATTGTCTTTGCTCAGACAGGTGTAGGGAAAATGTTGATTCTACCTATTATCAAAACAGTCAATATGGAAATGGATATGTCTTTCACCAAGATTTGAGTAACTCAAGTCATATACCCCAAGATAGTCCACTTCTCATTGTGTTAATTCATCCAAGTTGTCCAACCCTTGCTAACACTGTCTCTTTGAAGAGCATATAAACTGTAACCCCACTATCATTAAGGGTCTTTGGTTTAAGAGAGATGACCAAATGACCATTCTTTTTATCAATAATCTTCTGGCCTTATTAAAAATAATTAAATTATCCAGAAACTATGTGTCTCACATTTTGCATTTGTCACACTTGCCTGAATAAAACGATCATATTGAAGATAATTTGGTTTCTTTAATGCTATGTAATCATCGTTACAAACATCCATCAGTTCCCATACAATTATTTATAACTAATACAACAATAAGTACATATGTGCATATATATATATAACATACATACATACACACACACATATATGTGTATTATATATATTATATATATATTTCTCTGTGTGTGTGTGTAGTATGCATATGAATACCCACATACTATTCATGTGTGTTTAATGAATACACAGCATTGGGGAGAAAGGGATTAGAAAATGATTCATCATAATCAGAAGCATATACTTCTGAGGAGGGTTGGAATCAAAAGAAAGAATAGAATAAATGGGGGATGGTGGGATAGGATTAAGGGAAATAGAGTTAGTTTTTCACATGTCTACTATGAAAGTGTTTTGCATAACTGCTCATATATAACCTATATTTGGTCGCTTGCCTTATCAATGAGGGTGAGTGGGGAGGGAAGAAGGGAGAAAATTTGAAACTCAAAATTTTAAAAACACATGTTTAAAAAAAATGTTTTCACATGCTACTGGGAAATAAGAAATACAGGAAATGAGGTACAGAAATCCATCCTGCCCTGCAGGAAAATTGAAGGGGAAGGGGATAAGAGAAGGGGGGAAGAGACAGAAGGGAGGGCAGACTAGGGGAAGGGGTATTCAGAATGCTTGCCATCTTGGTGTGGGGGGAGGGGTGAGATGGGGTGAAAATTTGGAACTCAAAATCTTGTGGAAGTAAATGTTGAAAAAAAAGAAATAAATAAAAATTACCATCGAAAAAGAAAAAAAAAGATAACGATTCATCTTTAGAAGGTGGTGCTTATACCTATCTTTAAAGGAAGTTAGAAATACTAGAAGACAGAGATGAGGAAGTAGTACATTTCGGAAAAGAAAGATACACCCAATATTTTCAGAAAATATTGCATTTCTATAGGCTAGTTTACCATCGCACTGAATTACATTAACCTGACGGTGTGTATGAATGTTTAATGATTGCCATTCTCCTCCCTAATCATCAGTGGTCATTTCTCAGTATCTTATTTTCTAGCAGAACCCTTCCCAACTCCAAGACCTAAATTAACTACTAGATATAGGTTAGGAAGATCTGAAGACAGCCAAAGAAATTTAGATGCTCAAAAATAGTCAATTCATAACATTTTATTTTGCCTGTTACTCTAAGGTAATAAGCTTTATGGTGATGGGATGGAGGCCAAACCACCAAACATAGTATTAGGAATAACTCATATAGGAAAAACAAAGAAGCAAGCTCATTTATTATCCATTCTTGTGGCAGATATACCTTACAGAAGCAAAGGCAAGCAGTTATACCTCTGTCTCAAAATGCAAGGTCCTTCTCTCATTTCTCCATTGTCTGGATACTTTGAGGTGTAGAACTTCCCAGAATGCCTACTTCATATTACTTCTTCATATGTTCTTCCTGCCCACTCCATATAACATTGTGCCTAGAATTGTGTTAATCCCTTCCCCCCCAGGAGAAGTTAATATTCATAGGCTCATTAAGCATGCACATCTTAACCAAGCTATAACATTTGTATTACTTTCTTCACTTCTAACCCCACTCCTAATGTCAGCAGGTTTTTTTTTTTATCTCTGGGTAGTATTATTAAAAATAATTCTTCATCAACACCACTTCTTCTGCCCCTGTGACAACTTCTGGATTCTATTGTTAGCATCATTTCCTCCTTATCTGTGGAAACATACTTTCTTGTACCTTACAACAGTAAACACTAAGGGACTTTAAGCAACTATTTTTTTTTCTAGTTTCACATTTTTGTTTCACTTAGGCATGGAACAGTGTGACACATATGAAAGAGCTAAAAGTCTAGACACCAGATAAGTACAAGTATCAGATCTTCTGAATATATTCACTATCCATGTAAGAGAATCAAACCATCAATTCAAGCAGAATATTTAAACAACAGACGCTGTTGTTTAGTTATTATTGCTGTTGTAGCTGCCATTTGGTTGATAGTGTTAGTGGTACTGGTGATAATGATAATGTTGGTAATAATTTAGTGAGAAATCATTTTTTGTCCGTTAACTTCCTGAGTGTTTCCTTCACATCATTGTTCCTCAGACTGTATATCAGGGGATTCAGCATGGGGATGATCACGGTATAGAAAACAGAGCCCATTTTGATAGTGAACCAGGAGCTTTTAGTATTGGGTATACAGTAGAGAAAAAGGACTGTCCCATAGAAGATTCCAACAGCTGTCAGGTGAGAGGCACAAGTGGAGAAGGCCTTATGCCTTGCCCTAACAGAATGTATCTTCATGACAGTTACAAAAATAAAAACATAAGAAGTGAATATGACCACAAGTGTGCCCAACATATTAAAATTTGCAACTATGAACAGTATCAGCTCACTAAAGTGCTTATCAGAACAAGAGGCAGAGAGAATGCCAGAATACTCACAGACAAAGTTATTAATGGTGTTAGTTCCACAAAAAGATAATATAAGGAGAGTGTAGGTGAAGAGCAGAGAGAAGAGTATGCCCCAGGAGTATGCTGCAGCCATCAGCAGTGCACAACGTTTCTGGGACATGATTACCATATATAAAAGAGGATTACAGACGGCCACAAAACGGTCATATGCCATTACTGCCAACATGAAGGTGTCAGTCAAAGCACAGGTAGCAGTAAAGAAGAATTGTGTGATGCAAGTAGGGATAGACATTGTCCTATCTTCTGCAATTAAGTTTTCCAACAGCTTCGGAGTAACAGCAGTGGAGTAACAGAAATCCACAAATGACAAGTGTTTAAGGAAAACATACATTGGAGTGTGTAATTTGGGGTTCTTAATAATAATTGCAATCATTCCAAGATTCCCTATTACAGTGATCACATAGATGGCCAAGAAAACAAGAAAGAGAAGAATCTGAAATTCTGGATAGTCAGAGAATCCCAAGAGAATGAATATGACTGCAGTACTCTGATTTCTGTCAGAGATCATCATGGCTAAAGTCGAAAGGAATTTGATAGTAAATCCTGAAAAACAGAATAGTACAATGAGAATGACAAGGGTAATAAGATGAAGAAGGTAGGTTTAAATAAATGATCACAATTAACAGACATTTAAAGGAATTAAATATTTCCTCTATGAAAGACAACATTTCATAGAGGATAAAAGTTCAACCTTGAAGTCAAAAAGTCCTAGATTCTTATCTTATCTCTGACACATACTAACTTGTGACCCTGAATTAACAACTTAACCTCTTGGTGGCCTAGGAAACTCACTAATACTCCAAGTTACAGGTGAGATGCCAGTCTTCTTTAGAAGAGTTGATTTCACAAAGAAACCTATTCATAGCAAGGAAGTTGGAGATCTAGAAAAAATAATAATAATAATAATTCACTTGTGAAGTTAGTGTTTATTGCAAAGTCAAATCCAATCAGATTTTGTGAGAAATTCATAAAGGATGGATGAAGAAAAGAGGAAATAAGATGGACTCCTACTTCAGAGGAGAAGAAAGGAGAGAAGAGGAAAGGAGAGGAAAGGACAGGAGACAGGAGACTAAAAGAGATGTCATGGTTGAGTGCTGAGAGAGAATGAGAACTTTCCATGTTGTCCCGAACTATACAGAATGAAGAAAATAGCCTCCTTTTAGCTCTTACAATGTATGTGAGTTAATTTTGGATATATTCCCCAAATGCACATGAATCTAAGAATTCATTAATCATCTACTCTATGAAGACAAACGAATGAGGAAGTTAAAAAAAAAGAATTTAGTAAATCACATTCCAGAAAATGTCAATTAACCACCTATGTAATCTTCTATTTGAATCTTTCCCAACCTTTACTTGTATTTCATATCAATCTAATAAATTTATGATTTCTAATAGAATTATAACAGTCAAAAACATTTCTTTATCTATGGTGTTGGACAAAGAAAATGTCCAGGCAGTAAGAAAAATGAGATGATCACTGCCCAGAAGAAATTTATTCTTTATTAGTTGTGTTCCTGCTTTTCAATTTTGACATGTGCAGAAATGGATTTAGTACAAATTATATAGTTATGGGAGGAAATAAGAGACCTAAGCCTTTTTCTGACTTTAGAATAAATTGAACAGAGATGGGGAAAAAAATAAAACTTCATGTGGAGCATCTGAGCTCTTGATGCCTTTATCTAAGGCTTGATGGAAGAAAACTCTTTGGTATTATCTGGCTCAGTCTCTGCACCTGACTGTTTGGAAAGCTAAAGAAAATATTCAACTCAATTCTCTGACATTCAAGTCCTCTTTTAATCTGAACAATAACTACTTACACAACCTTACCTCCATAATGTCTTCCTAAATGAAGTGATTGCTTCAGCTAAAGTATACTAATATTAATTCCCTGAAATTCAATGTGAATTCCCTCCTTCTTCCTTTTACTCATACAATTGCCTATGCCTGAGATGCCCTTACTCTTCATCCCCCATTTCCTTCAGGTTCTCTTGCAATTTGGCTCTTTCAGAAGTGTTCTTTGAGTAGCTATCTTTAAAATTTTTACTTTCTCTATAAACCAATTGCGCAGATTATCTTCAAGAATCTGTGGACATTTAACATGTGGTCTGTGACATCTGTATTTATTTTTTGTGTGTATATGTCCTCTCTTCCTACATGGGGCATGAGTTCTTCAATTCAGAGGCTGATATTTCTTAGCATCCTTGGTGCTTAACACAATATTCTCTGTATAATATATATCTACTAAATGTGTAATGATCATAGTGAAAATGATGATTTGAGAGTAGCACCTACCTCCTTTGCCTGGCAAATCTTTTCAGATCAAGGGATTTACAGAAATTTTCTTATACCAATTTTTGTTTCTGAATAGGAAATAGAAAGAATTTTCTAGGCACATCTATTGTAATCACAAGATTATGGATGGTTGTTTCCTAGATCATTGAAGCAATGAATGTTGAGCTTGGACATGATGGCGAACAATGGCCATTAGTAGAAAATACCTCCTTCTGCCAAATTTGATCATTAATAAGCCAGTAAGGCACATACATAGTCTATGAAAATGAAAATATACATCACTTTTTGAACTGACTGCAGCAAGCCAATAAATGTCCCTCCATTTTGCAGCAAAACTCAGAGTGAGAGACACATCTTCCTACAATACCAGTAACCTATTCTGGGATGGATGTTATCATTTTTACTTCTATCTCAAAAAAAATATGAAAGGGATGCCAAAAACTAATGTTCTCACCCAGCCAGGGCCCAAATAAGTAATCAGAAGAAAGTCTGCTTTTAGAGAATAGTATTTCCTTGAAATCATAGGGGATAGTTAGTATCATAAGTTTATTTTCCATTCCTATTATTTGCTACTGGCTATAAACTCTTTTATTAATATTAATGATGAAGTCTCCCAAGATTAAGCAACAGGAGACAATTCTAATTAACAGTATTGTAAATAATCATCTAACTAAATAATTGACTCCCAATGGGGTTGGATGCTGGCTGTCCAATATAAGAATTCTGTACATTGGAATCTCAAACAAGGTAATGATTTACCTACAATCACAAAGTTAAATGAGCTCTTGAACTCAGATGCAAGATTGTTTCCCACTAAAGTTCTCCTCCTTCTCTTCCACATTAAAAAGCAAAGATAAATTAGGTGGAGAATCTTCAGTGTTTCATCATGGGCCATATTCTTGGTTGAATGTGGGGATTGCAGTCACTTTTAGCAATTAACTCCTGATTCTTCTTGTCCTTTCATATTCAATCAGAAGTGTTATGTTATAAAAGTACTCTGCTCTATATAGATTATTTTTCCAGAAATTGAAATTCATTCTTTGTTATGAATCTGAAATATATAACTACCTATATATCATTTTCATAAAAGAGAAAGAATGTAACATTCCATTACTTTTAAATACCTCAATTCATTGTACAATCAGTAGGTAGTGCTATATGTCTGAGTTATGTGTTATGTGTCTGAGGCTGGATTTGAACTCAGGTCCTCCTGA
This sequence comes from Vombatus ursinus, assembly GCF_900497805.2. Classification (NCBI taxonomy): domain Eukaryota; kingdom Metazoa; phylum Chordata; class Mammalia; order Diprotodontia; family Vombatidae; genus Vombatus; species Vombatus ursinus. The sequence continues at coordinate 277,017 of NW_020954962.1, read as the reverse complement.
CTCCAGGACCTGTGCTTTATCCACTGTGACACCTAGATGTCCCTTATTTGTGATTTTACATGATAAATTATTTAAACATGGGTTATTCAAATAAGTCATTGAAAATGAGACCAACAAAAATATTTTAAAATATTTTTATTAAAAAATTTAACTAAGTTAATTGCCATCATAAGCATCAGACAAGAAAACTCTTGAAAACATGTTAACAGCAAACATTTCATATAATATATTATTTATATATATATAATATAAATAAAATTAAATAAAAAAACAACCAGAAGATGCTATATCTGACCCTGAAAATAAGAGAGAGCTAGTACAATGTATTGAATAAGGAAAACTTTATTCAGTAAAAGACAATTCAAATGTTTATTTTACAAAATAATTTTGATGCTGAGTGACCATACAGTGTACAGAATTGAGTTTGAAGTTGAGTGGGTTTCTTGGTGCCTTTGATGTCTGATCTAGCTCCATACACTCTATAGAGTCTGCCTTCATGGCTATGTGGAACAAATTGTTCCCATTCACCCCCTACAGCAGGGAAATATTTGCATGCAGGATCCCTCCCCCTTCCTCCTCCCCCAATTCACTGAGGGGTTTGAGGCTTGTCAGTTATCTTAAACCTACTTTAGCCCATCTTCTGAGACTGTTTACCAGGGTGTGGCCACCTCACTACTACAGCTTTTTGGAGAAACGGGTGAGAATTGAGTGGCAAGTAGATACCAAAGGTAGATAAGCAGTGCTGAAAAGTGCTCAGTAAACCCTTACACCAGAGGTGATAGTCCTTTCTCTAGTTTTTCATCACGAATTCTTAGAAGTCCTCTATTTCATTAAATATCCATTTTCCTTTGAAAGATTACACTGTTTTACTGGGGAGGTTATTCTTGGTTGTAATCCTACCTCCTTTTCCTTTAGGAGTATCATATTCCAAAGCTTTTATTCGTTTTTCTTGGAAACTGCTAAATCTATTGTGAAACTGACTCTGTTTAAATTGTTTATTTCTTGATGCTTAAAGTATTTTCTTTGTTACCTGAGAATCATGGAATTTGGATATAATATTCTTGAGAGTTTTTATTGAGGGATCTCTTTCAGGACATGATTGGTAGATTCTTTTGATTTCTATTTTGCCCTATGGTTGTATAATTTCAGGGCAGTTTTCCTTGATACTTTCTTGAAATATGATACCTAGGCTCTTTCTTTGATTATCACTTTAGGTAGTCCAATACATCTTTAATTGCTTCTCCTCTACCTATTTACCAGGTTAGATTTTTCTGATATTTCACTTTTTCTTTTATTTTTTCCATTCTTTTCACTTTCTTTTATTGTTTCTTGATGAATTTTGGAGTCATTAGCTTCCACTTGTCCAAATTTAATTTTTAAGGAATCATTTTCTTCAGTAAGTTTTTTTATTTCTTTTTTCCATTTGGCCAATTCTACATTTTTAGTTACTATTTTATTTTACTCCAATTACATGTAAAACCTAACATTTAAAAAATTAAGTTCAAAATTATTTTCTCTCTCTCATTAAGAAGCAAGCAATTTGATATATTTTATACATGTGCAGTCATGCAAAATATATTTCCATGCTATTCATGCTGTGAAAGAAAACACAGACAAAACAACTCAAGAAAAATAAAGAAAAAGTATGCTTCAATCTGCTTTCAGGTCTCATAATTCTTTTCTCTGGAAATAGATAGTATTTTTCATCATAAGTCCTTCTGAATTGTCTTGAATCATTGTATTTCTGAGAATAGCAAAATAATTCACAGTTGATCATCATAACATATTGCTAGTTACTTTTCATGTAAGTCTGCCCAGTTTTTCCTGAGAGTATACTACTCCTCATTTCTTATAGCATAATAGTTTTCCATCACAATCATATACAAGTTGTTCATCATTTCCCAATTGATAGAAATGATGAGGTCTAGAGGTTCAGGGACCCCGAGATCATGACATGTGGGTCCTGCCCAAAAGAATTCAACCCAAGCTTTCTTTCAGTCAAAGACAAGGTTTATTAAAGATCTACCATATTAGCCAGACTCTTAAGGAATCTGAGCACTTGAGAGCTATTGACTAGATTGTAAAAATATGAGCAGTAGTTAGATTATAAGAATCTGAGCATCTTAATAGAGACAAGATGGACCTTATACAGAAGACTGTGGGAGGGATCTAGGAGTGGCCAAATAGTCTGCAGGCACTGTGAGGTAATAGAAAGCCAGGGATCTGGACCATGTAGCCAAGGGAGAATGGAGCCTAGATAAGATTAAGGGTGGCGAGTGTCCATAGGGAATTAAGACAATGGCAAGTTAGGCTAAGGCTAGGTTAAGGGTAACAGAGAATTTGGAGATTGGGCATAGCCACTAAGAAAGGCCAGTTGATGAGATTATAGTCTCAGGTGAAGCCCAGAGATTTGGCCATGTGGGAAAATCCAGAGTTTTTCCTTTTTGAGGTCTAGATCCCATCTTCATCAGACTTCAGGCAAACAAAAATTTAAATAGTTTTTCTTTTTTTTTAAAGTATGCTTCAATTTACATTCAGACTCCATTATTTCTTTATCTGGAGGTGGATAGCATGTTTATTATAAGTCCTTTAGATATGTCTTCTATCTCTGTATTGCTAAGAATAGCTATGTCATTCACAGTTGATCATTGTACTGTATTGCTGCTCCTGTGTACATTCTTTTCCTGGTTCTGCTCATTTAGCAGGCCAGGTTATGAAGAGCTTTGAACAAAAAAAAATAAATAAAAAAAAATTATATATATATATATTCTATAGAATAGAAAATTTGACATTCAAACACAAGATTCAAGAGAAGCACAAAAAGATAAATTTGGAAGAGTAATCACAAGGGGCTCAATAATGTTAAACTTTACATTCTTATATGGGATGATGATGAGGAGGAGGAGGAGGAGGATACACACACATTTTATATATAAATTTGAGAGAAAGGTCTGTAAAGGAGTAGAGGATGATCAGAAATGTCAAAGGCTGCAGATGAGGATTGAGAAAATGCTATTTGATTTAGTCATTAAGAAGTTATTGTTAACTTTGGAAAGAACTATTTCAATTGATGAAATTGGAAGCTATGTTACAAAAAAGTAAAAACAAAGAAGACATGAAGTCAAAGAAACAATTGGACATAGCCTTCTCAAGGAGTTTATCCATAAATGAGAGGAGAAATATAAGATGATGAGTAACAGTGATTGGTTGAAGAGAATTTTTTGTTTGTTTGTTTTGTCTTGATTTGTTTTTGGATAGAGGAAATGTGAGCATATTTCTGGATATTATGTAAGCAACAAATAACTAAGGAGGGATTACTGAGAAAGTAGGAGTTACAGAGGAGGAAATCTGTTGGAGAAAATGTGTTGGAATGCGACCAATGGTGCATTTAGAAGGGTTAGTCTTTGAAATGAGAATGGCCACCGTCTTTGTATGGAACAGAAGTGGAGGAAAAAGAAGCAGAAAACATCTGAATGATGTGAGATGAGGAAGGGAGAAAAGGGAGTTCTTAGTGAATGAGCTCAAGTTTTTCAATGAAATATAAGTCAACTTTCACAACATTGTTCAGCTCTGGCCACCCAAAGATTAGAGGCTGATTACAGCCTGGTTGTCATTTGCTAGTTGACTCACTATTATATAAACCACAACATCCTTTCAAAACCTTTTCTTTCCTCCTCAAATCACTCATAGTTTGTCTTCCCTCTCCCTCTCAGTTGTGAAAGTTGACTTATATTTCATTGAAAAACTTTGTCTATCCTTGAGATCTATTCTCTAGAACACTTTTTTTCAATGAGATGTTTTATATTCTCTTTCATATTTTCTTGTTTTATCATGCCTTGGTGTCTTACAATGTCATTTGAATCCACTTCTCCAATTCTAGTTTTCAAGTAATTATTTTCATCTTTAAGATTTTGTGTATCCTTTTCTAATTGTTTAACCTTCTTTTCTTAATTTTCTTGAAATGTTTTTTCCTAATTTCCTTATTCTCTCTTATTTTATTTTTTTAATTCCTTTTTAATTTCTTCCAAGATTTCTTTTTGGGCTTGTGACCATTTGACATTAACCTTTAGGGTAGGAGTGGCTTTTTTTCTCTTTTTTTAACCTTACTGTCATCCAAATATGAACCCAAATCTTCTTTTATACCAAAATAACTATCAATGATCAGGTTCTTTTTCATTTGCTTACTTAATTTTATTTTTGAGGTCTTATTTTATTTGCAGCAGTTTGGTAGTATTATTATAAAGTTTTAATACTGAATGGTGGGTAATATTGCCCTAGTCCTCAGGTATTTTTTATTTTTGTTTTCTGAATTTTGTCTGGTGGCTCAACCTCAGAGAATACTCTCATCCTTCCCTAAGCCTCAGCTACACTGTCCTGAAAATGTCCTTACTCTCTGTGGTATTGCACTCATGTGGCATGTGCTCACTTCTTCTCACCCACACCCATAGCCAGGGATCATATCTGGTCAGCACTGCTGACCTGACTTCCAGAAACATCAGGGGGTTCTTCAGTCTTCCCTCATTCAGCTATCTACTATTCTTTAGATGAAAGTTTGTGAGGTAAAAGTTCATGAGGTGAAAGTTCCTAAGATGAAATTTCTTGAGGCTATGAATGATGTAACAGTTGAGAGTGCTTCCTTCAGGGCCTACTGTATGTTGATTCAGTAGAGCTGGTCTAGAGGTGTTTCCACTTCACTCAGACCAAACCTCAGCCTCTGGAGACTTTCCTGTGGTCCTCCCAAGCTATCTTAGGAGGACAACTGCTGTACCCCTTTATTTTTACTGTTCTACATTCATTTCATGTGATGTTCTGTCTGTTTATGAAGGAAATCTGGAGAACTGAGACATTTCTGAAATACTCTGCCATCTTCCCAGAATATGTCATACTACATAGCACCCTCTTACCATGATCAGAATATAGTAAATGGGGGCAGCTAGATGGTGCAATGGATAGAACAACGGACCTGTAGTCAAGAGGACCTGAGGTCAAATATGGTCTCAGACACATGAAACTTACTAGCTCTCTGACCCTGGACAAGTCACTTAACTGCAATTGTCTTGCCTGAAAAGAAAAAAAAAAGAATATAAGAAATGAAATACAGATGTTTGAATTCAACCATAGATGATTCATATTGAGAATTTTATTGAGATTTTTTTTTTTCCTGAGCAGCTCATAAAGTTAACAGGCGCATAATACTAAGATGTATGTTCCAGTTCATCTTTGGCACTAGAGAGAAGGAAAAAAAGAAGAAAGATGGAGTTAGGAATTGTAGAGGTGTCTGACAGACCATGAGACTACTATAGCCTCTTGGTTATCTGCTTCAGGCCCTTGCTTCTGGACACGTAGTAAAGACAATGTTTGTTGGAAGTCACCTGTCTCTCTCAGAGAACTTAGAGATACATCCACCAAATTTATCACCTTCACCCATTCCTCTTACTTTTGGTTTATCAGGACTCCATTTCAATTCATTCTTTTGTTATATAATAATTATTTTATTATTCATATTTTCATCTTTTTTATAATGTTAAGTAATCTCAAACAAATAAATACCTAAATTGTATAATAGCTTCTCCTGAGTGCTTAGCTAGGACACAAATTACTTGTCTTTTCCATATGAATAGATTTAAACCTTTCAGAGCACTTCTTATAAATATAACCTGACCTGCAATGTCAACACCTTTCTACTGCTTTTTAAGGGAATGGTATTCAAATCAGCAATAACATTGCTATAAAAAAAAAAAAAAACAGATGTTTTCATTTATTGCCTCAGGGCTTCACTCACAAAATCTGTTATTCCTCAAACTGAAATTATCTTATACATATAATGCCACTCCCTTTTAGTATATAAAGTCTTGGAGGACAGAGACTATTAAAAGGAAGAAAAAAAATATTACATTCCATAGCACAACCTCTGACAGAGAGTAGGCACTCGATGCATTTTTTTTCTATTCGTTCAAGTGATTATCTTAGATGGATGGCAAATTGCTGAGACCTTAACAAATAAAAATTTAAAAAAACACATTTGGAAGCTATGTTATGTAGTGAAAAAAGTGCTCCTTAAGAGTCAGAACAAGTCCAAATCCTATTTCTCTCATTACCTGAGTAACCATGTGTAAGTTTTTTAACATCTCCCAGCTTAACTGGAGAAAATAGTACAGGAGCATACACAGCAGTCACAACATGTTTTTATTAAGAAAATTCATGGATTCTTTTTGGAAAGGGGATAATTTTTTGATTTCACTGCTAAGCATGTAACCAAGGAGATCACTGGCAAAAATGAAGCCTCTGTATATGACAAAATATGTATAGCAGCACTTTTTTCAATAGTAAAGAAATGGACACAAAATTTATGCCATCAATTAAGGAATATGCAAACAAATTGGGGTACATGAATATTGTTGTGTTGTAAGAAATAAAAATGAACATGTCAAATACAGGGAAGCATGGGAAGACATGAATGGATGGTAAAGGAAAGGAAGGAAACAGAGCAAAAAAAAGGCTAAAAATAATAACACTGATAAAATAACAATGGTAGTAATAATAGTGAACATGTGTAGAATAATGTTACTGGAAAGAATGACAACCAGAAAAGAACTAAAAATCAATATTGTGGACTTATAAAGAATAATTGGTTCCCATAAAGGTATATATGAAGACATCTTACTCCTTTGTAAAGATGGATATGAGAGAAGTCCATCAATGTAATGTAATGTAAAACACTACATTAAATATCTCTGTTAGTGATTGTAACACTTGCCAAATGGTAGTCTATCCAATAAGTAGGGAACTATTACTTAGGAATAATTAATTGCCTGTTTGATGGATTTTGACAACAGATTTTATGACAATAGCTCAATCAGGAAGCATATTATCATGACAAATAATTTTAGTGAGTAAAATTTTTGATATTCATTAATTTCCTGAGGGTTTCTGTTATATCTTGTTTCTCACACTGTAAATTAGTGGATTTAGCATGGGGATTACCACAGTATAAAAAACTGAGGTTACTCTAACTATGAGCCATGAGCTTTTGGAATTAGGAACACAGTAGAGGAAGAGAATAGACCCATAGAAGATGGTAACAGCTGTCAGATGGGAGGCACAGGTGGAGAAAGCTTTACATCTCCCACTCACTGAATGCATTTTCAGAATGGTGACAAAAATACAAATATAGGTTGTGAGGTTAATGAAGAGACTGCAAAGTACATTAAAGTTAGCAACAATAAAAAGTATTATTTCACTAAAGTGCTTATCAGAGCAGGAGGCTGAGAGGATGACAGAATACTCACAGAGAAAATTATTAATAACCTTAGTCCCACAAAATGACAAAACAATGAGAGAGTAGGTAAGTATTAGAGAAGAAATTGTGCCCCATGGATATGCTACAGCCACCAGAAGGGTGGAAAGTTTCTGTGACATGGAAACAGAGTAAAGCAGGGGTTTGTAAATGGTGATGAAACGATTGTAGGCCATCACTGCCAGTAGGAATGTCTCTGTCACCACAAAGGTAGCAGTAAAAAAGAACTGTGTGATGCAAGCCTCGATGGAGATAGTTCTGTCTTCCACAATTAGGTTTTCTAACAGTTTAGGTGTAACTCCAGTGGAGTAACAAAAGTCCACAAAGGATAAGTGGCTGAGGAAGAAGTACATGGGGGTATGGAGCTTGGGGCTGATCCTGATGATCACGATCATGCCTAGATTCCCTACCACGGTGACCACATAGATGGTCAAGAACAATAGAAAGAGGGAGACTTGGAGGTCTGGATAGTCGGAGAATCCTAAAAGGATGAATATGACTGAAGCACTCTGATTCTTGTCACTGGTTCTCATGGCCTCTCTGGAAAAGAATTCAAAATAGATTCTGAGAAGGATAAAAAGAAATAAAATGAGTTACTCAGGTAGTGTAGGGAATGAAATCCCAAATTGAGGAAAATGTATTATTAACTTACATTTTGGAAGTAATGGAGTAATTTAAAAATAAATACTGTAAATGATATTTTCATTTTGAGAAAAAATCAGTATAACAGGAAGAGAAGAGTAGAGAGAGACACAGAGAGACAGAGAGAGACAGAGGCAGAGACAGAGGCAGAAAGACAGAGAGAGAGAGAAAAAGAGAGAGAGAGAGAGAGAGAGAGAGAGAGAGAGAGAGAGAGAGAGAGAGAGAGAGA
>NW_020954962.1:155462-268839 GCF_900497805.2 Vombatus ursinus | reverse complement strand
AGAGAGAGAGAGAGAGAGAGAGAGAGAGAGAGAGAGAGAGAGAGAGAATTAAATTAGAGACCGAGGCAGATTATATTCTGAATTCAGAAGTCATTTAGCCCACCCTGCACTAGGGTACAAGGTTACCTTTCCCATGATCATTGGCATGTCATTATCTAACCATTGCTTAAAACTTCAAGTGTGGAGGAAGCCACAGCTTCTTGCCACAGCCTCTTTCATTTTTCAGTAGATTTCATTATCAGTCATGTGATGTCAGGAGGATCTGAGTTCAGGTGTTGTCTCTGATATATACTAGTTGTTTAACTCTGAGTAAATCACTTTATCTCTTAGTGCTTCAGATAACACTCTAAGACTAAACTCTAACAGAGTTCAAGATCTGTGTAGGTAGAAGTTTGTTCAAAAGGAGCAAACTCTTTTACCAACATCTCTGCATAAGATGAATTCAAAGATTTGAACAAAAAAAGTAATACATTAGGAGAAACTATTCCTCATATATCCATAATTGTCTTTTTTAAAGTATTGGTCCATATTCTGCGTGCTAAGAAAAAGAAGAAGCAATGTAATCCCTTTTGCACATTAAACCTCTTCAAATTCCTGAAGTGGGAATTCCAATATCTGCACCCTGAAGTGTCATTCTCTGCAGCTGGAGGAAAAAAAGAAAAGCTCACATGGAGAGAGATTTGTCTTTGTATCAGTGGAATTTGCAATTAGCTTTTGGGGACTGCAGTAGAAGGAACCCAATGAGGAATGAACCTGTGCTCAAATTGGCAAGAGTCTTCCAAAGTTAGCTTGAGCGAGACCCACCAGTCTGCTGCTCCCCATCCATCTTCATGCTATATTGCTTTCTTTTCATTCACGCGCTCCCTTTTGACACCTCTAGCTTTGGGAACAGTACTCAAGTAAATATTGCCATTCCTAGAAAGTTCATCTCAATCAATTGCTCTATAGATCTACTCGCCATCTATTTGCCTCCAAAATCAAAATACTTTTATCTGCCCATCACAATCTTATAAATGTTGTCTTCCATTATTAGAATAATAGCTCCATTAAGCCAAAGACTACATATTGTAGGAGTATGTGTGTGTGTGTGTGTGTATGTGTGCTTGTTTTAAACTTTGTATCTCCAGGGGATATTTATGAGTATTAGCACAGTGACACATGGCAAAGAGTAAACACATTTAAAAAATCATTCATTCATATGCATATCCTCCTTATTCGAAAGATGAAGAACTTGAAAATGAAAGCAGTTAAATGGCTGACTGAGCAGGTAAAGGGAGGGACAGTGAGTGAGTGATAGACAGTGAGTGATAAAGTGAGAAGATGACTGCATTTGAAGTTAGAGGGGTTGGCTTGAAATCCTGAATCTATCACATTATTTGTGTGTCCTGGAGAAAGTCATTTAACAGCTCTAGATGTCCTTTTTCTAGTCTGAAAATAAGAGGACTTGATGCACTCAAAGGTTGTTTTTGAATATAAATCTATCATCTCATGAATACACTAGCAGAGCTGAAGTTCACATCCAGGACCTGTAGACCCAAATTCTATGTTTTTTCAAATATATGATATTCTACTGTTCTTCATCTACCAAATGAATAGATCTATTTCACATAAAATTGAAAATCAAATTTCATTAACTATTCTTTATGAATTCCTCAGATTTTACCTTCTCTTATCTTATCTTTTTATTTTTTTCCAAAATGAGGGGATTTAACAGGGGGTACTTTTTGAGTTCACTTACAGCTGTACATCTCTGGTGCTATGATCCTTGGGGCACTAAGGATTCAAGGGCTAAATCCATGATTTTATCATCTCATGGATTGTAACCTCCCAATTGCACCTCTACAGAGAACATGATTTCATCCAAAACTGACCTTTAGTACTTTATGTCATCAACAAAATGTACTTTTCTGTCTTCATACATTTGCTCTCTCCATGTTTCCTGCCTTAACATCTTCATTTTTTCTCTGTTTCTCCAAGTCTTAACCCTTGTGCATGGATAGCTCAGATCCCACCTGTTTGCAAAGCCTTTCAGTACAGCTCCCTATCAATTTATTCCTCTCTCCTCTCAATACCTGATGCTTGTTTTCTGTGTGTGATACTCAGTAGGTCATTTGTGTATGTTCTTGGTATCCAAAGCAAATTTGATATTTAAATTTTCATGTCTCATCTGCTGATTAGATTGTAAGACCCTCCAAGATCATATAGTCTGATGGTGCCTTGTTTTTCTCCCTAGGCAATAAAAAATGACCAATAAATGGAAGAAGGAAAAGGATAATGAAGAGGGTGAAGGTAATTAAAAAGAGATATAATAAGAAGAAAGAGGAGGAGGCAATTGCCTTGGCAATTTTGTTCTCTGCTTGCTTTCTGTCTTAAACTACAGAGGCCTTTTGGGAAGGAGGTGGGGGGTCAGGGTGAGGCAAAGAACATCTTTCCCTTCAGGTCTGGGGCACTGACATGGGAAAGGAGTCCAATTCAAAGAACATCTACTCACCAGAAATTTGACTATTTGACTTGATTATCCCTAAATCTGTTGTGTTGTGATTAATGAGCCTGATGTCAAATTGAAAGATGACATGATTTACTGAGAAGTAGACTGAGAGCCAGAAGACACGAGGTGGTATTCCAAAACAGCCACTTATTAGTAGTATGACTTTATTTTTTTTCTCCTTTCATTCATCAAATGAGGAGCCTGGACATCATAATAGCTAAAGTCGCTTTCAACTATAATTCAAGCTGTGATTCCAAGATTCTACTTCTACTGTTCTAAACTTTTTTTTAAAGTACTAGGTAGGCTAGCAAGAGGAGCATAGAGTACACTGATATAGATCATTAAATACTTTTCTCTGACCCTGGTGAGGCAATCATTTCAGGCTAATTCATAGAGTGAACAGAAAGCAAGAGAAACTTTATGTTATTGTGTCAGGAAGTTTAGTCTGGGGAGAATCCTATAGATCATATATGTGGCCTCAGGACCTTTGGGACCTAACATATAAAGAATCTCCACTGACCTCTTCTCTGGGAACAATACAGCACATCATTAGACAGAACTCTGAGTCTCCAGTGTCCCTTTTACAGAATTTTTTTTTTACTCACAGACGATAAGTACAATAGAGGATTTTCCATGCAAAGTCATTTGCAGCTGGCCAAAATCTCTTTTAAAAATATAAATGCAAAGGATCACTAAAGTAATGCAATGATGGAAAATTTTGATGAAGACCAACATTTTAATAAAAATTATATCCAATCAGAGGTCAGGGCACAATTTGACCCCATCATCCTCCCCCACACACATACCCAGGATGAACAACACATGATACTGCAGGGTGGGAGGAATGGCCTGTCACCCTGTGACCAAAAGATAATTTTTACATCATCATCATCATCATCATCATCTTCATAATCATCTTCATCTTCTTCTTTTTCTTTTTCTCCTTCTTCTTCTTCTTCTTCTTCTCCTTCTTCTTCTTCTCCTTCTTCTTCTTCTTCTTCTTCTGCTACTGCTGCTGCTTCTTCTTGTTCTTGTTCTTCTTCTGTCAATCAGTGATCAAAATAGTGCAATAAGGTTTGCTAAGTGCTTTTTATTTGTTCTTATTTTACATCACAAACCTCTACTTGGTAACGCTGGAACTAGGAGATCCAATAATTACAGGCTCTGCTCTGGACATGTTGTTGCTTTTTCCTTCAGACTAAGTCTAGCACGTCTGAATTTAAAGTACAATCCCTTTTGTCAACTCTTTTTCTTACCGCATATCTGCATTTCTTTCCTGGAAACCATGTTGCCTTCTCCTCAAGGAAGAAATTGTCTTTTTATGCCAGTTATGAACTTCTTGGTTTTGTGTGAAGCCTGGACAATACTGAAATGGAATGTATAAGGCACATTGTCTTGAATAAAATTATAATTCAAATAAAAACTCTAACAACACTATTTGCAAAAACAACAATAATAACTCTTAGTTTTATAGAAGCCTTAGTTTATAATTTAAAAATTACTAAACTCACAACACTCCTAAAATTAAGATAGAAAGAATCAACAGAGAACATCTCCAGAGCTGTGGTACAGTGGGCCCGGAGTTCTGCATCACTGTACTCACATACAAATATGTATACTCATATGCATACACAGACACAGATACATATAAATGTCATTTCATTAGTAAGTTTCTTAAGGTCAGAAAGTATCTCACTCTTTTTTTATACGTACCTCTAACCCCTAACACATCAAGCACATTATTGTTTTTCAGTTGTCTCAATCATGTCTGCTTCTTCATGACCCCTTTTGGAATTTCCTTGGTAAAGATACTATATTGGTTTTCTATTTCCTTCTCCAGCTTATTTCACAGACAAAGAAATTGAGGCAAACAGAGCAAAGTGTCTTGCCCAGGGTCACAGAGTTAGTAAGTGTCAAAGGCCAAATATGAACTCATGAAGATAAGTCTTCATGACTCCCTACCTACTGTGCTACCTACCTGTCCCTAGCACATAGTAGGCCTTAATAAAGTCATGTAAGTGACAGAGATAAGGTTTTTATCCAGGGTTTCTTGATTCTGAGGTTAGCCATCTATTCAATGTACTGCTTTTCTTCTAGTACCTGGAAAAAATCTGATTTTGAAATATGACATAACCCTGACCTTATGAAGTTTATATCCTAAGGGGGGAGACAACACATATATGTATGTATATATGTATATTATTTATTTGTATATATACTCATATATGTACATACATACATACATGCATTTATGTGTATACATACATGATTGTAACTATGATTTATTAATATAATATAATCTCAGAAAAAATCTTTATGAAAGTGAAGTTGACAGATAAATGAAACTTTACTTAAAAGGCACATTAATTTTATTAATATCTCTGTGTATAACACCCATATATGGAGTATATATGCATTTATTTTTTAAGCATTTTTAGATGGAAAGGCTCATTTTATTATATTTTATATTCATTATATATAGTATGCATTTAATAAAAGTTTATTGATTTAATATAAAAGGAATGGGGAAGGTCTTATTGTATTATTTAACAACTATGGTACCAAAGTTTCTCTGAAGACTAGTTTAGAATATATATTTTATATGTATAGACATATACACATACATATATATATTATCCAGTGTTCCTTTGTTATTATTGTTGAGTCATATCAGTCATGTCTGAATCTTCATGACCCAATTTTCGGTTTTTTTTGGCTATGATATTGGGATGCTTTGCCATTTCCTTCTCCAGCCCATTTTACAGATGAAGAACTGAAGTAAACAGGCTTAAGTGGCTTGTCCAGGTTCACACATCTAGTGTCTGAGGCCAGTTTGGAACGCAGGGAAGTGAGACTCCACATCTAGCACTCTATCCACTGTATCACCTAGTTGCCTCTGATGAGAACTTCTGGTAGTAGCAAGGGGCCAATGACTGGAGTGCTTTGGTTCTGTGTCACTCAGTCATGTCTGACTCTATGTGACTTTATAGTACATGGGGGTTTTCTTGGCAAAGATGTTGGAGTAATTTGTGATTTCCTACTCTGGTGTATCCCCATTTTACAGATGAGGAACTGAGATAAAAGTTGTTAAGTTACTTGCCCTGGGTCACACACCTAGTATCTGAAGCTGGATTTGAATTCAGATCTTCCTGATTCCAGGACTGGTGATCTATCCACTCTGCTACCAAGCTGCCCCTCTTTGAATGTTAATGATATATGATTACCATTAGAAAAAATCAATTTCTTTCCTACAAACAGTTTATACTCAGTACTTCCTCACAACCATGCTTTTTGTAATAAAAATCCAGTAGAACACATAAATGTACACAGATACATGCGGAGAGACAGGTAGACTCCTTTTAGAAAGGTGAAAGGGAGAGAGAGAGAGAGACAGACAGACAGACAGAGATAGACAGAGACAGACAGAGACAGAGACAGAGATAGAGAACCTGAAGAGTCCTTATAGCTTTAAAGAGCAATAGTTAAGTTTTTTGGAATTCATTTGGCAGATGATCTCATCAGAAATTTAAGCATTATTTCTGAATAGTATTACTGTCAAGGGCTGTTGGTTATTTAGACCTTATCAGAACTAAAACAAAGAACAATGGGAGCTATTTAAAATATGAATTGAAAGACAATTTCTAATATAGAGTTACCCATGTTGACAGAGGAGAGAGCAAGGAATCTTTCTCTCCACTTTACAAATGAATAAATCAACAAATACTTAAGCTTGTATGATGTTAAAAACTGTATTAAGTACTTTGGAGGATTAAATTTGCCTTTATATTAATTCTATTAATTCATTTAGGTACTCCAGGAGTTGGTGACTGTTACTTTCTTCTAATCCTGAGTATGGTCACTCATGAAAGTGTTTGTTTCTGGCAGGCCTCTAAAAACCACCTGCTCACACCATTAGTTAATAACTTACTTTTCTGCACTTTTCTTCTCTGTGAAGTAATGGAAAGGTGTACATTGGAAAAAAAGTAAAAAAGTATTCAATCTTGTGAAATCAGTAGATTTATTTTTTAAATAAATTGTCAAGGAGCTTTAAAGAAAGGTTTTGAAGCAGATGCTACATCATAGGGCATGTTGTAATGATTTTCTGGCAGTGATTTTTTTTTTTTCATTTCAAACTTTCTTCATGTAACTAAGAATTTTCCTGACTACCTTTCAGATAGTTGTAGAAGCCAAAGGTGTGACAATGAGAGAAGGGGGTAACTGAATAGGACTTAGAGAATTTATTAAATATCACCATAAATTTCATCAGAATAGTTCAGCCAGTAGTCATAGAATCCACATAAATGATCTTATCGAGAAATGATTTTGAGATCCATTAATTTCCTAAAGGTTTCCTTCACTTCATTGTTCCTTAGACTGTATATCAAGGGATTTAGCATAGGAATAAGCACAGTATAAAAAACAGATCCCACTTTGATTGCAAGCCATGAGTTTTTGGAATTGGGAGTACAATAGAGGAAGAGGATGGTGCCATAGAAGATGGTAACAGCTGTCAAGTGGGAGGCACAAGTGGAGAAAGCTTTATATCTCCCACTGGCTGAATGCATTTTGAGGATAGTGATGGAAATAAAAAGATAGGATGTAAGGATAATGATGAGGGTGCAAAATGTACTGAGATTTGCAAAGATAAAAAACATTATCTCACTGAAATGTTTATCAGAGCAAGAAGCAGAGAGAAAGATAGAATATTCACATAGGAAGTTTTTAATGATTTTGGTCTCACAAAATGACAATACAAGAAGTGAGTAGGTGAATACAATAGAAGAAATTATGCCCCATGTGTATGCCATAGTCATTAGCAGTACACAGAATTTTGGGGACATGGAAACTCTATAGAGCAAAGGATAAGATATAGCAAGAAAGCAGTCCTAGGCCATCACTGCCAACATGACCATCCTTGTCACAACACAGGAGACGCCAACGGAGAACTGCGTAATGCAGTCTTTGATGGAGATGCTTCTCTCTTCTACAACTAAGTTTTCTAGTAATTTTGGTGTAATTACAGCGGAGTAACAGAAATCCACAAAGGACAAGTGACTGAGGAAAAAGCACATAGCAGTATGGAGTTTGGGGCTGATCTTGATAATCATAGTCATTCCCAAGTTTCCCACCACAGTGACTTCATAGATGATTAGGAACAGGAGAAAGAGGGGCACCTGGAGCTCTGGGTAATCAGAGAATCCTAAGAGGATGATCATGAGTGGAGAACTCTGGTTCTTGTCAGTGTTCACCATGATTCCTGTTGGAGAGAATTAGAAATGGATCATGAGAAACAAAACATAAGTGAAATTGAGAAAAGGAGGATAAGGGGCAGGTTATGAATTGGTAATTATTATTATTATAATTATGAAAATAGTTATAACATTAGTTTCATCCATTAGCGCTTATTTTCAAGTCCTATACATTTTGAATTGAGAGAAAATCATGGAATATGAAAGAAGTTAAAGGAAGAGTGACATAGATAATGGTCGGAATATATAAGTGACTAAATTTGCAGAATCTACTATAATCTGTACTTTAAGAAATGTTCATTCTAGAAAATATAGTAAATCCAGAACCTTTAAAGGAAGGAGAGTTCCCTTGCTCCTAAGGCAGTCTATTTCACTTCTTTACCCATCACAATGGAAGCATAAAGTTTCATCTGCCCTTCTTTTTTGTATTCATTATATCCAGAATATGTCACTTCTACCCATTCAATCTAGTTTACTCCCTGGAAACCAGCAAAAGAAGTCTCATATCTTTTTCACATAACAACCTTTAAATCATTTGAAAAGATATATAACTCATAATCCCTAAACTATTTCTCTACTCTTTTCTTGTAAGAGCAGTTGTCACAAGACAAAGTAACAGTAAAAGCCATGTATTTCTATAGTATCAAAAGTTGGACATATTATTTGCAGTAATTTCAGTAGGAAGAATTCAGTGAAAGATTTTTATGAAGAATATATTTCAGTAGTTTTCCTAGCATGATAACACAATTGAAGTAATGTGTCCATTAACATAAAAATTCACATTAGCGTTAGTATGCCATACAGGTAGTTAATGACTGAGTTCTATGTGTGCAGTCAGGAAGACCTGAGTTCAAATCTCTCCTCAGACACTTACTACCTGTGACCCTAAGAAAATTACTTAGCCTGTGTTTGCCTCAATTTCTTCATTTTTAAAGTGGGCTAAATAATAGCAGCTACCTCCCATGGGTTGTGGTGAAGATCAAATGGCATAATATTGGTAGTCAATGTTATATTAATTTTAGTTATCATTTTTTTGAATGGTGCTTATCCCAACTCTGTGCCTTAATGATTGTGTAATCATCAATCAATCACTTCACCTATTTTGCCTGAGATTTATAACAACAAAACAGTAAGTAACATTTAAATAGCATTTTGTTTGTGTCATTTATTTTGCTAATTGCTTTGCAATTATTATCGGGATAACCTGGATAAATAGTTGCTATTATTATCCCAATTATACAGATTAGGAAACTGATGCAATTAGCCATTAAAACATGGCTTGCCCAATGTTGCAGAGCTGGTAAGTGTCTTGAATTTAGATTTGAACTGAGGTGTCTGAGTCAGTCCCTGACTCCAGGCCTGGATCTTTGTTGATTGCATTGTAAAATACTAAGTTGGACTATAAAATATTAAAATTACTTTTCCACATCTAATATTATATGTCCATTGTTTTAAAGTCATTTCCATATCTATTACACTAAAATCTTATGGTCCTTTCCACTCTTTCTAGGTAGGATGAAAAGAATCCTCAGAGAGAGGGAAGGTCTGATTAGTCAAATGCTAGATTCAACTTCCAGAAGTTGTTTCTTGATAGCTAGAGGCTGTATTGGAAAGAAAGCCATCATGAAGCTATTGGGAAGAAGTAGAGAAAGCCTGAAATGGTCTGTATTAAGGATCTGATCTATTATCTTTTCTGCCAGGGAATACTTATGTCTGTCCCATTAAAGAAAACCAGAAAGCCACAAAGTGAAGGGAGAGAGAAATAAAGAGAGAGAGAGAAAAAAGAGAGAAAGAGACAGAGAGATAGAGAGACAGAGAGACAAAGAGAGAGACAGAGAGAAAAAGACAGAGAGAGAAATCAAATCAAAGAGGGTAGAAATCTAGTTCCATTGAGAGTCAAGGTAGTCATGAGTTGGTTATTTTGAATTGGGAAATGGGTCAGGGAAGATGGGATGGTAGTTAGCATTTCAATTTGGATTTCTCTTTGTATAGAAGGCTATGAGAAGAGCATTCTCCAATTCCATAAGTGTCCAGGAACAATGGCAGTGACCCAGCATGCTGCCTGAAAATTGAACGTTCAGAATAGGCAAATACAAATGTATGACTTATTCCAATGCCACTTCTCATCCAAGAATAACAATGTTCACTTTTCTAGTCCAGTCTCTACGAGTTCAAAATATTTCTACATGTTACTTTTATCCCTTCTAAATATTTTCCCCCTCTTCATTCATTAAGTGTACGAATTTCAGCTTGTAGCATTTATGCTTCTTTTCTCACTTGAAACAAAGTTTATACCTGAGAATATTTCTTATTAATTAGCATCTTTTGTTGTAATATTGTGGCCAATATTTGGCATTTCATAAATTCTAATGAACTGCCATTTGCTTATTTTTCAAATATTTATGTGATCTCCTGACCTTTTATAAAGGATAACATATGCCTTTCCTAAGTATCACAGCCTATCTGTCCTTGTGCCCCTTTAAATGGCTTCACCAAATTTTCACATATAAGATCAGTTAGTACATTAGTATGGAAAGAAAGATTCCTCATTGAAGTATTAGAGCTGTTTATAACATACAATTAGAGAGTTACCTGAGACTTTCAGTCCTTTTTCAGTCATGTCTGCCTATTCATGACCATTGGGGTTTTCTTGACTAAGATACTGGATTGATTTACCATTTCCTTCTCTAGCTCATTTTACAGATTAGGAACTAAGCAACAGAGTTAAATGACTCATCCAGGGTCACACAGATAACACTTGTCTAAGGCCTCATTTGATTCAGACCTTCCCAACTCCAGGTCAGTACTCTATCCACTACATTACCTAGTTGCCCCTTGTTATTTAGTTTTTTTTTTCTTCAGTCTTATTCCCTGAGACAGAAGGTGGCTAAATGACTTATCCAAGGTCATTGAATTCAAACATTTCTTATTAAAATCTTCAGAGGTAGAGCTAGGACAAAGATCCTCCTCATTCATTATTTCCACTGTACTACACTATTCTTCCTGTATATATGATACTTATGCAGGTATGCATGTTAACGTATGTGTGTTTATATATATATATATGTATATATATATATAATATATATATATATATATATAAACACACACACATAGACACACACATGCAGCATAGTTAAGAAATAACCAATGAAAATAAAAGGTGGGTGGCTGAAAGCTAAATCCCGTGAAAAAACTTTCTATGTGTCTGTCTACTTAGTTATCTAGATTTTCTGCTACTGTTTCAAATTCACCCATTTCTTTTCTGCATTTCTGATGTCTTCAATG
Organism: Vombatus ursinus; assembly: GCF_900497805.2. Taxonomy (NCBI): domain Eukaryota; kingdom Metazoa; phylum Chordata; class Mammalia; order Diprotodontia; family Vombatidae; genus Vombatus; species Vombatus ursinus. The sequence goes on along the minus strand of NW_020954962.1, from coordinate 257,814 downwards.
GATTTGTATGCTCAGTGACTCTAGCTCACACCTAAAGGTTTATGATTTATTATCATAAATTTAGACCTTGAAGACTTACTAGCCGCCTAGTTCAGTCATTCATTTTGTAGAGGAGGCGACTGATGCACCAAGGGGTTAAATGATTTGTTCAAGGTCATACAGGTATTACACAGGAGAGATTTCATTCTGACATGGTTCCTCTGTGTACACATCTGACCCTCTGTCCACTTCACTGCCTCTCATCTTCAAAACAATCAATTGCAGAATGGAAATAACTCTGTTTGAATTATTGTTAAAAATAAAATAGACTATTAATTGTCCTCAGCCTGTATTCAAGTTCTCCCATAAACTTACACTCATGAACTCTGATTTTCTTTCCCAAATGTATCTGTACAGCTAGCGCTAGTTTCCATCTAAAGAGTATATTCTATATACCCTCAACACAATGTATATTCTTGGTTCCACACCTTTGCTCTCGCCATAGCCCTTACCTTAGTCACCTCTTTCTGGTTTTCTAATTGTAGAAATAATGAATCTACTGAAGTACTGAGCAAGCATCTCAATTTTTAAACCATTTATTGACCATTCTCTGTCCATTGAACATCTCTGTCTGTCTCTCCTCTCAAAGTTGTAAGACAATTCTAAGGCACGTTAAGCTCTTACTTTTGTTTTTAGTACCAGTGTGGAATTTTGTATGCAGATGTCCACTTCCTTGACATGGAGTAAAATGAGCCCCTTCATGGCAGGAAATGTATTTTTTTTTTTTTACAGATTTTGTCTTTCTATGTGTTGAACCAGATACATACAATTGGTGGAAATAATCATTAAGAAGAAGTAGAAAGAAAAATGTCCTTATATCACGCAGGTCACCTCACCAACTTAGTCAATGTGTTCCTTTTAATAAGCTTTAATTGTTCAGAAGATCTGCCTGATGTCAATCCCAATCTCATTCTATATAACTTCTATCCTACTACTTCTGATTTTATACTACTCTATTCAAGACAGCCGTGATTCTCTCCTTCCCATCCACATCTCATTTCAGGATTAATTGTACCCCTCCTACTTGTCCACTCTGATGGCATTACGGTCTTTTAATGCATTAATGTATCTCAATCAATCAAATCATTGCTTATTGTCAAACATCTAAGTTGATTGAAACCTTGTTTTTAGGTTTTGTAATCGCATGTAAGTCTGAAAATCTTTGAGGAGAGAGCTCTAAAAATATTTATTTTCATAGTATAATCTAATGATAATTTAGGGTCAAAGAATATTATTACTGTTTTTTTTTATTAAATAATAGATTTTTGTGCTTTATCTGGATCTTTGATTCCACAAGTACAAGGAGCTTTAGACATGTAAACTGCCTCCATTGATGCAGCTGCAGATATCTTTTACAACTTACAGCTTCAAATAATTCTTTAGGAGTACAGAGTTTAACTCTTTTTTCTTTGCTCATTTTTTCTCAGTGAAGATGTTTCACAGGCAGAACATGAACCAAGGTTGTCCTTATTCCTAATCTAGCATTAAATAGACCATGCTATCATTCCTGTATACTACTCTTTACTATTTCCAGTATGCATTTTTTTAAAATTTTATTTTTGCAAGATACATAATTTGGTTCCTTTCTAACATTATCTCCTGACAATTTTCCTATGTGAAGCCACAGTTGCTATCAAACTGCTCTGCTCATTATTCTCTGAAGGTAATATATGCATTTCTGCTTTCATGTGTTTGTACATACCATTTTCCCCAAAGTGAAATGCCTTCTCTTTTGATCTCTACTAAATTTAATCTAGTCATTCATGCATAGCTTGCTTAAGTTAAGCTTTTGCTGGTAATCCCAGTTTCCTCGCCCATTAACATTCTTCTTTCCTCACAATTTCTGTAGCCTTGATTGTAACTGCCAGTGGAACTTTAACAAAAACTGCATTATATTAGTATTGGTCTTTGTATGTACCTGTCTCTTCTTTCCATATACTAAAAAGCTATTGTGAGAAGGGACTCTGGTTGGAAGGGACCTCTTACTATTCATGGATATTAGGTTCCCTACACAAAAATGGTGATTAAAAAATGAATGGTAAAGATGATGATGATGATGATGATGATGATGGTGATGATAATGATGATGAAGATGATGATAAAGGTGATCTGAGATAGCATTCCCACTCTCCCTTTATTTTTGGCAGTTCTTTTCTGATTTATCATTCAAGGAACTATTGAAAGGAATATTCTAGCTTCCAGTCAATAGACCAGAAAACAATTTATAGAAAGAAATAACCAGACATATATTCTTACCAGAGCATAGATTCCCCTAGATGTCTCATTTCCTAGATCCATAGTACAGATGGTATATCATAGATCATTTTCATGAAACCTGATTATGATACTTATGGTGAGTATCTTACATTTGCCTCCAAGTCTTTTGGGATGCAGACTCTAGAGACTCTCTACTGACCCTACATATGTGGGATCAAAAGAAGTAATTCAAAAAAAAAATGCCTCTGATATGTCATTTCCAAAGAATGGAATTTTCTAGAAAGTATATTGGTCTTGAAGTTAAAATCCCTTCACAAATATTAACATAGAGTTTCCACAAAAATCATAAAATGCATAATTAGATGCAAAATATCATGCAATGGAATAATTTGCCCTCAGGGGTCTAGGAGTAAGGTTTGTTCAGCATCATCTTAATCAGTCCTTATTGAGAGAACTTAATAAATACTTCTTGACTTCACCCTGCCCAAGATAGTTAAAACACTCTAAATAGTAAACAAGCATTTATCAAGTACTTTCTATGTTCCCAGGACTCTTCTAAGAAGTAGAATTACAAATATAAGAAGAAAGACAGCCCCTGGTCTCAAGGAGCTTACATTCTAATGGGTGAAGATGACAATAAAAGGAAGCTGAAAGAGTACAAAGAAGTTCTCCTCTGAATTCTTCCTGATCTCTGTATCCTTCATGATGTGTCAATGTTTCCTAAGAACTCCCACAAATTCAGGACAGGCTGCTATCATAATACGGAGAGCCATGTGGAAAGGGAGGTATGCAGGAGTGAAGAGCTGATCACAGTATTTTCTAAAATAAAAATCAGAGGAAGTACTCTGGAAGGAAAAATTGGTGGAATATGGGGAATAAACCCTGCATCCAATCAACAGCATCAAGAAACTTAAATGGCATTAAATAAATGCTTTCTAAACACACATATAGGGAATTTCCAGAAAGAAGGAAAAATGAACTACCAAGGCTAAACTAGGCATTTTGCATTAACATAAATTAGTAAGAGAAACAATAATTAGATTAATGAAATGAGGGGACCGATCAAACTTTCCATAATGATGTCAAAAGAAACAGTAAATTTCTGAATTAAATAAAACAGCCAGGAAATTTATTGAAATTTTCAGATTAGACAATTAGAATGTCAATATCTCACTTTACTTGAGTTACTTACCAAGGAAGACCTTTGCAAGAGTGAATTTACTAAATAATTGAAACTTTCCCCTTTTTTATGTCAAATGTTCCAAAATATATGATGTTTGAAAGAATAGGGTTATCCTTGTAATGTATTTAAAGCATGTATTCAAAGACCTGAATCCAAGATTCAAGTTACAGTGTGAAAACAAGAAGAAACTCCTTTAGTCTATGAAATTTATACAGTGGCAAAAACTGTGTGTACTTTCCGCACTGAAAAGGAATAAACCACCTTTATCCATTCATTTGTGTGTGTGTGTGTGTGTGTGTGTGTGTGTGATGTGTGTCTGTGTTTCCCAGACTCTTCTGTTCATCTCATTGCTATTATTTTGCCTTCATATTCCTTTTTGCCTACCATGTGGCCTTGAACAGTTTGGTTAGTTAATATGCATTTTTTTAATTAAATTGCTTTTATTTTTTCCTCCTTAGCTCCTTTTTGTGTAGACTTTCCAATTGTCTAGAGTAAAAATATGATAAGATTGATTAAGTATGTTTTGTTTTATATCATTGATATTGTGTTATTATTACTATTATTTATCATGGTTTACTGGGGAGCTAGGTGGTTCAGTTCATAGAGCAGGTTCATGGAGTCACAAAGATTTGAATTCAAATCTGGCCTCAGAAAATTTCTAGCTGTGTGACCCTGGGCTGGTCAATTAAATCTGCCTCAGTTTCCTCATCCATAAAATGGTCTGGAGAAGCAAATGGCAACCTACTGTAGTATCTTCCCAAGAGACCCCAAAGGGGTCACAAAGTGTCGGACACAACAGAAAACATCTAGCAGCAGCAGTTGTTTAGTCGATAAGGACAGACTGCAAATTTCACCTGGTTACTTTTTCAGACAGACACTTTTACCCTGTTCTTTAGAATCTGAAAAAAAAACTAAGAAATATGCAGATAATACTAATGTAAAGTAAGAGATGTGTGATAATTCAATTCAGAAAAAAATGACAATGTAGAATTTATTTATATGGCATTCACCCACCCTCTTTTTCACGTCCTTCAGCAAACCAGAGAGCAAGGCAATATTCTCAGAGCCTGAAATGTTGAACCTGGGACAGAAACAGAAGTTTTTTTTTTATTTGCATAGAAATTCAAATGGACACTACATATTATCATTTTGATCTTTTTTTAGCAAACCGTAACAATTAAGCAGACATATAACTTGAGATAGAATGAATATCATTTCATACGTATACATTGTCATTTTTGAAATGAATATAAATAGAGTAACAGAATTAGACTCCAGTTAAAAGGAGTATTATATTCAAAATAGGATTTTATCATCATATTTTTTTTTTCCTCAATCAAGATGTACCAGTGGCATAAGTATTAAATTGAGGTTTAGAAACTAATGGACTCTTACTCAAATATAATTTTTTACAATTATTACTGGTTGGGAAATCTTCCTTGTGTGAGAAATGAATATTTCTCCTTTATATTTAACAACTAATTATTGCATTAGGACCAAGCTTTTTCCCCTTTTCTACTTACTCCTTGAGAAAACAACCAGTGTGGGAAATCGCTCTTAGAGATTTACTCAGGCCAAGAACTAATCAAACAGTAAAAGAAACTCTAAGTTTCTACTAATGGTTATATTCCTGTTCATTGTGTTTGCTCAGACGGGTATGTGGAAAATGTTGACTCTACCTATTATCAAGACTGGTAATATGGAAATTGATATCTCTTTGACCAAGATTTGAGTGACTTAAGTCATGTACCCCAAGATATCCCACATCTCATTGTGTTAACCCATCCAAGTAGATTTCCAACCCTTGGGAACACCTCCTCTTTGAAAGGCGTATAAATTGTAAGCCCACTGCCATTAAGGGTCTTTGGTTTAAGAGAGAAGTCCAAATGATGATCCTATCAATAACCTGCAGGCCTTATTAAAAAAAATTAAATTACTTAGAAACTAGGTCTCTCAAACTTTTTAATTGTCATACTTGCCTGAATAAAATGGTAATATTGAAGAATATTTAGCTTTGTTTAATCCTTTGCAGTCATTATTAGAAATATCAATCAGTTCCTATGCAATTATTTATAACTACTACAACAATAATATTTCAGAACATTTTTATTCAGAATATTTCAGAACATGTTTAGGCACATGGATGGATGTACATGCTAACTTGTGACCTTGAATTAACCACTTACAGTTTTGGTGGCCTAGGAAACTCACTAATACTTCAAGTTACAGGTCAGATGCCAATCTACTTTAGAAGCAGATGTTATTTATAGCTAAGAAGTTGGAGATCTAGACAAAATAATAATAATAATAATAAATTTGTGAAATTAGTATTTATTGAATACTCAAATCAAATCAGATTTTGTGAGAAACTCATAAAGGATGGATAAGGGAAAGAGAAAATAAGATGAATTCATACTTTAGAGGAGATGAAAGGAGAGGAGAGGAAAGGACAGGAGATAAGAGACTAAAAGAGATGTTATGGTTGAATTCTGAGTGGTGGGTTGAATTAGGGTCTAGTGACAGGATTTATTAAGGTTATGAGCATGATAGCCATGTAACACAGGAAATGATGAAAATGGGAACACTGTCAGAATCTTAAAAATTCTGAATGAAGCAAATCCAAAGAAATGTTTGCTTGTTTGTTTTTGTTTTTTTTTCCTAGCATGTTTCTAAACAGGAATAAAACAAAATCTTATATTCTACTCTTTATTACTTTTCAATTTTCCCCTACCCACTTTCTAGACATTCTATCTAAAATCTTTTAGCTGTATAAATGTATCTCTTCATTTAACTTAGTTTTCCAAAACCCTATATGTTCCCATTAAGACTTTTGTTTCCCTTCCTCCTCAAAATTTACATGTGTGTGTGTGTGCATGTGCATGCATGTGTGTGTGTGTGTTTGTTTGTTTTTCTTCTTCTTAGTGAATTATGTGATTTCCTACCATGGTGTGGGCCCATAGTAACCACTTCATATACACTTCAAAACTTGTATTTCAGACTTTCATAAATTTACATGTTGTCCCAAACTATACAGAATGAATAAAATAGCCTCCTCTGACCTGTTAAAATATATGTGTGTTAATTTTGGATATATTCCCCAAATGCACATGAATCTAAGAATTCATTAATCATCTACTCTATAAATACAAATGATTAAGGAAGTTTAAAAAAAAAGGATTTAGGAAATCACACTCCAGAAATAAAGCCAATTAACCACCAATGTAATCTTCTATTTGAATCTTTCTCAATCCTTACTTGTATCTCATATTGCTATAAGGAACTTGTGATTTCTAATATAATTCAGATAGACAAAAAGCTTTCTTTGTCTGTAGTGTTGGACAAAGACGATGTCCAGGCAATAAAAAAATGATATGATCACTGCCTAGAAGAAACCTATTGTCTACTAGCTTTGTTCTTACTTTTCAATTTTGACTTATGCAGGAATAGATTTAGTACAAATTATATAGTTATGGTAGGGGGGAATAAGGGACCCAGGGTTTTTTCTGACTCCAGAATAATTTGAGCAGAGTTGGGAAAAAAATCATGTGGAGTATCTGAGCCTCTGATGCCTTTATCTAAGGCTTGATGGAAGAAAACTCTTTGCTATTATTTCATTCAGTCTCTGTACCTGACTGTCTGGAAAGCTAAGGACAATATTCAACTCAATTTTCTGATATTCAAGTCTTGTTTTAATCTAAACAATACCTACTTCCACAACCTTACTGCCATAATGTTTACCTAAATGAAGCTATTTTTTAGCTAAAGTATACTAATCATAATTCTCCAAAATACAACATGAATTCCCTCCTTCCTTCTTTTATTCACATAATTGCCTATGCCTGAAATGCCCGTGCTCTTCATCCCCCATTTCCTTCAGGGTCTCTTGCAATTTGACTCTTTCACAAGTGTTTTCTGAGTAGCTCTCTTTAAAATCTTTACTTTCTCTATAAACCAATTACACAAGTTATCTACAAGAATCCGTGAACATTTAGCATGTGGTCTCTGATATCTGTATCCATTTTTTGTGTGCATATGTCCTCTCTTCCTGCATGGGGCATGAGTTCTTGAGTTCAGAGACTGGTATTTCTTAGCATCCTTGATGCTTAGCATAGTGCTCCCTGTGAAATATATATACATATATATATATATATATATATATATATATATATATAATCTCCACTAAATGTGTAATGATCATAGTGAAAATCATGATTTGAGAATAGCACCTACCTCATTTGCTTGGCAGATCTTTTCAGATCAAGGGATTTACAGAAATGTTCTGGTACCAGTTCTTGCTTCTGAAAAGGAAATAGAAGAGGTTTTCTAGGCACATCTACTATAATCACCAGATTATGAATGGCTGTCTCCTAGATCCATCAAGTAATGAATGTTGAACTTGGACATGATGGCAAACAATGACCATTAGTAGAAAATACCTCCTTCTGCCAAATTTGATCAGATTCATTATTAGGCCAATACTGAACTTATATAGTCTATAAAAAAGAAAACACAGATCACTTTTGAACTGACTGCAGCAAGCCAATAAATGTCCCTCCATTTCACAGCAAAACTCAGAGTGAGACACACGTCTTCCTAAAACACCATTAACCTGATTCTGAGATGGATGCTATCAATTTTACTTCTATCTCAAAAAGAAAAAAATGTGAAAGAGATTCCAGAGACTAAAGACCTCACCTGGCTAGGGCCCAAATAAGTAATTAGAAGAAAGTCTGCTTTTAAAGAATAGTATTTCCTTGAATTCATAGGGGATAGTTAGTATCAGAAGTTTATTTTCCATTCTTATAATTTGCTAATAGATATAATCTCTTTTACTAATATTAATGAAGAAGTCTCCCAAGATAAAGCAACAGGAGACAATTCTAATTAAAAATATTGTAAATAATCATCTAAGTAAAGAAGTGACTCACAATGAGGTTGGATGCTGGGTGTCCAATGTAAGAATTCTGTACACAGGAATCTCAAACAGGGTAACAAACTGAGTTTACGATAAAGAATTTCTAGTGGAAAGAGCACCGGCCCTGGATTCAGGAGGACCTGAGTTCAAATCTGGCCTCAGACACTTAACACTTACTAGCTGTGTGACCTTGGGCAAATAACTTAACTCCATTGCCTAACCCCCCAAAAAAGATAAAGAATTTCTTCCTCTCTTATTTTGGCCTATTGCTTCCCTGGTTTACTTCACATCCCAGTTAAAACCCTAGCTACTGCAGAAGCTTTTCCTGATCCCCCCTTATTTTTAGTACTTCCTCTCTTTTAATTACCTCCAATTTATCACATATAAATGTATATGTATATGTGTGTGCTTACATGTTTAAAGTATGAATGAAATCAAAATAGTAGATTGCAGAGCCAGGGAAACACAAATCAAAACATAACTTATATAGCAATAATATATTATTGTATTATATTAATAATAATATATTAAGCCATGATTAAGTTATTTAATTACTGATAATGATAACTTCCATTGCAGAGAAATTTAAAATTTGCACATCACTTCCCTAGTAACAACTTTTGAAGGAGCTTAGATTAGACCTAAATCATCTAAATATGTGGCAGAGTTCATATCATGCTTTCCTTCACTGCTAGAAGATAAAGATGTCCACTTTGACAATCAAGACAATAGAGAATTCGACAAAATTAAGTGGTCAAACTTTAATTCCTTAAGCCCACATTCGTTAAGCAGATATTGCACTAGGCATCGTAAGGACGTACCAAGCTTTGATAAGACTTCAGTCCCTTAACACAGGAAGCATACCATCTAGTAGTGTCATGATAATAAGATAAATCCCTATTCCTTGGAGGTATTACATTTTAGGATAAACTCTCTGCAAAAAGAAACCTGTAAGAAAAAGACAGCATGCATCATTCCCAGTTTTCCATATGAGGAAATTAGAGATTAAAAAAGATCATGATTTACCTACATTCACAGAGTTGTTAAATGAGCTCCTGACAACAGACACTAGGTTTTTTTTCCCCCTACTAAAGTCTTCCTCCTTCTCTTCCAGGTTAAAAAGCAAAAATAAATAAGGTGGAGAATCTTCAGTGTTTCATCGTGAGCCATATTCTTGACTGGATGTGGGGACTGCAGTCACTTTTAACAATAAACTCCTGATTCTTCTTGCCCTTTCATATTCAATCAGAAGTTTTATGTTCTAAAACTATTCTGGACTACACAGATTCTTTTCCTGAAATTGAAATTCATTCTTTGTTAAGAATCTGAAATATATAGCTATCTCTATATCATTTTCATAAAAGAGAAAGAATGTAACATTCTATTACTTTCAAAATCTTCAATACATTGTGCAATCAGTAGGTAGCACTAGACATCCCAAAAGAAAAATAAATAATCAATAAAACATTGAAACTGGAAAAAGTGAATTAAAGGAGGTAAAATCATTCAGTGATTCAGTTATTGTCCATCCACAAATATTGAATGTGTCAAATACCATGCTAAGCACAGAGGATACAAATTAAGACAAAAATACAGTCAGTGTTCTTATGGAGCTCATGTTTATCTGGAAGAGAGTGTGTAAATAATTGTGTATATATAAAGTATGTATGTGTGAATACATATGCATATTTATGTGTATTTGTGAATATATACAAGTGTGTATAAGCATCCACAGATATATAGATATAGAGATTTATACACACAAAGTGTGCATATATATGTATTTATAAATATGTATAAAAATATATGTATACACACTTAAATATGCACCCATATATATGTATACATGTATATATTATATGTGCATATATGCATAATAATGCATATGTATATATATGTGTGTATACACACACATACACATACATATATATATATATATATATAGCCAACACTCTATTGTGCCACCCTAGTTACCTAGTAACAACTTTTGCATGTGTATGCATAAAATCATCTTTTGAAAATCTAGCATTTATGTTGTCTAATAGATAAATAATAATTGCCTGCCGATTGATTGGTTGACTTGTTGGGCTTTTGGGTACATAAAGACAGTTATCAATGACATTAAGACTTTTCTCTATCATGCCTATACCAAAATCTTTCATTAATCCTCATTTGGCAAGAATTAGGAACTCTTCCTCACGTAGATCACCCAGCTAAACACTCTCCCCAAGTTATTTATGTCCTTCTCATGATAAGCCAAGGTCAACCACTCCACATTATTGACTCTGAAGGAGAAACTGAGGTTGACAAATTTTCAGTTCTGCCATGGATAGACTTATGAGAAATAATGACCTTGAAAAGAGTAGAATGAAGAGAATGATGTATAAATAGTAGCAATATAGTTTTAAGAACAATTTTATGGGATTAAATCATTGTGATTATTATAAGTGCCAAAATTAACTACAAAGGACATATGAAGGAAGACACTATCTATATCCAGAGGAAAAGACTAATGAACAGAATTATGTATAGAATGATTTTACACACACATATACACATACATACATACATACATAAACACATTTGTATCTAATGATAGCATTTCCAGGGTGGGGAGGCAGAGGGAAAAAAGAAAAAAAATTACATGATAACTTTAGTATATATTTAAAAGGAATTATAAGTTGTACGTAATAGATTTTCAGTTTCATATGCAATCATCTTTTCATTATACTGTATAATGGAAATGCTTGTATTTTATTAATTAAAATAAAACTAAAAATATATTGGAAGCCAATTTCTAAGATAGAGTTACTCATGTTGAAAGAGGGGAGATCTTGGAATCTTTGTTTTCACACTACAAATGAATCAATCAACCAACACTTATTAAGTTTTCAGTATGTTACAAGAACTCTACTAGGCACTTTGTAGGACTAAATGTGGCTTTATAGGAATTTTATTACCCCATTAAGTTGCTCCTGGTTTTGGTGACTACTATTCTCTACCAACACTGATGATGGTTACTCATCATGGGATTTGTTTCTTGCAGGTCTTCAAGAACCATGTGATGGTGATCACATCATCAACTAACACCTAAGATTTTTGTTTCTTTATGTTCTGTGAAGTAGTGGAAATTGGAGGATTGAAAAAAAATGAAAACAAGCAATCAACCTTGTAGAATTAGTATATATATTTTTACAAGAAATTGTAAAGGTGCTTTAATGAAGGGTTCTGAGGTTGATGGTGCATCATGGAGTACAGTGTAATGATTTTCTGGCAGTATTTTTTCTCATTTCAAAACTTTCTTCATTTACCGAAGGATTTTAGTGACGACCTTTCAGATGACTGGAGAAACTGAAGGTGTGACCACCAGAGAAGGGAGTAACTGAATAGGACTCAGAGAATTAATTAAACATCGCCATAAGTTCCATTAGAATAGTTTAGCTAGTAGCCATAGAATTCATATAAAATATCTTACTGAGAAATACTTTTGAGATGAATCAATTTCCTCAAGGTTTCCTTCACATCATTGTTCCTTAGACTGTATATAAAGGGATTTAGCATAGGAATAACTACAGTATAAAAAACAGAAACCACTTTGACTACAAGCCATGAATTTTTGGAATTAGGAATACAATAGAGGAAGAAGATGGTGCCATAGAAGATGGCAACAGCTGTCAAGTGGGAGGCACAAGTGGAGAAAGCTTTATATCTCTCACTAGCTGAATGCATTTTGAGGATAGTGACAAAAATAAAAAGATAGTATGCAAGGATGATGATAAGGGTGCACAATGCATTGAGATTTGTAAAGATAAAAAGTATTAACTCACTGAAGTGTTTGTCGGAGCAGGAAGCAGATAGGAAGACAGAATATTCACATAGAAAGTTATTAATGATTTTGGTCTCACAAAATGATAATACAAGAAGTGAGTAAGTAAATATAAGAAATTATACCCCATGAATATGCCACAGTCACTAGCAGGACACAGAGTTTTGGGGACATGGAAATTGTATACAGCAAAGGATAAGATATAGCAAAAAAGCTGTCATAGGCCATCACTGCCAACATGACCATCTCTGTCATTACACAGGTGACACCAATGGAAAACTGTGTGAAGCCTTTGATGGAGATGCTTCTGCCTTCTACAATTAAGTTTTCTAATAATTTTGGTATAACTATAGTGGAGTAACAGAAATCCACAAAGGACAAGTGACTGAGGAAAAAATACATGGGAGTTTGGAGTTTGGGTTGATCTTGATGATCACAATCATGCCCACATTCCCCACCACAGTGACTGCATAGACGGTGAGGAACAATACAAAGGGGGGCACCTGGAGTTCTGCAAAATCAGAGAATCCCAAGAGGATGAACATGACCGCACTACTCTGGTTCTTGTCAGTGCTTACCATGATTCCTGTTGGAGAGAATTAGAAATGAATCATGAGAAGCAAAACATAAGTGAAATTAAGGAACAGAAGATGAGAACAGTGCATGCATTATAAAATTATTATTCTTATAATTATTATGGAGATAATAATAGCATTAGTTTCAAAGTTGGCACTTACTTTCAAGTCCCACATATTTGGGTTAAGAGAAAATCATGGAGTAAGAAAGAAATCAAAGAAAGAGTGAGATAAAGATTGCTCTGAATAAATGGATGGCTATAAATTCACAGAATCTAGTATAATCTGTACTTTAACAAAGGTCCATCATAGAAAATATCCATTCAGAACCCTTAAGTGTTCTTCCTGGATTAATTTTGTGTGTATGCATATATGTATGTGTGTATGTATATATTTGCATAAATGCATTTGCAGGATAATTAAAAAAAATCAAAAATAAAAGGATGACTAGCCCAATGCTAGACCACATCCCCCAAAATCTTTCTATATACTTATCCATTTATCTTTCTAGATTTTTAGTTACTTTTTCAATGTCACCCATCTCTTCTGTAATTCTGGTGTCTTCAATGCCGACTCATTGGTCCTTGCACACTACTATATGTTCATGATCTATAATCATAGATTTAGGACTTGAAAACTTATTGGCCATTTATTCCAGTCCTTCGTTTTATAGAAGATACTGATTCAAAAAGACATTAAATGATTTGTCCAAGATTGCTTAGGTTAAACATTAGAGTTGTGATTCTGACATGGTTCCTCTGTGTCCACATCTGACCCTATTTCCACTTCATTATGTCTCATCTTCAAAAGCAATCAATTGCATAATGGTAATAATTCCTTTTGAAATTATGGTCAAAACCAAAAAGACTTTTAGAGTCCTTAACCTGTCATTCAAGTCTTTCCATAAACTTGTTCTCATGAGCTCTGATTTTCCTTCCCAATTGTATCTCTACAGCTAACACCAATTTCAACCCAAAGTGTATATTCTATATACCATCAACACAATGTGTATTTTTGTCTCCATACCTTTGCTCTCCCCATACCTCTTGCCTTAATGACCTCTTTCAGCTTTTCTAATTGAAGAAATATTAAATTTTCATTAAGTACTGGATAAATCTTTCCTAATTTTCAAACCATTCCTTGACCATTCTGTGTCCATTGAACGTCTCCGTTCATCTCTCCTGTCAAATCTGTAAGACAGTATTTATAACACGCATTAGGCTCCTACTTTTATTTTTATATTAGTATGGAACTTTGTGTGCAGATGTTCACTTCCCTGACATAGATTGTGAGCCCCTTGATATCAGAGAATGTGTTTTTTATAACTTTAGTATTTTCTCGTGTTGAAACAATATACACACAATTGGTAAAAATAAATATTAAAAAGAAGAGACAGAGAAATGTTTTTGGAACCTTCAGGTCACTGCACCCACTGAATCAGTCTATTCCACATTTAATAAGCTTGCATTATTCAGAAAATCTGTCCATCATCAAGCCAACATTTTCCACTTTGTAACTTCCACTCCACTACTCCTGGTTCTATACTACTCTGTTCAATACAGTCATCATTCTTCCCTTCCCATGCACATCTCATTTCAGCATTGATTGTAGCCCTCAAACTTGTCCATACTGATGGCTTTACAGTCTTTTAATGCATTAATGTATCTCAATCAACCAAAAACATTGCCTTATTGTCAAACATTTAAATTGATTAGATGTTTATGTTTGTTTAGGTTTTATCAGTGACGTTACTCTGAAAATTTTTGAGGAGAGAGCTCTAAAAATAATTATTTTGTGAGTATAATATCAATAATGATAATATATGATCAAATAATCTGATTGCTACATTTTTTTTAATTAAAATACAAATTTTTGTGCTTGGTCTGGATCTTTGATTCCAGAATTATAAGGAGGTTCAGATATGTAAATGATCTCCATCGTCACACTTTCAGACATCTTTTGCAATTTATAACTTCAGATAATTCTTTAGGGGTTGAAAATTTAACTGACTCCCTCCTCCCTCCTTCACTCAGCTAGCATGTTTCATAGGCAGAATGTAAACCAAGATTCCCATAATTCTTAATCTAGTATTACACAAACCATACTATGATTCCTCTCTACCCCTCTTTACTAATTCCAGTATGCATTTTTCATTTTATTTTTTGCCAGATATAGAATTTGTTTCCTCTCCAACATTTTCTTTCAACAGTTTTCCTATGGGAAGTCACAGTTGCTGCCAAATTGCTCATTATTCTCTGAAGATAATATATGCATTTCTGCCTTCATGCCTTTGTACATATTAATTTCCCCAAAGTGTGATGCCTTCTCTTTTGATCTCTATTAAATTTAGTCTAGCCTTTCATGCATAGTTTGCTCAAGATAAGCTTTTGCTGACAATCCTTCTCTCCTCGCCCACATGCATTCTTCATTTCTTTCAATTTCCATAGCCAAGAATGTAAAAACCAGTGGGCATTTAATGTGAGTTACATGGTATTAGTATTGGTCTTTGTGTATACCTATCTCCTTTTTGCACATGTACTCAAAACCTCTTGTGGGAACAGAAATTATCTGATACCTACTGATATCCATATATATTACGTTCTCTGTGCCAAGATGATGACCAAAAAGTCAATGATGAGTATGATGAAGAGGTGAGGATTAGGGTGAGCATTAGGATGAGGATGATCTCAGATAATCCTTCCCACTCTCTCTTTTTTGGCAGTTCCTTTCTGATTTATCTTTCAGGCAATTTAGGAAAGGAATATTCTACTTTTCAGTCAATAGATGAGAAAAAAAATGGATGGGATGAAATAACCAGACATATGTACTCACCAATATATAGAATCTGCTGGACTCTTCATTTCCTAGATCAATAGCACAGTGGGTTTATCTTTTCATACAGTAATTTCCTGATTAGATGCATTCCCAACCCCTCCCCAATAATCAAATTAAGAATTAATCCACTGGCATACATTATTAACAGAAAATCACAGCCTTTTTCACTGAGTCTATAAGGAGAATGTGATTGTCTCCATTTAACTACAAAACACAGAGTCACAGAGATGTTCTGTTGCTCTATCTAAAACTGAGTATAGTAATTATGCTGAATATCTTACATTTGACTCAACGACCTTTGGGACCCAGGCCCTAGAGTATGTCTACTGAATCTACATATGTGTAGACTCATAAAAAATTTCTCTGTTATGTCCCTTTCAGTGAATGGAATTTTCTAGAAGTCAAATTCGTCTTGCAGTTAGAATTTTTTAACCACCTTCACAAATATTAGCGTAGACTTTTCCAAAGGTTGTACAGTGTTCAATTATATGCAAAGTATCATGTAATGGAATTTTTTGCCCTCAGAGGAATTACAGTAAAGTTTGGCCAGCATCTTCTTATTTTATTTTATTTTTTAAATTTATTTTTATTTTTCAACATTCACTTCCACGAGATTTTGAGTTCCAAATTTTCTCCTCATTTCATCCTTCCCCCCACCCCAAGATGACATGCATTCTGTATACCCCTTTCCCTAATCTGCCCTCCCTTCTATCTTGCCCTCCCTTCTCTTATTCCCTTCCCTTCTGATTTCCCTCAGGGCAGGATAAGTTTCTATAACCCATTTTCTGTATTTCTTATTTCACAGTTACATGTGAAAACAATTTTTTTAACATGTGTTTTTAAAACTTTGGGTTTCAAATTTTCTCCCTTCCTCCCTCCCCATCCGCCCTCATTGAGAAGGCAAACAACTTGATACAGGATATACATGTGTGGTCATCCAAAACACTTCCATAGTAGTCATGTTTGTTTTTTTTCTTTTATAGATATAATTTTTACCTTCCAGCTACCCTAATACTGACAAAGGTCTCATGAGTTACAAATGTCATCTTTCCATGCAGGAATGTAAACAGTTCAATCTTAATAACTCTCTTATGATTTCTATTTCCTGTTTACCTCTTCTTGTTTTACTTGATTCTCATATTTGAAAGTAAAATTTTCTATTCAACTCTGATCTTTTCATCAAGAATTCTTGAAAGTCTCCTATTTCACTGAATGAACAATAATGAGCATATACAATTTATCCATATAAAGAGATCTACAGTTCTGATGCAATCATTTTCTTATTAAAGAATTAGTCAACTTTTCCTAGGTGTGCAGTATAGAAGAAAAAGACAAGAATTAAAATACTATGTAACAGGACAAAATTCATTCAAAATAGGCTCACATCCATCAATCAACAAGAATGTATTAAGTATATTTAGGTGCTGGAGATACAAAAAAAAATAAGAATGGAACAATCTATTTTAATGTGCTTATATTCTAACATCATAGTAATAATAAACCAATTCATATTTTGATACTTTTTAATTTATTAAGCTGTTTGTCACTAATATACATAAAATGTACCCATGTTTGTCCAATGTCACTTGAATATCTTGGAAAGAGTAATCCTGGTGATCATCACCCCTGGAATCTGACATTCAATTATTTATTAAGTATTTTCTATGTTCAAGGCACTGTTCCAAGCAGGAGAAGCACAAATACAAGCAAAAAGAAAGACAGCCCCTGTCTTCAAAGAACTTAGATTCTAATGTGAGAAGACAAAAATGAAAGGAATCTGAAAGAGCCTACAAGGAAGCTTTCTTCTGAATTCTGCCTAATCTCTATATCATTCATCATATCTCTTTTTTTCTTTTTTTTCTTTCTTTTTTTGGGGGGGGGCAGGGGTAGGCAATGGGATTAAGTGACTTGCACAGGGTCACACAGCTAGAAAGTATTATGTGTCTGAGGCTGGATTTGAACTCAGGTCCTCCTGAATCCAGGACTGGTGCTCTATCCACTGTGCCACCTACCTGCCCCCATTCATCATATCTCAATCTCACCCGGGCCTCCCCCATATTCAAGGATCCTCTAATAATACAGATAGCTATGTGGAAAGGGAGGGATGTAGGAATGAAGAAGTGATCACAATATTTTCTAGAAGAGAAAACAGGGAAGGAAGAATTGGTGGAATATAGTATATGAACTCTGCAGTTAATCACCAGCACCAAGAAAATAAAATGGCACTAAATAAACACTCATAAGATACATGTGTAGGGGATTTCCATGTACAAAAGAAGATCACAAATGGCCACATAATGGTCATAGGCCATTACTACCAACAAGAAAGGTTCTGTCAACACATTGGTAGCAGTAAAAAAAAAATCATAAAGTGTCTTCCGAAAGAAATCATTCTGTCCTCCACAACTAGGTGTTCTAAGAGATTGGATATAACTCCAGTTCAGTAACAGAAATCCACAAAAGACAAGTGCCTGATGAAAAAGCACATGGTGGTGTGCAGTTTGGGGTTGATCTTGATGATCATAATCATGCCCTGATTTCCCAACACTGTGATCACATAGATTATCAGAAATAGAAGGAAGACAGACACTTGAATACCTGGGTAGTCAGAGAATTCTAAGAAGATGAATATGACTGCAGCACTCACTTTACTCAGCATGGTTCCTGTTAAAGAAAATTACAGCATTTCAGAGCTGGAAGATTTAAGTGGCTATATACGTCAATCCTAATCTTAAAAAAATCTCTCTATAATATATATCTCTATAAGAGATAGATAATTAGTCACCGAGCTTTTTAGTTTAATACCTTAAAGAAAGAGGACCTGACAAGGTTTCAGGAAAACCCATTGGAAGTGGCCAGCTCTGATTAAGATGATGCTTAAATGTACATTCATTTTAAATTTCCTTTCTTGTATTTTCTACCCATTGCCTTTGTCTTCCTTTCTGGGGCCAATCACTCTTCAGTAACTGCCATAGTATTTTCCTCAAGCACTCTCCTTCCATGCCATATTTTACTCAAAAATTCTTGTGATTCTTTGTTATCTTCAGGATCAAAAAGTAACAGTTCTGTTTGAAATTTAAACTCCTTTGCATTGCAACTCAAATCTACTTTCTAGGACTAGTATACATTATTCCTCTTCATGCAGTCCGTGGCCTAGACAAATTGACCGTATTGCTATTCCTCATGTATATCACTTCTTTGCTCCTCTAAGAACCTTTTTATAGATAGTCTTGCACTAACACAATGCACTCTCTTTTAAAGTTCACATCTTAAGAGCTCTAGTTTCCTTTAAAATTTGACTCAAATGTCACCTTCCTGCCATAAAATCATCCTTCACAAATCTAGTATTTATGACTTATATACTTCGATGTTGTCTCCAAGATGTTTTCAAGAGAGAAGGTAACATCTGTGAAGACAAGGAATGTTTGACTTGTGTGTGTGTGTGTGTGTGTGTGTGTGTTCTAGTAAAATGAATACCTAACCAAGAACCTACTGCCTAGTAGATAAATAATAATTGTTTATTAATTGTTTGATTAACTGACTTTCTAGCCCTCCAGATATATGATGGCAATTAGCAAGGGCCTTGACTCTTTTCTCTTACAATTCTTTCATTAATCCTCCTTTGGCCAGAATTAGAGCCTCTTCTATGTGTAGATCACCCTGTTCTGCACGTTTTAAAACCTCTTCTTCTTATGTGATGAAAAACAAAAGTTAACTTTCTATAGCAGCCTTCTAAACAAGGGGGAACCCTCTATTTCATTACATGAGATTTTGTTTGGATATTTTCTAAATTTATTTATTTTCCAATTGTCAGTCTGGATGGTGACTAGTATTGAACAAGCATCAATTACTTTAAAATTCTTATCATTGAGCCTAGGTCACCCACTGAATCTCAGGCCATCACCAGTCATCTTGACTTTTGTCTTGGTATTGGACTTTGGTGAGTTGGACAAGTAACTGAGGTTGATGAATTTGTAGTTCTACCATGGATTTACTTGTATGAAATAGCGAAAAGTGAAATGAAGAGAACCAAGAGAACACTCACTGTATACAGAAACAGCAATATAGTTTTAAGAACAACTTTGAGTGATCAAGTCATTTTAATTATTATAAATATCCCAAATAACTGCAAAGGACATATGAAGGAAGACACCATCTATATCCAGAGGATGAACTGATGAATATTAGTATATATAGAATGATTTTACATATACACACATGCGCATATATGTGTGCATGCATATATACATATATACATATATATGTTTATGTGTATACACACATATACACATTTGGGTCTAATGGTAGCCATCTCTAGAATATGGGGGAAGAGGGGAAAAAGGAAAAAAAATGAATTTACATGATATTTCATGTTTAAAAGGGATAACAAGTTTTACATAATAGATTTGCAGTTTCATGCGCAATCATTTTTAATTACACTATGTTCTGGAAATGTTTGTTTTATTCCATGAATAAAAAAAATTAGATAGATAGATAGACAGACAGACAGATAGATAGATTGGAAGCCAATTTGTATGATAGAGTTACTCATGTTGAAAGAGGGTACACCCAGAAATTGATGTCTTCACACTAAAAATGAGTCAATCAACCAACACTTATGAAAACTGTAGTATGTTACAAGAAATGTAGTAAGCACTTTGCAGGACTAAAATTGACTTTATAAGAATTTTATTAGCCCATTGAGTTGCTGCTGGTGTCATTGACTATTATTCTCTTCCAAAACTGAATATGATCACTCAACAAGGTTTTGCTTCTGGCAGGTCTCCAAAAATCTCCTGCTCATCCCACTAGCTCACACTTTAAATTATTGTTCCATTCTTTTCTCTGAAGTAGTGGAAATGTGAAGATTGAAAAAAAAAAGAAATCAGGAATTCACTTTTGTAGAATCAGTAGATTTATTCTACTAGTACAACAAACTGTCAAAGAGCTTTAATGAAAAGTTGTGAGGTCAACACTACATCCTGAGATAACGTTGTAATGATTTTCTGGCAGTGATTTTTCTCATTTCAAATATACTTGTTTCATTTGCCTAATAATCTTCATGACTACCTTTCAGATGATGGTAGAAATCAAAGGTGTGAACACCAGAGATGGAAGTAACTGAATAGGACTCAGACAATTACTTAAAAATTACCAAAAATTCCATCAGAATAGTTTAGCCAGTAGTCATAGAATCCATATAAATGATCTTACTGAGAAACGATTTTGAAATCAATCAATTTCTTCAAGATTTCCTTCACTTCATTGTTCCTTAGACTGTATATCAAGGGATTTAACATAGGAATAACCACAGTATAAAAAACAGATCCCACTTTGACTACAAGCCAAGAGTTTTTGGAATTGGGAATACAATAGAGGAAGAGGATGGTGCCATAGAAGATGGTAACAGCTGTCAAGTGGGAGGCACAAGTGGAGAAAGCTTTATATCTCCCACTGGCTGAATGCATTTTGAGGATAGTGACAAAAATAAAAAGATAGTACGTAAGGATGATGATGAGGGTGCAAAATGCATTGAGATTCACAAAGATAAAAAGTATTATCTCACTGAAGTGTTTATCAGAGCAGGAAGCAGAGAGAAAGACAGAATATTCACATACAAAGTTATTAATGATTTTGGTCTCACAAAATGATAATACAAGAAGTGAGTAGGTGAGTACAACAGAAGAAATTATGCCCCATGTGTATGCCACAGTCACTAGGAAGGCACACAGTTTTGAAGACATAGAAACTGTATAGAGCAAAGGATAACATATAGCAACAAAACGGTCATAAGCCATCACTGCCAACATGACCATCTCTGCCATCACACAGGTGACACCAGTGGAAAATTGTGTGATGCAGCCTTTGATGGAGATGCTTCTGTCTTTTACAACTAAGTTTTCTAGTAATTTTGGTGTAATTATAGTGGAGTAACAGAAATCCACAAAGGACAAGTGACTGAGGAAAAAGTACATGGGGGTATGGAGTTTGGGGCTGATCTTGATAATCACAATCATGCCCAAGTTTCCCACCACAGTGACTGCATAGATGGTGAAGAACAGTAGAAAGAGGGGCACCTGGAGCTCTGGGTAATCAGAGAATCCTAAGAGGATGATCATGACTGCAGAACTCTGGTTCTTGTCAGTGTTCACCATGATTCCTGTTGGAGGGAATTGGAAATGGATCATGAGAAGCTAAACAGAAGTGAAATTGAATAATAGAGAATAAGGGCAGAGTAGGAGTTAAAATTATTATTATTACAAATATTTTGTAGATAATATTAAGATCAGTTTCAAAGTTAGCACATTCTGTCAAGTTCTATACACTTAGATTAAGAGAAAATCATGAAGTATGAAAGAAGCCAAAGAAAGAGTGACATAGAGAATGGTTTGATAATATGAAAGGCTATAGATTCACGCAACCTCATATTATCTGGACTTTAACAAATGTCTGTCCCAAAAAAATAAAACTCATTCAGAATCCTTCAGTGAAGCACAACCCACTAACTCCCAAGGAGGCCTATTTCACTTCTTTACACGTCAAGATGGAAGGACAAAGGTGGTTCATCTCCCCTTCACTTTTGTTATTTATTGTGTCATTTTGAATATGTCACGTCTATCCTTTTGATATAGTCTAATTTACTTCCCTGGAACCCAGAGAACAAATCTCAGCTATCTTTCACATAGTAGCATTTTAAATACACACACACACACACACACACACACACACGCACATACACACATAAACTGAGACAATACACCCTTTAACATAAAACTTCACACTTAGCATTAGTATGCTAGAGAGTCAGCTAAGTGACAGCGTGCTAAGTATGGAGTCAAGAAAACTTGAGTTCAAATCTGGATTCTGACACTTACTAGCTATGTGAACCTAAAAAAAATATTTAATCTTGATTTGCCTCAGTTTCCTCATTTTTAAAATGAGGAAAACAATAGGGTTGTTGTGAGGATCAAATGAGATAATATAAGTGCTTAAGACAATAGTTGACACATAGTCAGTGCTATATTAATGCTAGTTCTTATTTGTTTAAATGCCTTCAATCCTAATTGTGTGTCTTAATGTCTGTGTAATCATCAAGTAACTACTTCACCTATATTGCCTGAGTTTTATAACAATAAAAACAATAATAATAATTAACTTTACATAACATTTTCTATGTGCCAGTTATTTTGCTAAGTGCTTTACAATTATTATCTAAATGATTCTCAAAATAATCTGGAAAGATGGATGGTATTATTATCCCAATTTACAGTTTGGGTAACTGATGCAAAATGTTAAAAATGACTTGACCAGCGTTACACTGCTAATAAGCGCCTGAGGACAGCTTTCAACTCAGGTAGCATGCCTGACTCTAGACTCAGATTTCTATCCACTGTACTCTATGAGGTTTGAGTAGAAAAATTTTTAAATTCCTTTCCTAGGTCTAACATTATATATTCAAAGTTTGGAAGTCATTTCCAAATCTGCACACTGAAATCTTATGGTCCTTTCTACTCTCTGTAAGTAGGGTGAAAAGAATACTCAGATAAATAAGGAAAATCCATATTAATTGAGTCTTAAATCCAACATCCTGAAGTGGTTTCTTTATCTCTTCAGGTTGTAATGAAAGAAATCCATCATGAAGCTATTTAGAAAGTCTAAAATTGAGCATTTTAGGGACCGGATGTGTTATCTTTCCTGTCAGTGAGTATTTATCTCTATCCCTTTGGAGAACACCACAATGTAGTAATTATCTTCCAAGCAGTAAACAAGTGAAAAAAGATAAAAATAAAAATATTTAAAAAAATGAAGAGGCGGGGTCAGAGAGACAGAGAATGACAGAGAAAGAGAGGGACAGAGACAAGGACAGAGTCAAAGAGACAAAAAGAGTTTTAAATTCAAGACAGAGACAGGTTCTATTCTGAATTCAGAAGTCATCCAGTCCTCCCTGCATTAGGGATTAAGGACACATTTTCCATGATCACTGACAGGTCATTTTATAACCTTTACTTAAAACAAATAAGGAGCAAGCCACTGCTTTTTGTGGCAATCTCTTTCATTTTTCATTAGATTTCATTATCAGTCATGTGATGTCAGAAGGATCTGAGTTCAGGTGTTGTCTCTGATATATATTAGTTGTTTAACTCTGAGTAAATCACTTTATCTCTTAGTGCTTCAGATAACTCTCTAAGATAAAACTATAGCAGAGTTCCAGATCTGTGTAGGTAGCAGTTTGTTCAGAAGGAGACAACTCTTATTAGCACAGTGACACATGGCAAAGAGTAAACACATTAAAAAAACATTCATTCACAAGCATGTCCTTAATATAATAAATATCAATAACAGATAAAATAATGAGACAAATACTAAGAGCAGAATTGTGAACTAGACAATGTCTTCCTTTTGTAACCATCCCCATGAACTTCCAAATCCATGTACTTTCTCTTCTCTTGATGCTCTGCGTCACCCTTTTATTGCCATTTTTCTTAAGTTGACCAATGTCTTTCCAGTCTATTTTAAAATGATTCAGCAAGACACTAGCATTGATGAATGGGTACCAACAGCACCTAACAGTACTAGAAATTTTAGGAACTAAAGTTTTATTGAAAGCAGTAGAATAGAACGGGTTACAACAGGAAAAAAAGGAGTGCCAAACAGAAGTTACAAATATTAAAAAAAAAAAAAACCAAAAAACTTATGTTACAGAACACAGGCTTTGGAGTTAAAAGGTTTAAGTTCATTTCCCAAGTATTCCATTTATTAGCTATGTGACTTTAGACCAGTCATTGAAATGTTCTTGCCATTATTTATCTCATTTGAAAAATATCAGATTAAATTAGAAAAAAATATTTAAGTTCTATTCCCTTTCTGTTATTTTATGGTCTATATTCTAAGTTCCCTCAAATGTATATTAAATAATGTTATTATTTCAGGTCGTTAAAAATACTAGAAAAGCAACATCAGCAGAAATAGAAAAAGTCCTTGAAGGCAAACCTTAAATCAAACTATCTGTAGTGGTTTTTTTATAGCTAATATCAACAGTGGATGGCAAAAAAAAAAGAGAATCACAAAGGCATTAGAAGGAAACAAGCAAACAAACAAACAAACAAAAAAGGATTTTGTTATGGAGGCCTTGGGTTCTGATGTGAGCATTTTCCCCTTCCCTGCTAAAAAACACTTATGTCAAACCCTTTCCATCACACCAGGAAGTAATATCCTTGTATCAAAGAGAGGTCAACCAGTGTTTATTTTTCAAACTTCCTTGGAAAGAACGTTTCTAAATGATGCCCTTCTACTTATCATGATGCTAAGGCAATTAAAATACTTTTGAACTTGGCTTTACAGAATTCCAAATTTCTCTATGTTCTCTTAAGCTTCCTACAATAAATTTTTTTCAGCAACGTACCTGATATTTTGTGCTTTCAAAATTCTCCGAAATGAGTGCTCACTTTGTAATAGGTCAATATGTGGACATAGAGACAATATCCATGAGATTATCACAGAAGTCCATAACCTGGAGGCTTAGAGAATTGCTTCAGGATTCCTTTGTCCACTGACTTTGTCAGGGTTCCTCATTAAAAGCTTCAGAGACAGAATTTCAATGTGGATCTTCCAGACTCCAAATATGAATGAAGAGGGTGAAGATAATGATGAAGGAATATAATAAGAAGAAAGAGGAGAAGAAAATTTTGTCCTCTGCTTACTTTCCGTCTTAAGAAAAACAGATATCTTGTGGGAAGGAGGTGGAAGGTCAGGGTGAGGCAAAGGAACATCTTTCCCTTCTGGTCTTGGGCACTGACATGGGAAAGGAGTCCAATTCAAAGTATATCTACTCACCAGAAAGTTGACTACTTGATTTGGTTATCCTTAAATCTGTTGTGTTGTGATTAATGAGCCTGATGCCAAATTGGAAGATGACATGGTATACTGAGGAGTAGACTGGGAGCCAAAAGACATGAATTGGCATTCCCAAACTACTTATTAGTAGTATGGTTTTAAGAATTGTTTTCTCCTTCCATCCATCAAATGAGGAGTCTGGACATCATAATAGCAAAAGTCCCATTCAGCCCTGGGATACTTTGATAATAGAGGTTCTACCTCTATTGTTCTATATTATTTTTTCAAAGTACTAGATAGGCTAGCAAGAGGAGCACAGAGTACACTAATACAGAACATTAAATATTTTTCTCTGACTCTGGAGAGGCAATGATTTCAGGCTAATTCATAGAGTGGACAGAAAGCAAGAGAAACTTTATGTTATTGTGTCAGGAAGTTTACTATGAACAGAATGCTGTGATCATATATGTGACCTCAGATCCTTTGGGACCTAACATCTAGAGAATCTCCACTGACCTCTTCTCTGGGAACAACATAACACACCATTAGATGCAACTCTGAGTCTCCAGTGTCCCTTTTACAGAATTCATTTTTTTAATCACCGAGGATAAGTATCATAGAGACTTTTCCATGGAAGTCATTTGTAGCTGGCCAAAATCTCTTTTGAAAATATAAATGCAAAGCACCACTAAGGTAATGCAAGAAAGGAAAATTTTTATGAATATCAGGATTTTAATAAATGATCGTCCAATTATGGGTCAGTACAGAAGCTGGCACCTAACATCCTCCTGCACACGCATACCCAGGATGAACAACACATTATTCTGCAGGGTGACAGGAATGCTCTCTCATGGTGTGATCTAAAAGATAGTGTCTACATCATTAACATCATCATCATTATCTTCTTCTTCTTCTTCTTCTTCTTCTTCTTCTTCTGTCAATCAGTCACCAATATAGTGCAATAAGATTTGCTAAGTACCTTTTAGTTGTTCTCATTTTACATCACAAACCTCTACTTGGTAACACCGGAACTAGGAGATCCAAGAATTACAGGCTCTGCTCCGGATGTGTTGTTGCTTTTTTCTTCTGACTACGCTTAGCACATCTAAGTTTAAAGGGCAATCCCTTTCATCAACTCTTCCTCTTAGCATATATCTGCATTTCTTTCCTGGAAACCTTGTCGCTTTCCCCTCAAGAAGAAATTGTCTTTTTACGTCAGTTACGAGCTTCTTGGCAGTGTGTGTACTATGGATGATACTGAAAGGGAATGTATAAGGCACATTGTCATGAATCAAATTATAATTCAAATAAAAAACTCCAACATCACTATTTGCAAAAACAGCAATAATAACTCTCAGTTTTATAGAAGCTTTAGTTTGCAATTTAAAAATAACTGAACTTACAACAATCCTATAATTATGATGGAAAGAGTCAGTAGAAAACATCTCCAGAGCTGGGGCACAGTGGGCCTGGAGTTCTGCATCACTGTACTCACACACATGTGTGTATACTCTTATGCATATACAGACACAAATGCATATAAATATTGTTTCATTAGTAAGTTTATTAAGGTTGGAAAGTTCTCACCTGTTTTTATATGCAGATCTGGCCCCTAAGACATCAAGTACATTGTTGTTTTTTCAGTTGTCTCAGTCATGTCTGATTCTTCATGAACCCATTTGGAATTTTCTTGGAAAAGATACTCTACTGGTTTTCTATTTCCTCTATCGGCTTATTTTACATACAAAGAAACTGAGGCAAACAAAGCTACGTGATTTCCCTGGGGTCACAGAGTTAGTAAGTGTCAGAGGCCAAATATGAACTAATCATGATGAGTCTTCATGACTCCAGGCTTGGGACTCTAACTATTGTGCCACATAGCTCTCCCTAGCACATAGTAGGCCCCTAATAAAGTCATGTAAAGACAGATAAAGTTTGTATCCAGGGTTTCTTGATTCTGAGATTAGCCATCTATTCAGTGTACTGCTTTTCTTCTAGTACATGGAAAAAATGTGACTTTGAAATATGACATATCCCTGACCTTATGCAGTTTATAACCTAAGGGGAGGCAATACATACATGTATGTATGTATGTATGCATATGTATTTATTTGTATGTATACACAAACACAAGCACACATGTGTACATATATCTATATACACACATATATACATGCACTTATGCGTATGTGTGTATGATCATAACTGAATTATTAATATCATATCATCCGAGAAAAAATATTTTATGAAAGTGAAGTTGACAGATAAATGAAGCTATTTAAAAAGCAATATTAATTTTTATTAATGTCTCTGTGTGTATAATACCCATACATGAAATATATATGCATGTAGATTTTAAGCTATTTTAGATGGAAAGGTATCTGAAATTCATTATCTGTAGTATGCATTTAAAAAAAGCTTGTTGATTTAACATAAAAGGAAGGGAGGCTTTATTGTATTATTTCACAAATATGGTACCAAAGTTTCTCTGAAGACTAGTTTAGAATGTACATTATATATGCATACATATACTCATCCACACAGACATATATGTTATCCAGTGTTCCTTTCTTATTATTGTTGAGTCATTTCTGTCATGTCTGAATCTTTGTGACCCCATTTTGGGGTTTTCTTAGCAATGATATTGGTATGGTTTGCCATTTCCTTCTCCAGCCCATTTTACAGATTAAGAACTGAGGTAAATAGGCTTGAATGACTTGCTCAGGTTCACACAGCTAGTGCCTGAGGCCAGATTCAGACCAAGAGAGATGAGACTCTATGTCTAGCACTCTATTCCACTGTGTCACCTAGTTGCCTCTGATGAGATCTGCTGGGGGTAGTAAGTGTTAATGACTGGAGTGATTTGGTGCTGTGTCATTCAGTCATATCTAACTTTATATGACTCTATAGTGCACGGGGTTTTCTTGACAAAGGTATTGGAGTAGTTTGTCATTTCCTTCTCTAGTGTATCCCCTTTTTACCAGAGAGGGACTGGGATAAAAGGTGTTAAGTTACTTGCCCAGGATCACACAGGTAGTAAGTGTCTGAGGCTAAACTTGAATTCAGATCTTCCTGATTCCAGGACTGGTGCTCTGTCCACTCCACTGCCAAGCTACCCCATTTGAACGTTAATGATTTATGATTACCCCCACAAAAATCAATTTTTTTACTACAGTTTATGGTCAGTACTGCCTCACATTCATATATTTCTCATAAACAATTCAGTAAAACGTATAAATATACACAGATACATGTGGAGACACAGATAGACTCTTTTAGAAAGGAGAAAGAAAGAGACAAAGAGACAGAGACAGACAGACAGAGACAGACAGACAGAGACAGAAACAGAGACAGAGAGACAGAAACAGAGAGATAGAAACAGAGAGAGAGAGACAGACAGAAAAAAAGAGAGAGAAAGAGATAGAGAACTTGAAAAGTCTTTATAGCTCTAAAGAGCAATCGCTAGGTTTTATTTGCATTCACTTTGCCCATGATCTTATAAGAAATTTCAGCACTCTTTCAGAATAGTATTGCTATGAAGGGCTGTTGGTTATTTAGATCTTAACAGAACTAAGGCAAAGAAAAATGGGAGTCATTTAAAAAATGAATTGGAAACCAATTTGTAAGACAGAATTGCTCATGGTGACAGAGGAGAGAGCCAGGAATCTTTGTCTCAACATGACAAATGATTCAACCAACCAACAATTATTAAAATTGTATTATGTTAAAAAAATAGTACTAAGTTCTTTGTAGGACTAAACTTGTTCTGTTAGCCCATGGAGTTGCTCCTGGAGTTGGTGAGTTACTTTCTTCCAACACTGAGTATAGTTACTCATTAAGGTGTTTGTTTCTGGCAGGACTCCAAAACCCAACTGCTCATCCCATTAGATCACATCTTGCTTTTTTGTATTTTTCTTCTCTTTGAAGTGATGGAAATGTATAGATTGAAAATAAAAGAAAACAAGTATCCAATCTTGTGAAATCAGTACACATATTTTTTAAAATAAGTTGTTAAGAAGCTTTAATGAAAGGTTCTGAAGTTGATGTTACATCATGGAGTACATTGTAATGATTTCCTGGCAGTGATTATTTTCTAATTTCAAATATTCTTGTTTCATTTGCCTAATAATTTTCTGACTACCTTTCAGGTGGTTGTAGAAACCAAACATGTGACCATCAGAGAGGGGAGTAATTGAATGGCATTCAGATAATTAATTAAATATCAACATAAATTCCATCAGAATATTTCAGCCAGTAATCATAGAACCCATATAATGATCTTAGTAAGAAATTATTCTAAGTTCCATTAATTTCCTGAAGGTTTCCTTCACATCATTATTCCTTAGACTGTATATTAAAGGATTTAACATAGGAATAATCACAGTATAAAAAACAGATCCCACTTTGACTACAAGCCATGAGCTTTTGAAATTGGGAATACAATAGAGGAAGAGGATGGTCCCATAGAAGATGGTAACAACTGTCAATTGAGAGGCACAAGTGGAGAAAGCTTTATATCTCCCACTGGCTGAATGCATTTTGAGGACTGTGACAAAAATAAAAAGATAGGATGTAAGGATAATGGTGAGGGTGCAAAATGCATTGAGATTTGCAAAGATAAAAAGCATTATCTCACTGAAGTGTTTATCAGAGCAAGAAACAGAGAGAAAGACAGAATATTCACATACAAATTTATTAATGATTTTGGTCTCACAGAATGATAATACAAGAAGTGAGTAGGTGAGTACAATAGAAGAAATTATCCCCCATGAATATGCCACAGTCACTAGCAAGGCACAGAATTTTGGGGACATGGAAACTGTATAGAGCAAAGGGTAACATATAGCAACAAAGCGGTCATAGGCCATCACTGCCAACATGACCATCTCTGTTATCACACAGGTGACACAAGTGGAAAACTGTGTGATGCACCCTTTGATGGAGATGCTTCTGTCTTCTACGACTAAATTTTCTAGTAATTTTGGCGTAACTATAGTAGAGTAACAGAAATCCACAAAGGACAGGTGACTGAGGAAAAAGTACATGGGGGTGTGGAGTTTGGGGTTGATCCTGATGATCACAATCATGCCCACGTTTCCGACCACAGTGATTGCATAGATGGTGAAGAACAGTAGAAAGAGGGGCACCTGGTGCTCTGGATAATCAGAGAATCCTAAGAGGATAAACATGACTTCGCTACTATGATTCTTGTCAGTGCTCACCATGATTCCTGTTGGAGAGAATTAGAAATGGATCATGAGAAGCAAAACATGAGTGAAATTAAGGAACAGAGTATAAGGGGCAGGGTACAAATTGGTAATTATTATTATAATTATGGAAATCATTTAGGATTAGTTTTAAAGTTAGCACTTAGTCAATACATTTGAATTGAGAGAAAATCATGCAGTCTGAAAGAAGTCAAAGGGATAGTGACATAGATAATGGTCTGAATATATGGATGACTGAATTTGCAGAATCACTATAATCTGTACTTTAATAAATGACCATTCTCAAAAATATAGTAAATCCAGAACCTTTAAAGGAAGGAGAATTCCCTTGCTCCTAAGGCAGTCTATTTCACTTCTTTACATATCAAAATGGAAGGATAAAGTTTCATCTGCCCTTCTTTTTGGTATTCATTATATCATCTTGAATATGTCACTTCTACCCATTTAATCTAGGTGAGTGTACTAGAATTTAGCAAAAGAAGTCTCATATGTTTTTCATATAACAACCTTTCAAATATTTGAAAAGATATATTACATAGCCAGTAAATTATTTCTCTACTCTTTTCTCATAAGGACAGTTGTCACAAGACAAGCTAATAGTAAAAGGCATGTCTTTCTTTAATATCAAAATTTTTGACATATTATTTGTGGTAATTTCAGTAGCAAGAATCCAGGGAAGGATTTTTATAAAGAATATATTTCAGTAGTTTTCCTGGCATGGTAACAAAATTCAGGTAATGTGTTCATTAATATAAAAATTTGCATTTAGCATTAGTATGCCATAGAGGTAGTTATGTGACTCATCACTCAGTGTGTAGTCAGGAAGACCTGAGTTCAAATCCACCCTCAGACACTTACTAGCTATGTGACCCTGAGAAAATTATTTAATCTCTGTTTGCCTTAATTTCCTCATTTATAAAGTGGGAAAAAATATCACTTACCTCCTAAGGGTTGTTGTGAAGATCAAATGGCATAATATTGAGAGTCAGTGGTATATTAATGTTAGTTATTACTTTTTTAAATGGCTTCGATCCCAATTGTGTGCCTTGAAGACTATGTAATCATCAATCCATCACTTCACCTATTTTGCATCAGATTTGTAACAACAACAACAATAACTAACATTTATATGGCATTTTCTATATGTCACTTATTTTGCTAAATGCTTTACCATTATTATTCGAATAACCTGGAGAAGTAGTTGCTATTATTATCCTAATTATACAGATTAAGAAACTGATGCAATAGAGGCTGCAAGATGACTTGTCTAATGTTGCACAGCTAGTAAGTGTCTTGAAGTTTGATTTGAACTGAGGTTCCTGAGTCAGTCCCTGACTCCAGGCCCAGATCTCTGTTGATCGCACTGTAAAATATTGGGTTATAATATAAAATATTTAAATTACTTTTCCAGGTCTAACATTATATATTCATTTTTTTAAAATCATTTACACATCTATGTACTAAAATCCTATGGTATTTTGTAGTCTTTTTAAGCAGGATGAAAAGAATTCCCAGATAAAGAGGTCCCTATTAGTGAAATACTACATTCAACTTCCTGAAGTTGTTTTTTGGTGGCTGGAGGGTGCAGTGGAAAGAAAGACATCATGAAGTTATTAGGAAGAAGTAGAGAAATCCTAAAATGAGATATTTTAAGGATCTGATCCATTATCCTTTCTGCCAGGGTGTACTTATGTCCATCCCTTTAAAGAAAACCACAACGCAGGCAGGAAGGGAAGGAGAGAGGGAGTCAGGGAGGCAAGGACAGAGGGAGGGAGGGAGGCTGGGAAGGAAGGAGAAAGAGAGACAGAGAAATAGAGGGGAGAGAGAGAGAGAGAGAGAGAGAGAGACAGAGAGAGAGAGAGAGAGAGAGACAGAGAGAGAGAGACAGAGAGACAGAGAGACAGAGAGAGACAGAGAGAGAGAGAGAGAGAGAGACAGAGAGAGAGAGAGACAGACAGACAGACAGACAGACAGACAGACAGACAGACAGAGAGAGCGAGAGAGAGAGTGAGAGAGAGAGAGATCAAATTGAAAGGGGTAGAGACCTAATTCCCTTGAGAGTTAAGGTAGTCATGAGTTGGGTGTGTGGTTTAAGAAATGGGTCAGTGAAGATGGGATGGTAGTTAGCATTTCAATTTGGATTTCTCTTTGTATAGAATGCTATGAGAAGAGCATTCTCCAATTCCATAAGTGTCCAACAACAATGGCAGTAAGAGAGTGTGCTGCCTGAAAACTGAACATTCCAAACAGGAAAATCCAAATGTCTGGCTTACTTCAATATCACTTTTCATCCAGAAATAACACTGTTCAATTTTCTAGTTCCATCTCTATGAGTTCAAAATATTTCTACAAGTTTCTCCCATCCCCCCTAAATATTTTTCCCCTCTCCCTTCATTAAGTGTACTAATTTCAACTTGTACCATTTATGCTTCTTTTCTCACGTGAACCAAAGTTTATACCTGAGAATATTTCTGTTCAATATTTGTTTTAATGTTGTGGCTAGTACTTGGCATTTCATAAATTCTAATGAACTGCCATTTGCTTACTTTTCAAATATTTGTATGATCTCTTGACCTTCTATAAAGGACAACAAATGCCTCTCCAAGTATCACAACCTATCTGTCCTTGTGCCCTTTTAAATGACTTCACCAAATTCTCACATACATGATCAGTTAGTACATTGATATGGAAAGGAAGATTCCTCATTTCAGTGTAAGAGTCATTTATAAAAATACAATTAGAGAGTTATCTGGGACTATCAGTCCTTTTCAGTCATGTCTGCCTGTTTGTGATCATTGGGGTTTTCTTGGCTAAGTTAGTGGTTTACCATTTCCTTTTCCATTTGGTTTTACAGATTAGGAACTAAATCAATAAGGTTAAGTGACTTGCACAGGGTCACACAGCTAATACTTGTCTAAGACCACATTTGATCTCAGACCTTCCCAACTGCAGGTCAGAGACCTATCCACTACCCACCTATGTGTCCCTGTTATTCTGTCATTTTTTTACCCTTCAATCTTATTGCCTGAGACACAAGGTGGCCAAATGACTTATCCAAGGTCATTGAAATTAAATATTCCTTATTAAAATCTTCAGAAGTACAGAGAGGACAAAGATCTTCCTGACTCATTATTTTTACACTGTACTACACTATTCTATCTGTATATATGATACATGTGCATGCATGCATGCATGGATGTATGGATATTTATATATGTGTGTATATGTGTTTATATGTGTATATGTGTATGTGTGTATAAATACATACACACAGACACACATATGCAAGATAGTTAAGAAATAACCAATCAAAATAAAAGGTGGGTAACTGAAAGCTAGATGCCCCACAAGAAGATCTTTCTGTGTATCTGTCTAGTTAGATTTTCAGTTACTTTTTCCATCTCACCTATCTTTTTTCTACATTTATGGTATCTTTAATGGATTTGTAGGCTCAGTGATTTTAGTACACACCTACAAGTTTATGATTCATTATCATAGAATTAGGGCTTGAAAAATTATCAGTTGTCTAATCCAGTCACTCATTTTATGGAGGAGGAGACTGATGCACCAAGGGGTTAAATGATTTGCCCAAGGTCACACAGGTATTAAACAGTAGAGTTGTGATTCTGACATGGTTCCTCTGTGTCCACATCTCACCCTCATTCCACTTCACTGCCTCTTATCTTCCAAACAATCAATTGCAGAATCAAAGGAATTCTGTTTGAAATTACTGTCAAAACCAAATAGACTATTAAATGTCCTTAGGCTGTATTGAGGTTTTTCCATAAACTTATTCTTGTGGCCTCTGAATTTCCTTCCCAATTGTATCTGTACAGTCAGCACTAGTTCCAACAAAAGTGTATATTCTTTATACCATCAACACAATGCATATTCTTGGTTCCACACCTTTGCTCTCAACATAGCCCTTACCTTAGTGATCACTTTTTACTTTTTCTAACTGTAGAAACATTAAATTTACCAAAGTATTGAGAAAATATCTCATTTGAAAACATTCATTGATCATTCTCTTTCCATTGAACATATCTGTCTATCTCTCCTGTCAAACATGTGAAACAATTTTTCTAAGGCACATTGGCTCTTACTTTTGTTTTTGTATTAGTGTGGAATTTTGTGTGCAGATGTCTACCTCCCTGACATAGATTAAAATGAACCCTTTTACGTCAGGATATGTATACATAGATACATACATATATATTTCTGGATTGATTGTATTCCTTATACTTATCCATTCTGATGGCATTACAGTCTTTTAATGCATTAATGTATCTCAATCAATCAAACCATTGCTTATTGTCAAATATTTAAGTTGATTGAAACCTTAGGTTTAGGTTTTATAATTGCATGTAAGTCTGAAAATCTTTGAGGAGAGAGCTCTAAAAATAATTATTTTCAGAGTATAATCTAAAAATTTAGGGTCAAAGAATATGATTACTATTTTTTTTGTTTATTAAATGACAGATTTTTGTGCTTGTTATGGATCTTTGATTCCACAAGTATGAGGAGCTTTAGACATGTAAACTGCCTCCATTTATGCAGCTGCAGATATCTTTTCAACTTATAGCTTCAGATAATTCCTTAGGAGTAGAGAGTTTAACTCTTTTTTTTGCTTTGCTCATTTTCACTGTGAGAATTTTTTGCAGGCAGAACATGAACCAAAGTTGTCTTTATTCCTAATCCAGCATTACATGGACCATACTATGATTCCTGTATACCACTTTTTTCTAATTACAGTATACATTCTTTTAAATTTTATTTATGCCAGATATATAATTCAGATCCTTTCTGACATTATCTCCCGACAATTTTCCTATGTGAAGCCACAGTTGCTATCAAATTGCTCTGCTCATTATTCTCTGAAGATAAAATATGCATTTCTGCTTTCATGCTTTTGTGTATATCATTTTCCCCAAAGTGATGCCTTCTCTTTTGATCCCTGCTATGTTTAATCTAGCCTTTCCTGCATAACTTGCTCATGTTAAGTTTTTGCTGACAATCCTACTCTCCTCACCTATAGACATTTTTCATTCCTCATGATTTCTGTAGCTTTGATTATAACTGCCTGTGGACCTTTAACATAAACTATATGATATTAGTATTATTCTTTGTATGTGCCTGTCTCTTCTTCCTATGTTCTAAAAAGCTATAGCGAGAAGAGATTCTGGCTGGAAGAGACCTCCTAAAATTCATGGATATTGGGTTCCCTACACAAAAATGGTGACTGAAAAGTGAATGATGATGATGATGATGATGATGATGATGATGATGATGATAAAGGTGATCTGAGAGAGACCTTTCCACTCTCCCTTTATTTTGGGCTGTTCCTTTCTGATTTTTCTTTCAGGAAACTATTGAAAGAAATATTCTAGCTTCAAGTCAATAAACCAGAAAAAATGTATAGAAGGAGATAACCAGACATATATACTCACCAGAACATAGATTCTCCTGGATACCTCATTTTCTAGATCCATCATACAGATGGTATATCTTACAATATATCATTTTCATGACTAGATCCCTCTCTTCCTAATAAACCTCAGAATTAATCCACTGGTGTACATTATTAACAGAAAACCACAGTATTTTTCACTGACTGTAGAATGAGAATGGGTTTCTCTCCATTTTACAGTAAAGTTCAGAATCAGAGACACGTCCTTTTATTCTATCTGAAACCCGAGTATGGTATTTATGCTGAGGATCTTATATTTGGCTCCAAGTCCTTTGAGACCCAGGCCCTAGAGACTCTCTATTGACCCTACATGTGTGGGATCAAAAGAATTAATTCAAGAAGAAAAATGCTTCTGATACGTCATTTTCAGAGAATGGAAATTTGTAGAAATTATATTGGTCTTGAAGTTAAAATTCCTCCACAAATATTAACATAGAGTTTCCACAAAATTATGAAATGCATCATTAGATTCAAATTATCATGTAATGGAACAATTTATCCTCAGAGATCTTGGAATAAGTTTTGGCCAGCATCATCTTTATAAATTCTTATTGAGAAAACTTAAACACTTCTTGCTTTCACTTTGCCCACTACAGTTAAGACCCTATAAACAGTAAAAAGCATTTATCAAGTACTTTCTATGTTGCAGGCACTGTTCTAAGAAATAGAAGTATATTGGACAGCTAAGTGGCAGAAGGAATAGAACTCTGGCCTTGGAGTCAGGAGGATCTGTGTTCAAATCCGCCCTCAGACACATAACACTCACTAGGTATATGAATCTGGGCAAGTCATTTAACCCTAATTGGCTCAAAAAAGAGTAGAAATACAAGTATAAACAGAAAGGCAGTCTCTGTTCTCAATGAGTTTGCATTCTAATGGGTGAAGATGATAATAAAAGGAAGCTGAAAGAGTCTACAAGGAAGTTTTCCTCTGAATTCTCCCTTATTTCTGTATTGTTCATGGTACCTCAACCTCACCTAAGGACTCCCCCAAGTTCAGCGTAGGCTGCTCTGATAATATGGAGATCTATGTGGAAGGGGAGGGATACAAGGGAAGGACTCTGGAAGGAAGAATTGGTGCAATATGGGGAATAAACCCTGCATCCAATCAATAACATCAAACAACTTAGATGGCAATAAATAAACACTCCCTAATCATACATGTAGGGAATTTCCAGAAAGAAGGAAGAGTGAACCACCAAGGCTAAGCCTGACCTTTTGCATAATCATAAATTAGTAAGAGATACAATAATTAGAATAAGGAAATGAGGGGACTGATCAAACTTTCTATAATTATTTCATAACAAATAGTAAATGTCTGAATTAAATAAAACAGCTAGGAAATTTATTGAAATTTTTAGACTAGACAATTAGAATGTTAATGCTCCACCTTACTTGAGTTACTCACCAAGAAGGACCTCCACAAGAGTGAATTTACTAAATAATTTAAATTTGCCTTTTTTTTCATGGCAAACATTCCAAAATGTGTGATTGAAAGAATAGGGTTGGTTATCCCTGTATGGTATGAAATTATGCATTCAAAGACCTGAGTCCAAGATACAAGTTGCACTGTGAAAATAATAGGATACTTCTTTAATCTAAGAATTTTATACAAAGTGGCAAAAATTGTCTGTACTTTCCACACTGAAAAGGAATGAGCCAACTTTATCCATTTGTGTGTGTGTGTATGTGTATGTGTATGTTTGTGTGATGCGTTTCTGTGTTTCCTAGACTCTTCTGATCATTTCATCACTGTTATTTTGCCTTCATACCCCTTATTGCCTACCATGTGGTCTTGAACAATTTGATTAGGTAATAGGCTTTTTTTAAATTAAATTACTTTTTTTCCTCTTTGACTCCTTTTTGTGGAGACTCTTTAATTGTGTAAAATAAAAATATGATCAGAATGATTAAGTATGTGTTGTTTTATATCTTTGATTTTCTTTTATTATTGCTATTTTATATCATGGTTTATTGGGGAGCTTCATGGCTCAGTGCATGGAGCAGATTCATGGAGTCAAAAAGACTTGAATTCAAATCTGACCCCAGATAATCTCTAGCTGTGTGACCCTGGGTTGCTCAATTAACTCTGCTTCACTTTCCTCATCAATAAAATGGTCTGAAGAAGGAAATGGCAAAGTACTCTAGTATCTTCCAAGAAGACCCCAAAAAGGTCACAGAGTGTCAGACACAACTGAAAACATCTAGCAACAGCAGGTGTTTAGTAGAGAATGATAGAGTACAAATTTCACCAGATTCCTTTTTCAAGCAGTGACTTTTACCTTGTTCTTCAGAATATGAAAAATTAGGAAATATGTGGATAATTCTAATGCAAAAATAAGAGATGTATGATATTTTAATTCAGAAAAAAGAGAATGTAGAATTTATTTATATGGCATTCACCTACTCTCTTTTTCAGGTCCATCAGCAAACCACAGAGCAAGGCAATATTCTCAGAGCCTAAAATGTGGAACCTGGGGCAGAAGCAGTGTTTTTTTGTTTGTTTGTTTGTTTGTTTGTTTTTGTTTTGTTTTTTAATTCAAATGGAAATTAAAATGGACATTACACATTTTCATTTTAATCTTTATTTAGCAAACCCTAACAATTAAGCAGACATATAACTTAAGCTGGAATTAATATTGTTTCACATATATACATTATCATTTTTAAATGGATATAAATAGATTAAAAGATTGCAAATCCATCTAAAAAGAGTATTACAGTCAAAGTAGAATTTTATCATCATATTTTTTTTTCCTCAACCAGGACATGCCAGTGGTGTAAGTATCAAACTAGGGTCGAGAAACTAATGAACTCTTACTCAAAAAATAATTTTCCACAAGAATTACAGCTTGGGAAATCTTCGTTGTGTGAGAAATGAATATTTCTCTCTTATATTTAATAACTAATTATTGTATTAGGACCAAGGTTTTGGAGTGAAAGAAGAATAGTTTATTACATCTCTTGTAAGAGCAGACACTTTCTCTTTGACTAGAGAAGTGCACCTATAGAGAAGGAGAGCAAGCTTTATACTGTTATTCTACCTGACCCCTCCCTTCAGAGCTCAGATTGGTCCAAACTCTTTTGAATTACCTTCTTCCTGACTCCTTCTGTGTTCCTCTTTGACATGTTGTTCCCATCCTTGCCATACATTGTCCCTAGGGTGTGTCAGATAATATACATGAGGCTTATTAAGCATGCATACTAGCAAAAAGTCAGTGACTGTCCCTTGAACCAGTCCATTTCCAGCCAATTTCAGCCTAGGCCCCGTTTATCAGAAACTCTGTTGTTAGCCAGCTTCTCTTTCTAAAAGCTGATTGGTTGATGGTGCTTGCTATCCTAGCCCACCTTGAGACTGCAGCATCCTTTCGAAATCTAACTTTTGTAATACTTAATTAATTTATTTTAAGTTATTAAAAATCACTTCCATGAGCTTCTGAGTTTAAAATTTTTCTCCCCTTCCCTCCCGACCTCCCTCCCCAAGATAGCATGCAATCTGATATAGTTTACACATACACACACACACACACACACACATATATGTTCCTATTAAACATGTTTTTATATTAGTGATGTTGTAAGTAAGAATTAGAACCAATAGGAGGGACGACCAGAAAGAGGAAACAAAATGAAAAAGAAGAAAAAAAATAGTAAATAGTATGCTTCGAACTGCATTCAAATTCAATAGTTCTGTCTCTGGATGTGGATAGCATTTTGTATCATGAGGCCTTTGGAAATTTCTTAGATTCTTGTATTGATGAGAAGGGTTAAGTTTATCAATATTAGTCATCACCAACATGGCTGTTGGAGTGTACAATGTTCTTCTTGTTCTGTTCATTTCATTCAGCATCAGACCATACAAGTCTTTCCAAGTTTTTATAAAGTCAGCCTTTTCATCATTTCTTATAAAACAATAGTATTCCATTACATTCAAATTCCACAACTTGCTCATCCATTCCCCAATTGATGGGCATCCTCTCAATGTCCAATTCTTTGCCACCACATAAAGAGCTGCTATAAATATTTTTATACATGTGGGTCCTTTTCCCATTTGTATGATCTCTTTGGGATGTAGCCCTAGAAGTGCTATTGCTGGGTCAAAGGAAATGCACATTTTGATAGTCTTTTGGGCATAGTTCCAAATTGCCCTCCAAGAGATCATTTCACAACTCCTCCAACAATGCAATAGTGTTTCAATTTTCCCACATCTTCCTCAACATTTATCATTTTCCTGTTTGTCATGGTGGCCAAACTAATAGGTATCATGTGGTACCTCAGAGGTGCTTTGATTTGCATTTTTCTATTCAATAGTTATTTGGAGCATTTTTTCCTATGACTACGGATGGCTTTAATTTCTTCATCTGAGAACTATCTGATCATATCCTTTGACCATTTATCAATTGGGGAATGACTTGTATTCTTATAGATTTGATTTAATTCTCTATATATTTTATAAATAAGGCCCTTATCAGAGAGACTGGTTGTAAAAATTCTTTCCCAATTTTCTATCTTCCTTCTAATCTTGGTTTCATTGGCTTTGTATGTACAAAATCTTTTCAATTTAATATAATCGAAGTTATCCATTTTGCTTTTTTTAATGTTCTCGATCTCCTCTTTGGTCATGAATTCTTCTGTTCTCCATAAATCTGATAGGTAAACTATTCCTTACTCTCCCAGTTTGCTTACAGTATCAGCATTTTCATCTTAATCGTGAACCCACTTTTGACTTTATTTTGGTATGTGGTGTGAAATTTTGATCAATGCATAGTTTCTGCCATAGTCCTTTCCCATTTTCCCAACATTTTTTGTCAAAGAGTGAGTTCTTATCTCAGAAACTGGGGTCTTTTGGTTTATCAAATAATAGATTACTAAATAGTCATTGACTAAAGTGTCTTGCATACTTAGCTTATTCCGCTGATCCATCACTCTGTTTCTTACCTAGTGCCAAGTAGTTTTGATGATTACTGCTTTATAATACAATGTAAGATCTGGAATGGCTAGGCCACCTTCCCCTTCCCCATTTCTTTTCATTAGTTTCCTCGGTATTCTGGACCTTTTGTTCTTCCAAATGAATCTTATTATTATTTTTTCTTACTCTATAATTTTTTTTTTGCAGTTTGATTGGTATGACACTGAACAAGTAAATTGACTTAGGTGAAATTATCATCTTTAGTATATTACCTTGGCCTACCCATGAGTAACTGATATTTTCCAATTATTTAGATCTGACTTTATTAGTGTGAAAAGTGTTTTGGAATTGTGGTCATATAGTTCCTGGGTTTGTTTTGGGAGGTAGACTCTTAAATATTGTATAATATCTACAGTAAGTATAAAGGGAATTTCTCTTTCTATCTTTTGCTGTTGGGTTTTCTTGGTAATATATAGAAATGCCAGTGATGTATGTGAATTTATTTTATAGCCTGCAACTTTGCTAAAGTGGTTTCTTATTTCAAGTAGCATTTTACTTTATTCTCTAGAATTCTCTAAACATATCATCATATCATCTGCAAAGAGAGATAATTTTGTTTCTTCTTTGCCTATTCTAATACTTCATTTTCTTTTTATTCTCTTATTGCTAAAGCTAATGTTTCCAGTACAATATTGAACAGTGGTGATAATGGACATCCTTTTTTAACTCTTGGAAATGCTTCTAATTTGTCCACATTACATATGATGCTTACAGAAGGTTTTATGTAGATCCTTTTTATTATTTTAAGGAAGACTCCATTTATTCATATGCTCTCTAATGTTTTTAATAGGAATGGGCGTTATACAGTGTTCAATTAAATGTAAAGTATCATTTAATGGAATTATTTGCTCTCAGAGGACTTAGGTTAAAGTTTGGCCAGCAACATTTTAATAAATGCTTATTGAGATAACTTCATGAATACTTCTTGACTTCACATTGCACAGGACAGTTAAAGAAATGGAAAAATTGGGCTTCCAGATGGAGAATTTCTCCCTCACTCTAGCTCCTGGAAGAGGTAGTCAATATATTTTATGCTGCATTTAGTTATCTGATCTCCCTCAGGCAAGAATTTCTACTGCAGGAAAACTATTGCAATGATCACTGGACACTAGAATTCCTGAGCTCATAATATTATCCCCACAATTTGACACTAGACACACTTTCCCCATGGAATGTCTTGGATACTTTTTTTGCTGGATGTATAAGTTGTTGATGACCAGGGCTTCTTAAACTATGGGTTGGAATTCCACATGGGGTCACATAACTCAATGTATGGGTCACAAAAAAAAATGGCAATAGTAAAAGATTTCTGAACATGCAACAACCAAAAGTCAATTCAAAATCAAACACAAAATGAATCAGGAGATGTTTCTGGCAATATTTGCCCATGTTGCATCACATAACTTCATTGCAGCTTAGGTTCTGAACACACAACATGAGCACTTTACACTGTGTATGCTGTTATGCCATTCAATGGCAGCAAATGCTGCCAGAAACACCTCAGCACAGATTCAAGAATATTGTATGTTAATAAATTGCAGTGTTTTTACTGTACATACAAAATTATTGAATTAGTTTTGCCTTGGGGTCAAGAGATAATTTCCAACAATTTCTGAGATGGCCCTAAGCCTATTTCTCTCATTTTGTACTATGTATTTCATGTGTAGCAGCATCTTCAGCATTGACAATTATAAAATAAAAATTTCAATTAAATCTGAAAACCATTGAAGATGCTTTATGTCCTGTAGTACCAAATATTCTGGCCAGATTTAATTCTTTATATAAAAATAAACAAGCAATCCATCTTATTATTGTGCAAATTTGCTTTCATATTTAATAAATGATAAAATTACATACTTCAAAGAATCATTTTAAAATATTTTTTGGTAAGTTATTATCAGTCAATATTTAATTTGCATGCCAATTTTATATACCTATATATATGGGGTAACATAAAAATTTCCAAGGCAAAAATGAGTCATGAGAGGAAAAAGTTTAAGAGGCCCTGACATTGATATCTCTAGTGACAAGCCATTTTTATGATGAGACAATATCTGCTTCCTCTTTCACCCTGCAGTAATACATTAATCAAGTGTGTGAAACTAGAGAAATTTCTAGTCAGTCCACTAGGCAACAAACATTTAATATACACATACAATATTCTAAGCACTGCTGTTAATATTGAGAATATATAGAGGAGCTCAGATTTGAATGAAGGAAAGAATAAGTACACAATAATGGACATATGCAATCTATCCATATAAAGAGATCTGCAGTTGTAATGCAACCACTTTCTTATTAAAGAATTAATCAACTTGTACTAGGTGTGAAGTATAGAAGAATAAGATGAGAATTAAAATAC
Source organism: Vombatus ursinus (assembly GCF_900497805.2). Classification (NCBI taxonomy): domain Eukaryota; kingdom Metazoa; phylum Chordata; class Mammalia; order Diprotodontia; family Vombatidae; genus Vombatus; species Vombatus ursinus. The sequence continues at coordinate 214,365 of NW_020954962.1, read as the reverse complement.
TATGTAATAGGACAAATAAAAAATTCAACCAAAATGGACTGACATCCATCAATCAACAAGGATGTATTAATTATGTTTAGGTGGTGGAGACACAAAAAATTAAGGATAGAACAATTTTTTTTTGTTTTTGTGAGGATACCGGGATTAAATGACTTGGCCAGGGTCACACAGCTAGTAAGTGTTATGTGTCTGAGGCCAGATTTGGACTCAGCTCCTCCTAACTTCAAGGTCGGTGCTCTATCCACTGTGCCACCTAGCTGCCCTTTGGATAATCTTTTTTAAGGTGCTTGCATTCTAATATAGTAGTAATAATAATAGCAATTCATATGCTTAATACTTTTAAATTTATTAAGCTATTTAATAATAATAAACCTACAATGTACTCATGTTTGTACCACGTCACTTGAATGTCTTGGAAAGAGTAATCCGGGTGATCATCACCCCTGGAATCTGACATTCAATTATTTATTAAGTACTTTCTATGTTCCAGACACTGTTCCAAGCAGAAGTACAAATATAAGCAGAAAGGAAGACAGCCCCTGTCCTCAAAGAGCTTACATTCTAATGTTGAAGACAATAATAAGGGAATCAGAAAGAGCTTACAAGGAAGCTTTCCTCTGAATTCTCCCTGATCTCTATATCATTCATCATTTCTCAACCTCACCTGAAGACTCCCCCATATTCAGTACAGGCTCTTCTAACAATATGGAGAGCTATGTGGAAAGGGAAGTATGTAGGAATGAAGAGGTGATCGCAATATTTTCTAGAATAAAAAACTGGGGAAGGACTCTGGAAGGAAGGATTGGTGGGATATAGGATATAAACTCTGCAGCTAATCAACAGCACTGAGCAACTAAAAGAACACTAAATAAACACGCAGAAGAAACATGTGTAGGTGATTTCAGAAGGAAAGAAGATTGAACCAAAATGGTCAAGCTCAGCCTCCATAATCATAAATTTCAAGAGAGGGAAGGAATAAAAGCAATCAATGGATATGAGGGAACAGATCACAAAAAGGCAACCTAGATCGGGGTTTCTTAAAATTTTTTCACTCATGACCCATTTTTACCCCCCAAAAATTTATGTGACCCCAGGTATATAGGTATATAAAATAGGCATGCAAATATAACATTGACTGATAATAAATTACAAAGAAATATATTTTTAAAAATGTTTTGCTATACATATAATTTTATCATTTATTAAAGATGAAAGCAAATTTGCATACGAATGAGATGAATGTGCTTGTTTGTTTTTACATAAAGAATTAAATTCTAGCAGAATATTTGATACTGCAGGAAGCAGGGCTCCTTCAAAGTTTTTCAGAGTTGATCAATATTTTGTTTTTATTATCATCAATGCAGAGCATGCCACTTCACATAAAATACATAGTACAAAAGGACAAAAATTGTTTTAGGACCATTTCAGAAATTGTGGGAAATTTTGTCTTAATCCCAAGTCAAAATTAATTTAACATTTTTTACGTATTGTAAAAATACTACAATTCTTAGTATACAACTGTCTCAAATCTGACAGAAGGTGTTTCTGGCAGCATTTGTTGGTTTTAGATGACATGATGACATGCACAGTGCAAAGTGCTGATGTTGTGAATTCAGAACCAAGGCTGAACTAACGTTGTATGATGTAACACGGGCAAGCATTGCCATAAACACCTCAGATTCATTATGCATTTGATTTTGAATTAATTTTTTGTTATTGCATATTCAGAAAACTTTTACTATTTCCAAATTTTTCAGAACCCCCACATTCAGTTGCAGAACCTTATATGGAGTCGTGATACAGTTTAACAAGTGTAGATCTAAATAATTAATTTGAAATAGATAAGTATTTATTAAGTGACTTTTATACATCAGGCACTGGCACATAGTAGAGAGTATCAATGGCAAAAATATATTAGCAAGTCAACAATTTTTTAAAGAAGGCAACATAGTTAATAAATGTTTTTTGGAATGAAAAGATTTCATAAGATAAAGAACAAGAATAGAATCAATTCTACTAAAGGACCAGAAATGTCAGCGCAACAACTTCAAAAAGACCCAGAATGGTATAGAAGAACACTGAAAAAAAGTCAAGAAGGAATTAAAAGAAGAAATAAAGGAAGGAGGTAAAGGAGGCCTTTCCTGTTAATCACCCAAGCTTTCTGGGTTGCAAGGCTGCAGGACCTGGTCTTTTTGCTGGCTCAGGATTATTCCTGGGTTTTTATTTTCTGGACTTTGAAAGGTCAATCAGTGAGCATAAGAGCAACTTACTTCTCACTCTGCCATCATGTCTCCTGGAAGCATAACCCTCAAAGAGAAATTAATAAATGATGTTAGTCACACAAAAAGACAATCCAATGAGAGAGTAAGTAAATATGAGGGGATACCTTATTCCATATATATATATATATATATATATATATATATATATATATATATATACCCCAGTCAACAGCAGTATACATAATTTCCAGGACGTGGTAACAATTTAAAAAAGGGATCACAGATAGTCAAAAAAGTAGATCACAAATACCCACAAAATGCTCATAGGTCATTACTGCCAACAAAAAAGATTCTGTCAACACATTGGTAGCAGTAAAGAAATATATATATTTTGTAAAGCTTCTGACACCTTGGGTGTAACTCCAGTGGAGTAATAGAAATCCCACAAATGACAAGTGCTTGAAGAAAAGGTAAATAAGGGTGTCCAGTTTGGGGTTGATCTGGATGATCATAATCAAGCCCAGATTTCCCAACACTGACCACGTAGATAATCAGGAATGGAAAGAAGAGGGGTACTTGAAGATTTGGGTAGTCAGAGAATCCTAAGAGGAAGAATATGACTGCAGGACTCACTTTATTTATCATAGTACCTGTTAAAGAAAATTACAGTATTTCAGAGCTGGAAGATTTCAGTGGTTATACACTACTATCATAACCTTAAAAAATATCCCTCTATAAGAGATAGATAATTGATCATTGAGCCTTCTAATTGAATACCTTCCAGGAAGGGGAACTGACAAAGTTCAGCAAAATCCATTGGAAGTGGCCAGCTCTAATTAAGATGATGCTTAAATATACATTCATTCTGAATTTCCTTACTTGTATTTTCTATCCATTGCCTTTGTCTTCCTTTCTGGGCCAATCACTCTTCAGTAACTGCCATAGTATTTTCCTCAAGCACTCTCCTTCCATGCCATATTTGACTCAAAAATTCTACTGATTCTTTATCATCTTCAGGGTCAAAAAGAACCAGTTCTATTTGAAATTTAAACACCTTTGCATTGCAACTCAAATCCACTTTCTAGGACTACTATACATTATTCCTCTTCGTGCACTCCATGGCCTAGACATAATGGCCTTATTGCTGTTCCTCATGTATATCACTTCTTTACTCCTCTCAGAACCTTTTTATAGGTTGTCCTGCACTGCCACAATGCATCTCTTTTAAAGTTCACATCTTAAGAGCTCTAGTTTCCTTTAAAAAATCAATTCAAATGTCACCTCCCTGCCATAAAATTGTTTTTCACAAATCTTATGCCATATATACTTCGATGTTGTCTCCAATGTTGTTTTCAAGAGAGAAGGTAACATCTGTGAAGACAAGGGATGTTTGACTTGTGTGTGCGTATGTGTGTGTGTGTGTGTGTGTGTGTGTGTGTGTGTGTTTTAGTAAAATGAATACCTAACCAAGAACCTACTGCCTAGTAGATAAACAATAATCGCTGGTTGATTGTTTGGTTGATTGACTTGCTGGCCCTCCAGATGCATGACAGCAGGTGTCAAGGGCCTTGACTCTTTTCTTTACCAAAATTCTTTCACTAATCCTCCTTTGGCGAGAGTTATATCCTCTTCTTCATGCAGATCACCCTACTATGCATTCTCTCCTACTTATTCATATCCTTCCCATGATCTTTCTGATCTGTGGACTGTACTCTATATGTAAGGCTAGCAGATCAGAGTACAAGAATCTCCCATTGAAATAGAGGGGTGCTGTGGCTCTTTTAAATTATCTCACATATAGAGAACTAGTGCTCCATGAAGTGATTTCTAACAGAAGTTGAAATTAGATGTTTTAAAATCTCTTCCTCTTATATGATGAAAAAAATATTAACCTTTCTATAGCACCCTTCAAAACAAGTAACCCTGTGTTTCATTACTTGTGTTTTTATTTACTTTTATTTTTTAGGCAATTTAGGCAAGTGGGGTTAAGTGACTTGGCCTGGGTCACACAGCTAGTAAGTATCAAGAGTTTGGTCTGAGGCCAGATTTGAACTCAAGTCCTCCTGACTTCAGGGCCGGTGCTCCATCCACTGCACCACCTAGATCCCCCTGTTTAGATGCTTTCTAAATTTATTCATTTTCCTATTGTTAATTTAATGTTGACTGGTATTGAACATGCATCAATTGCTTTAAAATTCTTCTTATCATTGAGCCTAGGTCACCCACTGAATCCCAGGCCATCTGTAGTCATCTGGACTTTTGTCTTGCTACTGGACTATGTTGAGTCAGACAAGTAGCCGAGGTTGATGAATATGTAGTTCTACCATGGTTTTACTTGTGTGAAACAGTGAAAAATGAAATGAGCTGAAGAAAGAGAATATTGTATGCAGTAACAGCAATATGGTTTTAAGAAGAACTTTGAGTGACTAAGTCATTTTGATTATTACAAATATCTAAAATAGCTCAAAGAACATATGCAGGAAGAAACTATCTATATCCAGAGGAAGAATTAATGAATAGTGGTATGTATAGAATTATTTTACATATACATGCATACATATATATGTATATGTATATGTTTGTGTTCATATACACATATACAGAATTGTGTCTTATGGTAGCCATCTCTAGGGCATGGGGTCAGAGGCTAGAAAAGGAAAAAAAAAACATTACATTTTATGCTTAAAAAGAAAAATAAATTGTCCATAATTGATTTCAAGTTCAATGTACAATAATTTTTTAATTGTACTATGTTATGGAAATATTCTGTTTATTCCATTAATGAAATATATATATATATATACATATACATATACATATAAATACACATATATGTATACATATATATGTATGTATGTGTATATATGAAGCCAATTTCTATAATAGATTTACTCATACTGAAAGAGAGGAGACCCATGAACTGTTGTCTCCACACTAAAAATGACTCAATCAGCCAATACTTATGAAATCTACAGTATGTTACAAGAAATGTACTAAGCTCTTCAGAGGACTAAAATTGCCTTTACAACTATCTTATTAGCCCATTGAGTTGCTCCTGATGTGATTTAAGGTTTTGTTTCTGGCAGGCCTCCAAAATCAAAGTGCTCATCCCACTAACTCACATCTTAAATTATTGTTCCATTTTTTTCCCTGCAATTGTGGAAAATCGAAGACTGCAAAAAAAAGAAATCAGGCATTCCCTTTTGTAGAATCAGTATTCAGTATTACAATAAATTGTCAAAGAGCTTTAACAAATGGTTCTTAGGTTGATGCTACACTGTGAAGTACATTGTAATGATTTTCTGGCAGTCATTATTCTGAATTCAAATATACTTGTTTCATTTACCTAATAATTTTCATGACTACCTTTCAGATGCTTGTAGAAACCAAACATGTGAACACCAGAGAGGGCAGTAATTGAATAGGACTCAGAGAATTAATTGAAAATCACCATAAATTCCATGCGAATAATTTAGCCAGGAGTCATAGAATCCATATAAATGATCTTATTGAGAAATGATTTTCAGATCCATCAATTTCCTCAAGGTTTCCTTCACTTCATTGTTCCTTAGGCTGTATATCAAAGGATTTAGCATAGGAATAACCACTGTGTAAAAAACAGATCCCACTTTGATTACAAGCCATGAGTTTTTGGAATTGGGAAAACAATAGAGGAAGAGGATGGTGCCATAGAAGATGGTAACAGCTGTCAAGTGGGAGGCACAATTGGAGAAACCTTTATATCTCCCACTGGCTGAATGCATTCTGCGGATAGTGACAGAAATAAAAAGATAGGATGTAAGAATAATGATGAGGGTGCAAAATGTATTCAGATTCATAATGATAAAAAATATTAACTCACTGAAGTGTTTATCAAAGCAAGAAGCAGATAGGAAGACAGAATATTCACATACAAAGTTATCAATGATTTTGTTCCCACAAAATGACAATATAAGAAGTGAGTAGGTGAGTGCAATAGAACAAATTATTCCCCATGTGTATGCCACAGTCAGTAGCAGGGCACAGAGTTCTGGGGACATAAAAACTGTATAGAGCAAAGGATAACATATAGAGACAAAGCAGTCATAGGCCATCACTGCCAACATGACCATCTCTGTTATCATACGTCACAGCAATGGAAAACTGTGAGATGCAACCTTTGATGGAGATGCTTCTGTCTTCTGCAAGTAAATTTTCTAGTAATTTTGGTGTAACTATAGTGGAGTAACAGAAATCCACAAATGACAAGTGACTGAGGAAAAAGTACATGGGAATGTGGAGTTTGGGGCTGATCTTGATGATCACAATTATGCCCAAGTTTCCCACCACAGCGAGTGCATAGATGGAGCTCTGGGTAATCAGAGAATCCTAAGAGGATGATCATGACAGCAGTACTCTGGTTCTTGTCAGTGCTCACCATGATTCCTGTTGGAGAGAATTAGAAATGGATCATGAGAAGCAAAACATAAGTGAAATTGAGAAACAGAGGATAAGGGGCAGGATTCAAATTGGTAATTGTTGTTATAATTATGGAAATAGTAATAGGATTAGTTTCATTCCTTAGCACTTACTTTCAAGTCCTATACATTTGAATTGAGAGAAAATGATGGAATCTGAAAGAAGCTAAAGGAAGAGTGACATAGATAACGGTCAGAAAGTATGTGTGGTTATAAATTTGCAGAATCTAACATAATCTATGCTTTAACAAATGTCTCTTCATGAAAATATATTTAATCCAGAACCTTTAAATGAAGGAGGACCCACTTACTCCTAAGGCAATCTGTTTCACTTCTTTACACCTGAAAATGGAAGGATAAAGTTTCATCTGCCCTTCCTTTTTGTATTCATAATATTATCTTGAATATATCATTTCTACCCATTTGATCTTTTTCAGTGCCATGGAACCCAGCAAAAGAAGTCTCATATCTTTTTCACAAACAACCTTTAAAGTATTAGAAATATATATAATTTATAACCCCTAAACTATTTCTCTACTCTTTTTTATCAGGACGGTTGTCACAAAACAATAGAAAAGTAAAAGGCATGTCTTTCAATAATGTCAAAAATTGGACATTTTATTTGGAGTAATTTCAGTAGCAAGAATCCAGTGATGGATTTCTATAAAGAACGTATTTCAGTAGTTTTCCTGAAATGGTAACCCAATTGAGGTAATATGTCCATTAAAAATAAAAATTCACATTTAGCATTAGTATGCCTTAGAGGTAGCTAAGTGACTGAGTGTGTGGTGCTCTGTCAGGAAGACCTGAGTTCAAATTCATCCTAAGACACTTACTAGCTATATGGCCCTGAAAAAATCATTTAATCTCTGTTTGCCTTAATTTCTTCATTAATAAAATGGGGAAAATAATAGCAGTTACTTTGTAAGGGTTGTTATGATAATCAAATGTCATAATATTGGTAGTCAGTGCTATATTGATGTTACTTATTATTTATTTAAATGGCTTCATTCCCAACTCTGTGCCTTTATGACTGTGTAATCATCAATCCATCACTTCACCTATTTTTCCTGACATTTATAACACCAACAACAATAACTAACAGCTATATAGCATTTTCTATATGTCAGTTATTTTGTTAAATGATTTACAATTATTACTGGAATAACCTGGATAAGTAGTTGCTAGTACTATCCTAATTATACAGATTAGGAAACTGATGCGAATAGACATTCAAAGATGACTTGCCCAATGTTGCAGACCTAATAAGTGTCTTGAAGTTGGATTTGAACTGAAGTGTCTGAGTCAGTCCCTGACTTTTGGCCTAGATCTCTGTTGATTGCACTTTAACATATTAGGTTGGAATACAAAATATTTAAATGACTTTTCCAGGTCTAAAATTTTATAGCCATTGTGTTAAAGATATTTCCCAACCACTGCACTAAAATCTTATGGTCCTTTCCATTCTTTCCAAGTAGGATGAAAAGAATCTCCAGATAAAAAGGGAAGGTCTCTATTAGTCAAATCCGAGATTCACCTTTCTGAAGTTGTTTCTTGATAGCTATAGGCTGTAGTGGAAAGAAAGCCATCATGAAGCTATTGGGAAGAAGTAGAGAAAACCTGAAATGGGCTGTTTTAATGATCTGATCCATTATCTTTTCTGCCAGGGAGTACTTAAGTCTGTCTCTTTAAAGAAAACCACAACGTAAAGGGAGAGAGAGAGACAGATAGACAGAGAGAGAGAGAGAGAGAGAGAGACAGACAGACAGACAGACAGACAGACAGACAGACAGAAAGACAGGGTGAGACAGAGAAAGACAGAGAGAAGAGGGAGGGAGATGAAATCTGAGGAATTAGAGACCAAGTTCTCTTGAGAGTTAAGGTTGTTATAAGTTGGATGTGTGGATTAGTAAATGGGTCAGGGAAGATGGGATAGGAATTAGCATTCCAATTTGGATTTCTCTTTTTATAGAAGGCTATGAGAAGAGCATTATCCAGTTCCATAAATGTGCAGAAACAATGGCAGTGAGAGAGTGTACTGCCTGAAAACTGAACACTCTAAACAGGCAAATACAATTCTATGACTTATTCCAATGTCGTTTTTCATCCAAGAATAACACTGTTCAATTTTCTAGGCCTCTCTCTATAAGTTCAAAATATTTCTACATGTTGCTGCCACCCACTCTAAATATTTTCCTCCTCTTCCATCATTAACTGTACAAATTTCAACCTGTACTATTTATGTTCTTTCCTCACTTGAAACAAAGTTTATACCTAAGAATGTTTCTCATTAATTTTTGTCGTAATGCTGTGGCCAATACTTGGCATTTCATAAATTCTAATGAACTGCCATTTGCTTATTTTTCAAACATTTGTATGATCTCCTGACCTTCTATAAGGGATAACATATGCCTCTCCTAAGTATCATGACTGAGCTGTCCTTGTGCCCTTTTAAATGGCTTTACCAATTTCTCACATATATGATCAGTTAGAACATTGGTATGGAAAAAAAAAAATTTCTCATTGCAGTGTAGGAGTTGTTTATAACATATAATTAGAGAGTTACCTGAGACTTTCAGTCCTTTTTCAGTCATGTCTGCCTGTTCATGACCATTGGGATTTTCTTGGCTAAGATACTGGAGTGGTTTACCATCTCCTTCTTCAGCTCATTTTACGGATCAAGAACTAAAGCAATGGGGTTAAGTGACTTGCCCAGGGCCACACAGCTAATGCTTGTGTAAGGCCACATTTGATCTGAGACCTTCCCAACTCTAGTCCAGTGCAATATCCACTAAACAACCTAGAGGCCCCTTGTTATTCAGTCATTTTTTTCCTTCAATCTTATTGCCTGAGAAACTAGGTGGCTAAATGACTTATCCAAGGTCATTGAATTCAAACATTCCTTAATAAAATTTTTAGAGATAGAGATAGAGCAAAGATGTCCCTGACTCATTATTTCCACTGTACCACACTATTCTACCTGATTATATGATACTGTACATGCATACATCTATGTATGCATGTTTAGATATTCATGTATATACATACATACATACATATCATATATATGTATAAACACATACAAAGTTACACATAGACACACTCATGCAGGATAGTTAAGAAATGACCAATCAAAATAAAAGGTGGGTGGCTGAAATCTAGATACCCCCAAAAATCCTTCTATGTATTTGTCTATTTAGTTATCTAGATTTTCAACTGCTTTTTCAATCATACACATCTCTTCTCTGAATTTCTGGTGTCTTCAATGGATTTATATGCTCAGTGATTCTAGCACATACCTACAGAGTTATGATTTATTATCATCGATTTAAGGCTTGAAGACTTATCAGTCATCTAGTCCAGTCACTCATTTTATAGAGGAGGAGACTGATGCACTAAGGGGTTAAATGATTTGTCCAAGGCCATACATATATCACACAGGAGAGTTGTCATTCTGACATGATTACTTTGTGTTCATATCTGACTCTCTTTCCACTTCACTGCCTCTCATCTTCAAAACAATCAATTGCAGAATGGAAAGAATTCTGTTTGAATTATTGTCAAAACCAAATAGACTATTAAGATTCCTTAGCATGTATTTAAGTTATTCCATAAATTTACTCTATGAAGTCTTGTTTTCCTTCCCAATTGTATCTCTATAGCTTGCACTAGTTTCCATCCAAACAGTATATTCTATATAGCATCAACACAATCTATATTCTTGGCTCCATACCTTTGTTCTCACCATAGTTCTTACTCTAGTGACCTCTTTCTGCTTTTCTAATTGTAGAAATATTAAATTTACTGAAGTACTGAGCAAATATCTTAGTTTTTATACCATTCATTGAGATTCTATGTCCATTGAACATCTCTGAGTGTCTCTCCTCTCAAAGCTGTAAGACAATTTTTCTAGGGCACATTAGGCTCTTTTCTTTTAGTGCTAGTGTGGAATTTTGTGTGCAGCTGTCCACCTCCTTGACGTAGATTGAAATGAGTCCCTTCATGTCAAGAAATATAAATATATATACACATATATGCATATCTGTGTGTATATATACACATACAAGCATATATACACAATACAGATATATACATATGTACATATATGTATACATATGTATATACTACATATATATTTTTATATATTTAGTCATTCCAAATACTAAAGAAGATACATAAAAATTGGTGGAAGAGACATAAAATTGGTGGAAATAAACATAAAGAAGGAGGAAAAAAAGAAATATGAACGTGCAGGTTGCCTCACCAACTTAGTCTCTTCTTTTCAATGAGCTTTGATTGTTCAGAACATCTACCTGATATCAAGTCCAATCTCACTCTTAGTAACTTCCACTCCACTACTTCTGATTTTATACTGTGCTCAAGACAGCCATGATTCTCCCATTCTAATTCACATCTCATTTCAGAATCAATTGTTTCCCTTATTCTTGTCCATTCTGAGGGCAGTATAGTGTTTCAGTTCATAAATGTGTCTCAATCAATCAAGCCATTGCTTATTGTCAAACATTTCAGTTCATTGAAACATTGTGTTTAGGTTTTATAATTGCATGTAAGTCTGAAAATCTTTGAAAACAGAAGTCTAACAGAATTATTTTTAGAGTATAATCTAATGATAATTTAGGGTCAAAGAATATGATTACTGTGGTTCTTATTGAATGATAGATTTTTGTGCTTGACCTAGATCTTTGATTCCATGAGCATAAGGAACTTTAGACATGTAAAATGCCTGCGTTGATGCAGCTGCTGATATCTTTTGCAACTTATAGCTACAGACAATTCCTTAGGAGTAGAGAGTTAACTCATTTTTTTTTCTGTGTTCATTTTTATTCCATCAGGATGTTTCACAGGCAGAACATGAACCAAGGTTGTCCTTATTCCTAATCCAGACTTACTATGATTCCTGTATACCACTCTTTATAATTCCATTATGCATTTTTTAAAATTTTATTTTTAGATATATAATTCAGTTCCTTTCTAACATTATCTCCTGACAATTTTCCTATGTGAAGCCACAGTTGCTATCAAATTGCTCTGCTCATTATTCTCTGCAAATAATGTATGCATTTCTGCTTTCATGCCTATGCACATATCATGTTCCCCAAAGTGTAATGCCTTCTCTTTTGATCCCTACTAAATTTAGTCTAGCCTTTAATGTATACCTTCCTCAAGTTAAGCTTTTGCTCACAATCCTACTCTCCTCAGCCACAGACATTTTTCATTCCTCACAATTTCTGTGGTTTTAATTGTGACTGCCTTTGAACCTTTGACATAAGCTACATGATATTAGTATCGATTTTCGTATGTACTAAAAAGCTATTGTAGGAAAGGACTATGGCTGGAAGGGACCTCCTAATATTCATGGATATTAGGTTCCCTACACAATAATGGTAACTGAAAAGTGAATGATGATGATAATAACGGTGAAGATAATGATGATAAAGGTGATCTAAGATAGGCCTTCCCATTCTCTCTTTATTTTTGGCAGTTCCTTTCTGATTTATCATTCAAGGAACTATTGAAGGGAATATTCTAGCTTCCAGTCAATAGACCACAAAAAAAGGTTTAAAAGGAAATTACCAGACATATGTACTCACCAGAACATAGATTCTTTTGGATGCCTCATTTCCTAGATCCATAGTACAGACAATATATCTTATAATATATAATTTTCATGACTAGATCCCTCCCTTCCTAATAAACCTCAGAATTAATCCACTGTATACATTATTAACAGAAAACCACACTTTTTCACTGACTGTAAAATGAGAATGAGATTTTACAGCAAAGGTCAAAGGCAGAGACATGTCCTCTTATTCTATATGAAACTAGAGTATGATACTTATGCTGAGGATCTTACATTTGCCTCCAAACCCTTTGGGACCCAGTCCCTAGAGACTCTCTATTGACCCCAAAAGTGTGGGATCAAAAGAAGTCATTCCAGAAAAAAATGCCTCTGCTACCGCATTTTAAGAGAATGGAATTTTCTAGAAAGTATATTGGTCTTGAAATTAAAATTCCTTCACAAATATTAACATAGAGTTTCCACAAATTATAGAATGAATAATTAGATGCAAGTTATCATGTAATGGAATAATTTACCCTCAGAGGTCTTGGAGTAAGGTTTGGCCAACATCATCTTAATAAATGCTTATTTAGAGAACTTAATAATACTTCTTGCCTTCACCTTTCCAGGACAGTTAAGATTGTGTAAATGGTAATTGAGCATTTATCAAGTACTTTCTATGTTCCAGGAACTGTTGTAAAAAGGAGAAATATAAGTATAAACAGATGCTCAGCCACTTTTTTCAAAGAGCTTACATTCTAACGGGTGAAGATGACAAGAAAAAGAACCTGAAAGAGTCTACAAGGAAGTTTTCCCCTAAACTCTCCCTGATCTCTGTGTCGTTCATGATGTCTCAACCTCATCTAAGGACTCCCCCAAATTCAGCATAGGCTGCTCTGACAATATGGAGAGCTATGTGGAAAGGGAGGGATGCAAGAAGAACTGATCACAATATTTTTAGAATAGAAAGCAGGGGAAGGGCTCTGGAAGGAAGAATTGGTGGAATATGGGGAATAAACCCCGCATCCAATCAATAGCACTAAGCAACTTAAATGGCACTAAATAAACACTCCTTAAACACATGTACAGTGAATTTCCAGATACAAGGAAGAGTGAACCATGAAGGCTAAGCCAGGCCTTTTGGCATAATCAGAAATCAGTAAGAGAAACAATGATTAGATTGAAGAAATAAAATCAAACCATGGAAATAAGGGGACTCTTCAAATTTTCTATAATTATATCAAAACAAATAGTAAATGTCTGAATTAAATAAAACTGCCTGGAAATTTATTGAAATTTTCAGATTAGACCATTAGAATGCTAATACACCACCTTACTTGAATTATTCACCAAGGAGGATCTGCACAAGAGTGAATTTACTAAATGATTGAAACTTGCCCAATTTTTATGGCAAATGTTCCAAAATGTATGATGTTTGAAAGAATAAGGTTATCTCTGTAGAATATTAAAGCATGCATTCAAAGACCTGAATCCAAGATGAAAGTTGAAGCTTGAAAACTAGAAGAAACTCCTTTATTCCATGAATTTTATACAGTGTGTACTGTGGGTACTTTCCACACTGAAAAGGAATTAACCATCTTCATCCATTCGTGTGTGTGTATGTGTGTGTGTGTATTTGTGTATGATGTGTGTCTGTATTTCACAGGCTCTTCTGCTCATCTCATTGCTATTATTTTGCCTTAATACCTCTGATTGCCTACCATGTGACCTTGAAGCATTTGGTAAGTTAATATGCATTTTTAATTAAATTGTTTTTTTTTCCTCCTTGGCTCCTTTTTGTGGAGACTCTCAAATAGTTTGGAGCAAAAATATGATCAGAATGATTAAGTAGATTTTGCTTTATTTTATAGATATTCTGTTATTATTGCTATTATTTATCATGTTTTATTGGAGAACTAGGTCACTCAGTGCACAGAGCATGGCAAGGGGTCAGAAAATCTTGAATTCAAATCTGGCCTTAGACAATCTCTAGCTCTGTGACCTTGAGCTAGTCAATTAACTCTGTCTCACTTTCCTTATCCATAAAATGGTCTGGAGAAGGAAATGACAAAACACACTAGTTTCTTCCAAGAAGATTTGGACACAACTGAAAATATCTAGCAGCAGAATCAAGTAAAAAACTACTTGAAACAATAAACAACTTTAGCAAAGTTGCAGGCTTTAACATAAACCCACATAAATCATAGGCATTTCTATATATTATCAACAAAGCCCAACAGCAAGAGATAGAAAGGAGAAATTCTATTTAAACTTACTGTAGACATTTAAAATATTTAGGAGTCTACCTCCCGAAACAAACCCAGGAACTCTATGAACACAATTACAAAACAATTTTCAAGCAAATAAAATCAGATCTAAATAATTGGAAAAACATCACTTGCTCATGGGTAGGCCGAGCTAATATGATAAAAATGACAATTCTACCTAAGCTAATTTACTTATTCAGTGCCATACCATCAAACTAACAAAAAATTATTTTATAGACTTAGAAAAAAATAATAACAAGATTCATTTGGAAGAACAAAAGGTCCAGAATATCAAGAGAACTAATAAAAAGAAAAGCAGGGGAAGGTAGCCTAGCCATTCCAGATCTTAAATTGTACTATAAAGCAGCAATCATCAAAGCTGCTTGGAACTGGCTAAGAAATAGAGTGGTGGATCAGTGGAATGGGTTAAGTATGCAAGACACAGTAGTCAATGGCTATAGTAATATACTATTTGATAAACCCAAAGACCCCATCTTCTGGGATAAAAACCCACTCTTTGAAAAAAACTTCTGGGAAAACTGGAAAAGAGTATAGCAGAAACTAGGCATAGACCAAAATCTCACACCGTCAGACAAAATAAAGTCAAAATAGGTACATGATTTAGATATGAAGGCTGATACTATAAGCAAACAGAGAGCAAGGAAAAGTTTAACTGTCAGATTCATGTAGAACAGAGGAATTCATGACCAAACAGGAGATAGAGAATATTATGAAAAGCAAAATGGATAATTTTGATTACATTAAATTGAAAAGTTTTTGCACAAACAAAGTCAATGCAACTAAGATTAGAAGGAAAGTAGAAAATTGGGAAAGAATTTTTACATCCAGTCTCTCTGATAAGGGCCTCATTTCAAAAATATAGAGAATTAAGTCAAATTTAGAAGAATACAAGCCATTCCCCAATTGATAAGTGGTGAAAGGATATGAACAGACAGTTCTCAGATGAAGAAAATGAAGCCATCTATAGTCATATATAAAAAAAGCTCCAAATCACTATTAATTAGAGAAATGCAAATCAAAACAACTCTGAGGTACCACATCACACCTATCAGAATGGCCAACATGACAAAACAGGAAAATGATAAATGGTGGAGAAGATTTTGAAAATTGGAGCACTAATGCATTGTTGGTGGAGTTGTGAAATGATCCAACCATTTTGGAGAGCAAATGCCCAAAGGGCTATTAAAATGTGCATACCCTTTGACCCAGCAATAGCACTTCTAGGGCTATATCCCAAAGATATCACACCAATGGGAAAAGGACCTACATGTACAAAAATATTCATAGCAGCTCTTTTTGTGGTTTCAAAGAATTGGAAATTGAGAGGATGCCCATCAATTGGGAAATGGCTGAGCAAGTTGTGGTATATGAATGTGATGGAATACTATTGTGCTATAAAAAATGATGAACAGCCTGACTTCAGAAAAACCTGGAAAGACTTGTATGGTCTGATGCTGAGTGAAGTGAGCAGACCCAAGAGAACATTGTACATAGTAACAGCCACATTGTGTGATGACTAATATTGATAAACTTAACCTTTCCTGGCAATACAAGGATCTAAGACATCTCCAGAGGCCTTGAGATGGAAAATGCTATCCACACCCAAAGAAAGAACTATGGAAGTGGAATTGTTATTTTTTTTCTCTTCTGTTGAGTTTTGTTTCCTCTTTCTGATGGTTCCTCCTGTTGGCTTTAATTTCTACTTACAACATCAATAATGTGAAAATATGTTTAATATGAATGTAAATGTATAGTGTATATCAGATTGTATGCTGTCTTGGGGAGGGTGGTGGGGAGGAACAGACACAGCCTTTATATCTAAATCATGTACCTATTTTGACTTTATTTTGGCTTATGGTGTGAGATTTTGGTCTATGTCTAGTTTCTGCCATACTCTTTTCCAGTTTTCCCAGCAGTTTTTTTCAAAAAGTGGGTTCTTATACCAGAAGATGGAGTCTTTGGGTTACCAAATAGTATATTACTATAGCCATCGACTACTGTGTCTTGCATACTTAACCCATTCCACTGATCCACCACTCTGTTTCTTAGCCAGTTCCAAGCAGTTTTGATGATTGCTGCTTTATAATACAATTTAAGATCTGGAATGGCTAGGCTACCTTCCCCTGCTTTTCTTTTTATTAGTTCTCTTGATATTCTGGACCTTTTGTTCTTCCAAATGAATCTTGTTATTATTTTTTTCTAAGTCTATAAAATAATTTTTTGTTAGTTTGATTGGTATGGCACTAAATAAGTAAATTAGCTTGGGTAGAATTGTCATTTTTATTATATTAGTTCGGCCTACCCATGAGCAAGTGATGTTTTTCCAATTATTTAGATCTGATTTTATTTGCTTGAAAATTGTTTTGTAATTGTGTTCATAGAGTTCCTGGGTTTGTTTCGGGAGGTAGACTTCTAAATATTTTATGATGTCTACAGTAAGTTTAAATGGAATTTCTTTTTCTATCTCTTGCTGTTGAGCTTTGGTGGTAACACATAGAAATCCCAATGATTTATGTGGGTTTATTTTATAGCTTGCAACTTTGCTAAAGTTCTTTATTATTTCAAGTAGTTTTTTACTTGATTCTCTGGGATTCTCTAAGTATAATATCATGTCATCTGCAAAGAGTGATAGCTTTGTTTCTTCTTTGCCTATTCTAATGCCTTGAATGTCTTTTTCTTCTCTTATTGCTAAAACTAACGTTTCCAGTACGATGCTGAATAACAGTGGTGATAATGGACATCCTTGTCTCACCCCCGATCTTATTGGAAATGCTTCTAGCTTGTTCCCATTACATATTAGGCTTGCTGAAGGTTTTAGATAGATGCTATTTATTATTTTAAGGAAGACTCCATTTATACCTATGCTCTCTAGTGTTTTTCATAGGAATGGGTGTTGTATTTTGTCAAAAGCTTTTTCTGCATCTATGGAGATGATCATGTAGTTTCTGTTAGTTTTGGTGTTGATATGATGGATTATGCTGATCGTTTTCCTTATACTAAACCAGGCCTGTATTCCTGGTATAAATCCTACCGGGTTATAGTGTATTATTCGTGTGATAAGTTGCTGTAATCTATTTGCTAATATTTTGTTTAAAATGTTTGCATCTATATTCATTACAGAAATTGGTCTATAATTTTCTTTCTCTGTTTTGACTCTTCCTGGTTTAGGTATCAGTACCATATATGTATCATAAAAAGAATTTGGTAAGATTTCTTCTTTACCTATTTTCCCAAATACTTTATATAGTATTGGAATTAATTGTTCTTTAAATGTTTGATAGAATTCACATGTAAATCCATCTGGTAATGGAGATTTTTTTTTCCTAGGGAGTTCATCAATGACTTGTTCAATATCTTTTTCTGAGATGGGGTTATTTAAGTATTTTTTTCCTCTTCTGTTAATCTGGGAAATTTATATTTTTTGTAAATATATATCCATTTCACTAAGACTGTCAAATTTGTTGGCATATAGTTGGACAAAATAATTCCTAATTGTTGTTTTAATTTTCTCTTCTTTGGTGGTAGTTTCACTCTTTTCATTCTTGATAATAGTAATTTAGTTTTCTTCTTTCTTTTTTTTTAATTAGATTGATCAAAGGTTTATCTATTTTCTTTTTTTTTCATAAAACCAGCTCTTAGTTTTATTTATTAGTTCAGTAGTTTTCTTCATTTCAATTTTATTAATTTTTCCTCTGGTTTTCAATATTTCTAATTTGGTGTTTAATTGAGGATTTTTAATTCATTTTTTAAAAATTTTTTTAGTTGTATGCCCAATTCATTGATCTCTTCTTTTTCTATTTTATTTATGTAAGCATTTAGAGATATAAAACTTCCCCTAAGAACTGCTTGTGCTGCATCCAATAAGTTTTGGTATGTTGTCTCATTATTATCATTCTCTTGAATGAAATTATTGATTGTTTCTATGATTTGTTCTTTGATCCAATCATGTTTTAGGATTAGATTATTTAGTTTCCAATTATTTTTTAGTCTATCTTTCCATGACCTTTTATTACAAATAATTTTTATTGCATCATGATCTGAAAAGCCTGCATTTAATATTTCTGCTTTTCTGCATTGGATTGTGAGGTTTTTATGTCCTAGTGCAAGGTCATTTTTTGTGTATGTGCCATGTACCACCAAGAAAAAAGTATATTCCTTTCTATCCCCCTTCAGTTTTCTGCACAGGTCTATGATAACTAAATTTTCTAATGTTCTATTCACCTCCTTAACTTCTTTCTTGTTTATTTTATGGTTAGATTTATCTAGTTTAGAGAGGGGGAGGTTGATGTCCCCCACTAGTATAATTTTGCTGTCTATTTCTTCCAGTAACTCCCTGAACTTCTCCTCTAAGAATTTGGATGTTATACCATTTGGTGCATATGTGTTTAGTAACGATATTACTTCATTGTCTATGGTGCCTTTTAGCAGGATATAGTTTCCTTCCTTATCTCTTTTGATAATATCTAATTTTGCTTTTGCTTTGTCTGAGATCAGAATTGCTACCCCTGCTTTTTTTTACTTCAGATGAAGCATGATATATTTTATTCTATCCTTTTACCTTTACTGTGCATGTGTCACTCTTTTTCAAATGTGTTTCCTGTAAACAACATATTGTAGGATTATGGCTTTTAATCCACTCTGCTATATGCTTCCATTTTATAGGAGAGTTCATCCCATTCACATTTATAGTTATGATTACTATCTTTGTCTTTTTCTCCATCCTCTTCCCCCCCTGTTTATGCTTTTCTTTCTTCTTTCTCTTTCCCCCCCCCACTAGTGTTTTGCTTTTGAATAGCACCTCCTTTGGTCCCACCTCCCTTCTATTATCCCTTCCCCTTTTCTTCCCCTATACCCTTATTGCTTCTTCCCTCCCTTCTTTCCCCCCTCCATTTTTTTCCCCTTTCCCCTCCTACTACCTATAGTGTAAGTTAGATTTCTGTACCTAACTGATTATGTTATTCCCTTCTTGAACCAAATCTAATGAGAGTAAGGTTCAAACAATGCTCATCTCCCTCCCTTCTTTACTTCTGATCTAATAGTTTTTCCTGTCTTGTCCTGTAATGTAATTTACCTTTGTCTGCCTCCTCCTTTCTCAGTACATTTTCTTTGCTCAGACTAATCCACTTACTTGGATCCATTTAACCAATTTGATTAAATTTTTTTTTATCATTACATCAAAGTCAACTTATATCCACCCCCTTTATGTATACTTCTTTAACATCTTATAATAACAATACAGTTCTCAAGAGTTGAAAGTGTCATCTTTCTTTGGGATGTAAACAGTTTGCCCTTATTAACAACATATTATATCTTTCTGTCCAATTTACCTTTTAATGTCTCTCTTGAATCTTCTACTTGAAGATCAAATTTTTTGTTGAGGTCTGGTCTTTTTATCAGGAAGGTTTGGAAGTCCCCTGTTTTGTTGAATATCCATCTCCTTCCCTGAAAAATCATGCTCATTTTCATTGGGTAGTTAATCCTTGGCTTCATTCCAAACTCCTTTGCCTTGCTGGCCCTACAGTCTTTTAATATAGTGGCTGCAAGGTCCTGTGTAATCCTGACTGTGGTTCCATGATATTTAAATTGTTTATTTCTGGCTGCTTGCAGTAATTTCTCTCTAATCTGGTAATTTTCGAATTTAGGAATTATATTCCTTGGTGTTTTCAATTTGGGATCTCTTTCAGGCACGGAGCAGTGGATTCTTTCTATAGTTATTTTACCTTCAGGTTCTAGGACTTCAGGGCAGTTTTCTTTTATGATTTCCTGAAGGATATTGTCCAGGCTCTTTTTTTCAACATGACTTTCAGGTAGGCCTATAATTTTTAAATTGTCTCTCCTGGATTGATTTTCCAGGTCGGCTGTTTTACCCATGAGGTATTTTAGGTTTTCATGTATTTTTTCATTTTTTTGTTTCTGTGTGACTGATTCTTGCTCTCTCGTAGTCATTAATTTCCATTTGTTCAATTCTAGTTTTTAACATATTGCTTTTTTCTGTTAGATTTTGTACTTTCTTTCCCAATTGGTCTATTGTATTTTTAAGGCATTTATTTTCTTCATTGTACTTTTTTTCCAATTGGCCAATTGTGTGTTTTAGGGACTTGTTTTCTTCAGTGTACTTTTTTTCCAATTGACCAATTGTACTTTTAAAGGACTCCTTTACCTCTCTCATTTGACTTTTAAAATCCTTCTTGAGTTCTTCTAAGAAGGCTTTTTGGGCTTCAGATCAGTTCACATTCCCTTTTGATGTTGCAGATTTGGGTTTGATGACAGTGTTGTCCTCTTCAGAATTTCTCTCTTTATCTTCACTCTTCTCATAATATGAATCTATCGTATGTTTCTCTTTACTCATGGGATTTCTTTATTCCGCGGCCTTTAAAAGGATTAAGCTCTCCTGCTGGGGAGCAGAGGGCACTGACCCAAGCTTCTTGTATTGGGAACCTAGGTCTTGATCACTGGCTTTGTGTGCTGGGCCCTCTTATGTTGGCATTTGGAGGCTGTAGGGTTCCGGCAGCTTATCTGGTATTGGGCTGGAATCAGCAAGGCTGGGACTTTCAGGCAAATCTAGGTTGCCTGCTTTTCCTTTCCTTTAGCTTTGTTTAGCTCCTTTTAGATAAGTGCTGCCAGGTGGTTATCTGCCTGGGGCCCCTGGCAGTGCTGCCTCCCTTATTTCTGTTGAGGCACTGGGAGACTTCTTTGTTGTAGAATGCCGAGGCTCCTGGTGGTTTTCTTTCCACCAGTTACCCCACCCTCACTGAGGCACTCAGAGGTACAACTGTTGGTGTTTGCCTGCTCGACCACCTGGGCTTCAGTATCTCCTCCTGGTTGGCAGTTGTAGGCTGTAGGGTTCTGACAGCTTACCTGGTGTTGTGCTGGAATCTCCAAGGCTCGAATTTTCTGGCACCTCTAGGTTGCTTTCTTCAGCTCCATTCAGATGAATGCTACCAGGTGCTTATCTGCCTGGGGCCCTTTGTAGTGCCGCTTGCCTTATTTTTGCTGACACACTGGGAGACCTGTTTACTGGGTTACTGCCCAGCTGCTCCCCATCTTTCTTCTGGTTCAGCTCTTCCAGGGTTTTTTCTGGGGTGGTATTTTCTGGGTTTTCAGAGGTTGATAGGGGAGGGTAAGAGCAACTACCTTTTTACTCTATCATCTTGGCTCCTGGAAGCAGATGTGCCCTTACATTTAATAACTAATTTTTGCATTAGGACTAGTGTTTTTCCCCTTTTCTACTAATGCCTTGAAAAATCAAGCAGTCTGAAATCTCTCTTATAGATTTATTCAGGCCAAGATCTAATCAGACAGTAAAAGAACCTAAGTTTAGGCTAATTGGTATATTCTTGCTCATTGTGTTTGCTTAGACAGGTCTAGGGAAAATGTTGACTCTACCTATTATCAATATAGGTAATATGGAAACTGATATCTCTTTGACCAAGATTTGAGTGAACTAAGTCATGTACCTTAAGATAGCTCACCTCTCATTGTGTTAACCCATCAAAGTTGATTTGCAACCCTTGAGAATACCTCCTATTTGAAGGGCATATAAACTGTAACCGCATTACAATTAAGTGTCTTTGGTTTAGGAGAGGTGGCCAAATGGCCATCCTTTTATCAGTAACTTGCTGGCCTTATTAAAAAATATTAAATTATCCAGAAACTTTGTCACTCAAGCTTTTTGATTGTCACTCTTTCCTGAATAAAATGACCATATTGAAGATAATTTAATTTTGTTTAGTCCTTTACAATTGTTATTAGAAATATCCATCAATTCCTATACAATTATTTATAACTTCTACGATAATAAGGTTTCATCACATATCTGCGTATCTGTGAACATGGATGGATGTACATATGTGCGTATATAAAAAAGTATATATGTACACACACACACACATATATGTATATATATAAAATATATATTTCTCTGTGTATGTGTAGTAGGCATACTAATACCCACATACTATCCATGTGTCTGTAATGAATACACAGCACTGGGGAGAAAGGGACTGGAAAATGACTTATTTTTAGAAGGTGGTGCTTCTACTGATCTTTGCAAGAAGTTAGAAATACTATAAGAAAGAGAAAAGCAAGTAGTACATTTCAGAAAAGAGGGATACACCCAATATTTCAGAAAATTTTGCATTTCTATAGGCTAGCTAATCATTGGACTGAATTACACCAACCTGATGTTGTGTCTGAGTGTTTAGTGATTGCCTTCTCCTCCCTAATCATCAATGGTCACCTGTCAGTATCTTATATTCTAGCAGTACCTATCACAACTCCCAAACATAAACCAACTACTAGATACGTTAGGAAGATCTGAAGAGAGCCCAATAAACACAAATGTTCAAAAATATCAAATTAATAACATTATTTTATTTTGCCTGTAACTCTAAAGAAATAAGTTTTACGTCTATGGGATGGAGGCCAATACACCATACATAATAAACAGTAAGGGACTTTAGGCAGTTACTTTTTTTGTTACAGTTTTCATATTCTTGTTTCACTTCAACATAGAACACTGTGACACATATGAAGGAGCTAAAAGTCTAAACACCAGATATGTACAAGTATAAGAGCTTCTGTAGGTATTCATTTTTCATTCAAGGCAATGGAGCCATCAGTTCAAGCAGAATATTTAAGAAACAAATGTTCTTTTTTAATTATTACTGTTGTTGTAGTTGCCCTTTTGTTGATAGTGATGTTGGTGTTGGTGATAAATATAATGTTGGTAATAATTTAATGAGAAATCATTTATTGGTCATTAACTTCCTGAGAGTTTCCTTCACATCATTGTTCCTCAGACTGTATATTAAGGGGTTCAGCATGGGGATGACCACAGTATAGAAAACAGAGCCCACTTTGATGGTGAACCAGGAGCTTTTAGTATTAGGTATAAGATAGAGGAAAAGGACTGTCCCATAGAAGATTCCAACAGCTGTCAGGTGAGAGGCACAAGTGGAGAAAGCCTTATGCCTTGCCCTAGCAGAATGTATCTTCATGACAGTTACAAAAATAAACACATAAGAAGTGAATATGACCACAAGTGTGCTCAACATAGTAAAATTTGCAAATATGAAGACTATCAGCTGACTAAAGTGCTTATCAGAACAAGAGGCAGAGAGAATGCCAGAATACTCACAGACAAAATTATTAATGGTGTTAGTTCCACAAAAAGATAATATAAGGAGAGAGTAGGTGAAGAGCAGAGAGAAAAGTATGCCCCAGGAATATGCTGCAGCCATCAGCAGTGCACAACGTTTCTGGGACATGACAACCATATATAAAAGAGGATTACAGATGGCCACAAAACGGTCATATGCCATCACTGCCAACATGAAGGTTTCAGTCAAAGCACAGTTACCAATAAAGAAGTATTGTGTGATGCAAGTAGGGATAGACATTGTCCTATCTTCTGAAACTAAGTTTTCCAACAGCTTTGGAGTAACAGCAGTGGAGTAACAGAAATCCACAAACGACAAGTGTTTAAGGAAAACATACATTGGAGTGCGTAATTTGGGGTTCATAATAATAATTACAATCATTCCAAGATTCCCCATCACAGTGATTACATAGATGGCAAAGAAAACAAGAAAGAGAAGAATCTGAAATTCTGGGTAGTCAGAGAATCCCAAGAGAATGAATATGACTGCAGCACTCTGATTTCTGTCAGAGATCATCATGGCTAAAGTCGAAGGGAATTTGATAGTAAATCCTGAAAAACAGAATAGTACAATGAGAACGACAAGGGTAATGAGATGAAGAAGGTAGATTTAAATAAATGATCACAATTAAAGTATATTTAAAGGAATTAAATATTTCCTCTATGAAAGGCAAGGTTTCATAGGGGATAAAAGGTCAGTCTTGAAATCAGAAAGTCCTAGATTCTTATCTTATCTCTGACACACACTAACTTGTGACCCTGAATTAACCACTTAACCTCTTGGTGGCCTAGGAAACTCATAATATACCAAGTTACAGGTCAGATGTCGATCTACTTAAGAAGAGTTGATTTCTAAAAGAAAGCTGTTTATAGCAAACAAGTTGGAGATCTAGATAAAATAATAGTAATAATAATAACGATGATGATAATAATACAGTTGTAAAATTAGTATTTATTGAAACTGCAAATCCAAACAGATTTTGTGAAAAATTCATAAAGGATGGATGAGTAAATGAGGAAATAAGATGGACTCCTACTTCAGAGGAGAAGAGAGGAGAGGAAAGGAGAGGAAAGGAAAGTTGATGAGGAGAGACTAGAGCAGATGTTATGGTTGAGTTCAGAGTGGTGGGTTCAATTAGGGTTGGTAAGTAGTAAATAAGTAATCAGTGAATAGTGAATTAGTGGTAGGTTGAGTTAGTGACAGGATCTATCAAGGTTCTGAGAATGATATCCATGTGACATAGCAATTGTTGCAAATGGGAGCACTGTCCAAATCTTGAAAATTCTGAATGGACAAAATCCAAATAAACAAGTGTGTTTTTTTTTATCTTTTTTTTCGCAGTATCTGTTTCTTAATAGGAATAAAACAAAATCTTCTATTCTACTCTTTATTCCTTTTCAGTTTTTCCCTACCTAGCTTCTAGACTTTCTACCTGAAATCTTTTACCTCTATAAATCTATGTCATCTTTTAACTTAGTTTTCTAAAATCCTACTTGTTTCCATTTAGACTTTTATTTCTCTTCCTTTTCCAAATTTCTAGATATATATTTTTTGTTTTTGTTTGGTTTTCTTCTTCTTAGTGAATTATGTGATTTCCTACCATGGCGTGGAGCCTTTGGTAACACTTCATATACACTTCAGAATTTTATTTCTGACTTTAATAAATCTTCCATATTGTCCCATTCTATACACAATGAAGAAAATAGCCTCCCCTCACCTGTTAAAAACATATGTGTGTTAATTTTGGATACATTGCCTAAATGCACATGAATCTGATAATTCTTTAATCATCTACTCTATGAAGAGAAATGATTGAGGGAGTTTAAAAAAAAGAGTTAGGAAACCACATTCCAGAAATAAAATCAATTAACCACCAACGTAATCTTCTATTAGAATCCTTCCAACCCTTGCTTGTATCCCATATCTATCTAATAAATTTATGATTTCTAACAGAATTATAATAGTCAAAAATCTTTCTTTATCTATTGTGGTGGACAAAGACAATGTTCAGGCAGTAAGAAAAATGAGATGATCATTGGATAGAAGAAACCTATTCTCCACTAGTTTTGTTCTTGCTTTTCAATTTTGAAATATGAAGAAATAGATTTAATAGAAATTATAGATTTATGCGGTGGGGGGGGGGGATAAGAGACCCAGGCCTTTTTCTGACTCTAGAATAATATAGCAGAAATGCAAAAAAAAATCATATGGCACATCAGAAGATTCTGAGTCAGAAACCTGAGCTCCTGATGCCTTTATCTAAGGTTTGGTGTTAAAAAAGCCCTTTGGTATTATCTGGTTCAGGTTCTGTACCTGACTGTCTGGAAAGCTAAAGACAATATTCAACTTGATTCTCTGACATTCAAGTCCTGTTTTAATCTGAACACTACTTACTTCCACATCCGCACCTACATAATGTTTTCCTAAAGGAAGCTATTGCTTCAGCAAAAGTATAGTAACCATAATTCCCTGAAATTCAACATGAATTCCCTCATTCCTCCTTTAACTCACACAATTGCTTCTGCCTAAAATGCCCTTACTCTTCACCCCCCATTTCCTTCAAGATCTCTTGCAATTTGTCTCTTTCACAAATGTTCTCTGAGTAGCTGTCTGTAAAATCTTTACTCTCTCTCCAATTAATTATGCAGATTGTCTACAAAAACCCATGGACATTTAGCATATGGTCTCTGAAATCTGCATTTGCTTTATGTGTGTGTATGTCCTCTCTTCCTGCATGGCCAATGAGTTCTTGAATTCAGAGGCTGATATTTCTTTGCATCCTTGGTGCCTAGAACAGTGCTCTCTATATAATATATAGCCACAAAATGTGTAATGATCGTAGTGAAAATGATGATTTGAGATTACCACCTACCTCCTTTGCCTGGCAAATCTTTTCAGATCAAGGGATTTACAGAAATTTTCTCATACCATTTCTTGTTTCTGAAAAAGAAATAGAATGTTTTTCTAGGCACATCTACTATAATCACCAGGTTAATGATGGTTGTTTCCTAGATTCAGGATGTAATGAATGTTGAGCTTGGATATGATGGAAAACAGTGGCCATTAGTAGAAAATACTGCCTTCTGCCAAATTTGATCAAACTCATTATTATGCCAGCAATGCCCAAGTATAGTCTATGAAAATGGAAACATAGGTCACCTTTCAAACTGACTTCAGCAAACAAGAAATGTCTCTCCATTTCACAGCAAAACTCAGAGTGAGAAAAACATCTTCCTACGATAGCAGTAACCTGATTCTGGGATGGATGTTGTCAATTTTACTTGTATCTCAAAAAGAAAAATAAATACACGTGAAAGGGGTGCCAGAGACTAATGAGCTCACCTGGCTAGGGCCCAAACAAGTAAGCAGAGGAAATTCTAGCTTTAGATAATGGTATTTCCTTGTAATCATAGGGGCTAGTTAGTATCAGAAGTTTATTTTCCATTCATATTTTTTGCTCCTGGGTATAGTCTCTTTTACTAATATCAATGGAGAAGTCTCCCAAGATAAAGCAACAAGGGAGAATTCTAATTTAAAATCTTGTAAATAATCATCTAACTAAATAATTGACCCACAGTGGGTTTGGATGGTGGCTATGAAACATAAGAATTCTGTACCCAGGATTCTCAAAACAGGATAACATGCTGAGTTGAAGATAAAGAATTTCTTTCTCTTTTATTTTGGCCTATTGCTTCCCTGGTCAACTTCAAGTCCCAGTTAAAACTCTAGCTTCTCCAGAAACTTTTCCTGATTCCCCCTTAATGTTAGTACTTACTTCCTTTTTTTTTTACATCTAATGTATCATTTTTAATGTACATGAATATATATATGTGTGTTTACATATAGAGAGTATGAACGTAATCAAAATAGTGAAAATTACAGCATTTCCCAGTTGGAAAATCTCAATGGATTTATACAATATATACAATGGATATGTATAACATAAACAATATATATACAATGAATATATACAATATATACAATAAAGCTAACTTGAAATATATTATATATTACATATATAATAGTATATTATATATATCATATATAATATATATAATAGTATGTTATATATATAATATTATATATCCCTCTATAAGAGATAATTAATTGATTGCCTAGCTATTTGGTTGAAGACTGGTGATGAGTGGGAACTGATAAGGTTACATTTGACTTGAATAGCTCTGATTAATTCTAAATTTTTTCCAAATGAAATTTCTACTCATTACCTTTTGTTTTCCTTTCTGGCACCAATCTGTCTTTACTGAGTACCATAGGATTTGACTGAAGCAAAATCCTACCATGTCTTATTTTACTCTGTAATTCCAATGATTATTATCCTCAGGATCAAAAAGAAAAAAAAACAAGCTCTACTTGAAATTTAAACACCTCAACATTCCAACTCAGATCTGCTTTCTAGATTTACTATATCATCCCCTTTCATGAACTCTATGTCCCAGACAAATTGGCCTTATTGCTATTCCTCATGTATATCACTTCACTGACCATTTCAGAGTCTTTGTATGTGCTGTCCTGTACTACCACAATGCACTCTCTTTTCAAGGTCACATCTGAAGAACTCTAATTTCCTCTAAAGGTCAGTTCAAATGCCACATTGCCTCCACAAAATCATCTTTTGAAAATTTAGCATTTATGTTATATATATATGTACACACACATACATATTTACATATATATTTATATACACATACATACATATATACATTTACATATATACCTATATGTTGTGTCCAAGATGTCTCCAATATTGTTTCCAAGAGAGAAGGTGACATCTGTAAAACATGGAATGTTGGATTTTTTGTTTGTTTTTATAAACTCAATACCTAACCAAGAATCTATTACCTAATGGATAAATAATAATTGCCTGTTGATTGATTGGTTGACTACTTGCCCTTTCAGACACATAAAAACAGTTGTCAATAATATTGTCTTTTCTCTAGCATGCCCATACCAAATTCTTTCACTAATCCTCATTTGACAAGAATAAGGAGTTCTTCTTCATGGAGATCAACCTGCTAAGCACTCTCTCCTACTTATTTCTGCCCTTCCTGTTCATCAATACATCCTGGGCCATTGACAAGCATCTTGACTTTTGTCTTGCCACTGGACATTGTTGTCTCTGGAGGAGAAAGTAAGGTTGACAAGTTTGCAGTTCTGCCATGGATAGACTTATTAGAAATAATGAAAGTGAAAAGAGCAGAGCCAAGAGAAGATTGTATAAATAGTAGCAGTATAGTTTCAAGAAGAACTTTGAGGGATTAAATCAATTTGTTTATTATAAATGCCAAAAATTAACAACAAAGGACATATGTAGGAAGACACTATCTATATCCATTACATTCTACAATTCAGTATGTACATACATACACATATTTGTATTTAACAATAGCATTTCTAGGCTGGGGAGGAAGAGGGAAAAAAAGAAAAAAAAGAAATTTACATGATAACCTTAGTATATATTTAAAAGGAATTACAAGTTTTTGTGTGCAATCTTCTATTTTTATTATACTATGCTATTGAAATGCACATATTTTATTGATTAAAATAAAATAGATAAAAATATAATGGAAGCCAATTTCTCTTTTTTTTCTGGTGAGACTTTTGGGGTTAAGTGACTTGCCCAGAGCCACACAATTGGTGAGTGTTATGCGTCTGAGACTAGATTAGAACTCAGGTCCTTCTAAATTCAGAGCCGGTTCTCTATACACTCTGCCACCTAGCAGCCCCCTGAAAGCCAATTTCTAAGATAGATTTGCTCATGTTGAAAAAGGAAAGATCTGGGAATCTTTGTTTTCACTTTACAAATGAATCAATCAATCAACATTTATTAAGCCCTCAGTATGTTACAAGAATTCTACTAGGCCCTTTCTAGGAATAAACTTGGTTTTATAGGAATTCTATTACCCCCATGAGTTGCTTCTGGTGTTGGTGAGTATTATTCTCTACCAACACTGAATATCGTCATTCCTCATGGTGTTTGTTTCTGGCAGGCCTCCAAAAACCATCTGATGGTTTTCTCATCACCATCAGCTCGTAGATTTTTGTTTCTTTCTGTTCTGTGAAGTAGTGGACATGTGAAGATTGAAAAACAAATGACAACAAGCAAGCAATCAACCTGGTAGAATCAGTATATTTATTTTTACAAAATTGTAAAGGAGGTTTAATGAAAGGTTCTGAAGTCGATACTACATCATGGCGTATGTTGTAATGATTTTCTGGCAGTGATTTCTTCTCATTTCAAATATTCTTTCTTCATTTACCCAAGGATTTTCATGACTGCATTTCAGATGACTGTAGAAACTGGAGGTGTGACTACCAGAGAAACAGTAACTGAACAGGACTCAGAGAATTAATTAAATATCACCATAAATTCTACCAGAATATTTCAACCAGTAGTCATAGAATCCATATAAATGATCTTATTGAGAAATGATATTCAGATCCATCAATTTCCTCAAGGTTTCCTTCACATCATTGTTCCTTAGACTGTATATCAAGGGATTTAGCATAGGAATAACCACAGTGAAAAAAACAGATCCCACTTTGATTACAAGTCATGAGTTTTTGGAACTGGGAAGACAATAGAGAAAGAAGATGGTTCCATAGAAAATGGTAACAACTGTCAGGTGGGAGGAATAAGTGGAGAAAGCTTTATATCTCCCACTGGCTGAATGCATTTTGCAGATCGTGACAAAAATAAAAACATCAGATAGAAGGATAATGTTGACGGTGCAAAATGCATTGAGATTTGCAAAAACAGAACATATTAACTCATTGAAATATTTATCAGAGCAGGCAGCAGAGAGGAAGACAGAATATTCACATACAAAGTTATTAATGATTTTGGTCTCACAAAATGATAATACAAGAAGAGAGTAGGTGAGTACAATAGAAGAAATCATGCCCCATGTGTATGCGACAGTCACTAGCAGGGCACAGACTTTTGGGGATATGGAAACCATATAGAGCAAAGGATAACATATAGCAACAAAGCGGTGATAGGCCATCACTGCCAACATAACCATATCTGTTATCACACAGGTGACACCAATGGAAAACTGTGTGATACAGCCTTTGATGGAGATGCTTCTGTCTTCTACAACTAAGTTTTCTAGTAATTTTGGTGTACCTATAGTGGAGTAACAGAAATCCACAAAGGACAAGTGACTGAGGAAAAAGTACATGGGGGTGTGGAGTATGGGAGTGATCTTGATGATCACAATCATGCCCACATTCCCCACCACAGTGACTGCATAGACGGTGAGGAACAATACAAAGAGGGGCACCTGGAGCTCTGGATAATCAGAGAATCCTAAAAGGATGATCATGACCACACTGCTTTGATTCTTGTCAGTGCTCACCATGATTCCTGTTGGAGAGAATTAGAAATGGATCATGAGAAGCAAAACATAAGTGACACTGAGGAACAGAGGATAAGGGCTGACTGTGTATTAGAAAATTATTGTTTGTTATAATTATTATGTAGATAAAAATAGCATTGGTCTCAAAGTTAGCACTTACTTTCAAATCCTATATTTTTGGCTTAAGAGAAAATCATGGAGCAGGAAAGAAGCCAAAGAAAAGAGTGAGATAGAGAATGGTCTGAATATATGAATAGCTATAAATTCACAGAATCTAGCTTGATCTGTACTTCCACAAATGTCCATCCTAGAAATTATACCTCTTCTAGAACCCTTAATTAAAGGAGAACCCAGTAAGTCTTAAGGCAGCCTGTTTCACTTCTTTAAAAAACAAAATATTAAGACAAAGGTGATTCATCTCCCCTTCCTTTTTTGCATTCACCGTATCATTTTGAATAGGTCTCTTTCACATAGCAAAATTTTAAACAGTTCTTTACATATTCACATAGCAACCTTTTAAACATTTCTTTATATATCTATCTATCTATCTATCTATCTATATATATATATATACATATATATGTAATTGTAAACAAAATCTTACTGAGGCAGTCTCTATCCTGAGAATGATGAAACAGCAGGCCAGAGACAAAGTGCCAATAATCAGGCAACAATTTAATTAATTACTTTAGCTCTGTAGAACAGATTTGTAAATTGGGAATTCTCTTGATCAGAATACCATTTGCTGAAGTGAAGAAAGGGATGATATACATAAATCACAAGTGGGAAGGGAGTGGGGAAGGTGGATTACAAACAATCCTTTAGTAGTTTCCCATGAGTAACTTACAAGTCCCACAATACAACAATTCTGGAGTCAAGTGTTTGGGGGTCATGACCACCTGCCTTAGGGTACAGAACCAGAACCCTATGATGGGAACAGATTCTACAGTCTTTGATTTGCTTCACTAGTGATCCAGTGATTGTAAACATTGTCAACTGGCTGTGATCTTTGGGAGAATTTCAGTAGCAAGAATCCAGTGAGAAATTTTTATATACACCATATTTCAGTAGTCTTTCTGGTATGGCAACAAAATAATGGGAATGTGTCCATTAACATAAAAGGTCACATTCAGAATTTGTATGCTTGAGAGGAAACTAAGTGACCCAATGCTAATTGTGGAGTCAGGAAGACCTGAATTCACATCTAGCCTCAGACACTTGGTGGCTATGTGATCCTGAAAAAAAAATATTAAACCTCTTTTGGCTTCAGTTTCCTAATTTTTAAAATAGGGACATTAATACACCTACCTCTTAACATTGTTGTGAGGATCAAATGGGATAATTTTTATAAAGTATTTAGGAAAACACCTGCCACATAGTCAGTGCTTTAGTGAAGTAAGTTATTATTGTTTCAAATGACTTCAATCCCAACCGTGTGCCTTACTGACTGTATCATCATCAATCGATCACTTCACCTATTTTCCTAATATTTATACCAATAATAACAATAATAATTAACATTTATATGGAATTTTCTTTCAGCCAGGTATTGAGCTGAGTTCTTTACAATTATTATCAGAATGATTCTCAAAATAACCTGGCATCATAGATGCTATTATTATCCCAATTACACAGATTGGGAAACTGATGTAAACAAAGTAATCTCTGTTATAACTTGCTCAGTGGTACACAGCTAGGTAAGTGTCTTGAGTTGAGATTTGAAAGCAGGTCTCCATGTCTCCAGGCCCAGATCCTTATCCACTGCACTAGAAAATATTTAAATTTCTTTTCCAAGTCTACTATTACATATGCAATGTTTTAAAGTCATTTCCAAATTGATGCATTAAATCTTATGATCCTTTCCACTCTATCTAAGTGGAATGAAAAGAATACACAGATAAATAGGGAAGATTTCTATTAGGTGAATACTAGATCTAACCTCCTGAAGTAGTTTCTTTATAGCTTGTGGTTGTAATGGAAAGAAAGTCATCATGAAACTATTTGGGAGAAGAAGGAGGGGAAGTTGAAAGTGAGGTTTTTTAGGGATCTTATGCATTAGTTTTCCTCCTAAGGAGCATTTATGTCTATGTCTCTAAAGAAATCCACAATGGGGGCAGCTAGGTGGCATAGTGCATAGAGCACCAGCTCTGGAGTCAGGAGGACCTGAGCTCAAATCTGATCTCAGATACTTGACACTTACTACCTGTGTGACCCTGGGCAAGTCACTTAACCCCATTGCTTAGCAAAAAGAAAAAGAAAAAAAAGAAGAATTCCACAATGTAGTAATAATCTTCCAAGCAGGAAATAACAATTGAAAAAGATAAAATAAAAATCCAAAGAAACAAATTAATAAACGGAGAGAGAAACAAACATACAAATATAGAAAGAAAAATCAAAGGGGGTGGAGGCTTAGTTCCCTGAGAGTGAAGTCAGATATGACCAGAGTGTGTGGTTTGCAAAATTAGTCAGGGAAGAAGGAATAAGAGTTAGCATTTCAATCTGGATTTCTCTTTTTATAGAAGTCTAACAAAAGAACATTTCCCAATTCCATGAGGGTCCAGGAACAATGACAATGAAAGAATGTGTTGCCTGAAAAGTAAAAATTCCAAAACTAGTAAATCCAGATGTATGGCTTATTCTACTGTCATTTTTCATCCAGGAATAACACTATTCAATTTTCCAGTTAAGTCTCTTCAACTTCAAAATAATTCTGCATGTAGCTTCCATCTCCTTTATTTACTCCCCCACTTCCTTCATTAAGTATAAAATTTAATGAAGTTAACAAAACGTAAGTGAAATGGAGGAACACAGGATAAGGGCAGAGTGTATATTAGAAAATTTTTGTTATTATAATTATTATGAAGATAATAATGGCATTAGTCTGAAAATTAGCACTTACTTTCACGATCTGTATATTTGGATTAAGAGAAAATCATGGAGTAAGAAAGAAGCCAAAGAAAGAGTGAGAAAGAGAATAGTGTGAATATATGGATGGCTATAAATTCACAGAATATAGTATATTCTGTACTTCAACAAATGTCCATCCTAGAAATTAAACCTCATCCAGAACCTTAAGTGGAATAAGTTCCACTTATTCTCTCCTGAGCCAAAGTTTATCCTTCAAGGATATTTTCTTTTCCTTAACTGTCATCATTCTACTGTAATATTGTGGTCAATAGTTGGCAATTCATAAATTCTAATGAATTGTCATTTTCTTATTTTTCTAACATTTGCCTTTTCTCCTGACCTTCTAGTATAGGGCAACAAATGTCTCTCCTATCACAATCTATCCATCCTTCATCCTTTTAAATGGCTTCACAAAATTATCATTGATAGTATCAGTCAATACATTGATATGGAAAAAATCCTCATTGAAGGGCAAGAGTTGTTTATAACATACAATTAGAGAGTTACCTAAGGTTTCAGTCCTTTTTCAGTCACATCTATTCCTAAGTCTATTTGAGTTATTCTTGGCTATGATACTAGAGTGTTTACCATTTCCTTCTCCAGTTTCTTTTACAGATTACAAACTAAAGTAGAGTAAGGTGACTTGTCCAGGGTCACAAAGCTAAGTCGTCTAGTCTTTCTTGCATAGCTTGCTCAAGTTAAGCTTTTGCTGACAATCCTACTCTACTCACCCACAGGAATTCTTCATTTCTCTTCCTCTCACTTTCTTTAGTGTTGAATGTAATGGCCAGTGGGCTTTTAACATGATTTACATGGTATTATCATTTGTCTTTTATTTACCTATCTCATCTTTGCACATGTACTGAAAACCTCTTGTGGGAATAAACATTATCTGATACTACCTAAAATCCATAGATATTAGATTCCCTAGACCAAAATGGTGACCAAAAAGTGAATGATGATGATGAGGATGAGAAGAATCATGATCTCAAATAATTACTCCCACTCTCCCTTTTTTAGCAGTTCCTATCTGATTTCTCTTTAAGAGATTTTAGGAAGAGAATATTATAATTTTCAGTCAATAGATCAGAAAAAAGCGTATGGGTGGAAATAACCAGACATATATGCTTTCAAGTATATAGAATATCCTGGATGCTTCATTTCCCAGATCCATAGCACAGTTGGTTTATCTTGCCATACAGTCATTTCATGATTAAATACATTCCTAAGGCCTCCCTAATAATCAAACTAAGAATTAATCCACTGGCGTACATTATGAACAGAAAATCACAGTCTTTTTCACTGACTGTATAAGGAGAATGTGATTCTGTCCATTTTACTATAAAGGGCAGAGTCAGAGAGATGTTCTACTACTCTATCTGAAACCTAAATATGGTATTTATGATGAAAATGTTATATTTACTTCCAAGACCTTTGGGACACACATCTTATAGACTCTCTACTGAGTCTAAATATGTGGTCTCAAGACAAGTAATTAAAAATATATCTCTGCTATGTCCCTTTCAGTGAATGGAATTTTCTAGAAATAAAATTCATCTTACATTTATAATTTTTCCACTTTTGCAAATATTAACATAGACTTTTCCAAATACTATACAGTGTTCAATTAGATGCAGATTATCATGTTATGGAATAATTTGTTCTCAGAGGACTTAGGGTAACATTTTGCCAGCATCATCTTAAGACATTCTTATTGAGATAACTTAATGAATACTTCTTGACTTCACCTTGCCTAGGAGAGTTAAGGCATTGTAAAAAGTTGGCATCCAAGTGGAGAATTTCTCCATCACTCTATTTCTTGGCAGAGTCAGTCTCTATACATGGTATCATTGATGTAGTTATCTTATCTCAGCCAACACTCAGGCAAGAATCTCTACTGAAGGAAAGCTGCTACAATAATCACTGGACGCTAATATTCCTTAGCTCATGATGTTATCCCCACTACTAGACACTAGACACACTTTCCACATGGAATGTCTTTGGATGCTTTGTTTGCTAGATGTATAAGGAGATGATGACCAGTGCTTCTTAAACTCTGAGTTGGGACAGCGTATGGGGTCACGTAAGTAAATGTAGGGGTCATGAAAATTTTGGCAACAGTAAAAGGTTTCTGAATATGCAATAACCAAAAATTAATTCAAAATCAAACCAACATGAATGCAAGGTGTTTCTGGCAATGCTTGCCTGTGTTGCATCACATAACTTCATTTCAGCCTTGCTCTTGAACACACTACATTAGCACTTTGCACTGTGAATGCCGTTATGCCACCAAATGCCAGCAAACGCTGCCAGACATACCTCAGCTCAGATTCAAGAATATTAAATGTTATAAATTACAGTGTTTTTACTGGACACACCAAATTTTTAAATTAATTTTGGCTTGGGATTAAGACCAAATAGTCAACATTTTTTGAAATGACCATAAATCTACTCCTGTCATTTTGTAGTATGTATTTTATGTGAAGCAGCATGCTTGGCATTGACAATTAGAAAATAAAAATATCAATTAAATCAGAAAAACTTTGAAGATGCTTTATGTTCTGCAGTGTCAAATATTCTGCCAAGATATAATTCTTTATGTAAAAATAAACAAGCACATCCATCTCATTATTATGGAAATTTGTTTTCATCTTTCATAAAGGACAAAATTATATGTATACCAAAATGTTTTAAAATAAATTTCTTTATGATTTATTTTCAGTTAATGCTTGATTTGCTTACCTGTTTTATATAATATATGCCCAGAGTTGCATAAAAATTTCCCAGGCAAAAATGGGTCCTGAGTGGAAAAAGTTTAAGAGACCCTGACATTGACAACCCTAGTGTCAAGCCACTTTTATGATTAGAAAATATCTCCTTACTCTTTTGCTCCTCACCATAAGTAACACAATAATCAAGTTTGTGGAGTTGAAGGCATTTCTAGTCAATCCACTAGGCAACAAATATTTAATATGCACTTACAATGTTCCAAGCACTGCTCTTCATAATGGGGATTTACAGAAATGCTTAGATTTTAATGGAGGAGGTAATAAGCAAACAGAACTGGACATACACAATTTATCCATTGTAAAGAGATCTATAGTAGTGACACAACCATTTTCTGCTTAAAGAATTAGTGAACTTATACAAGGTGTGCGATATAGAAGAATAAGATGTAAATTAAAGTTGTTTGTGATAGGAGAAATACAAAATTCAACCAAAATAAGCTGACATCCATCAATCAACTAGGATGTATAAAGTATGTCTGAGTTCTGGAGGTACTAAAAAAAGGATCGAACAATGTATTTTAAGGTGCTTACATTTTAACATAGTAGTAATAATACTATTAACTCATATTTTAATACTTTTTAATTTATTAAGTCATTTGGTAATAATGAACTTAAAATGTAGCCAGGTATGCTCCATATCACCTGAATTTCTTGGAAAGAATAAACCTGGTGATCAGCAGACCTGGAATCTGACATTCAATTATTTATTAAGTATTTTCTATGTTCCAGGCACTGTTCTAAGTGGAAGAAATACTAATATAAGCAGAAAGACAACCCTTGTCCTCAAAGAGCTTATATTTTAATGTTTGAAGACAATAATAAAAAAAAAATCTGAAAGAGCCTAAAAGGAAGCTTTCCTCTGAATTCTCCCTGATCATTATATCCTTCATAATATCCCAACTTCACCTAGGTACTCCCTCATCTTCAGTACAGGCTTCTCTGATAATATGGAAAGCTATGTGGAAAGGGAGAGATGTAAGAGTGACAAGCTGATCACAATATTTTCTAAAATAGAAAGCAGGGAAATGACTGTGGGAGCAAGAACTGGTTGAATATGGGATATAAACTCTTCAGCCAAGCACCAGCACCAAGAAACTAAAATGGCACTAAATAAACACTCATAAGAAATACGTGTGGGTGACGGGAGTCAAGACGGCAGAGTAAAAGCATTGGCTTACTTGAGCTCTCTCCCAAACCCATCCAAATACCTGTAAAAATGGTTCTAATCAAATTTTTAGAGCAGAAGAACTCACAAAAAGACACAGAGAAACAAATTTCTATCCCAAGACAACCTGGATGGTTGATTAGAAAATGTTATCATGCCAAACTGGGAGAGAAACACAATTTAGCATAAGAGCACAGGCAAAGACCAGGCTTCAGTGAACCTAGAGCAGGCCTCAGAGGACTGAATCACAGGCAGCTGTGGTGGTTTCCACACTTCTCACCCCACCAAAGTCAAACACAACTTAAAAGGTCAGTAGGAAAAGTCTCTGACCATAGTGAGGGAGAATCTCTATTCCAGTCTCAGTTCTGGTGCAGCTCCAGGGCAGTGGCTGCTTCTAGAGCTTCTAGGCCCACAGACTGAGGTGGAATTGAGTGGCTGATCAGAAAGGGATCGCAGGGATGTCTTTACTGGTGCTAAGGAAAGATTCTCTTGTTTTGACTGTGCTTGGATCTGGGTCACAATTCTGGCGAGCAATCCTGGGGAAAGGAGGAGCACTGGCATGGCAGAATGTATGGTGGAAGTGTAGAGGGAATCCTTCTCACAGTTCCAGGGCAGAAAAGAGTCCTTGTGGTCACTCATAGACCAGAACACAGCCCAGGAAAGGAGTAAACACTTTGTTTTTGATCATACCACATTGGAAGAACTGGAAATTTACAGGTACCTAGAAATAAATATGGAAACTGCTTCACAAAAAGTCCCCAAAACTTGATACAGTATATTCTCCACACTGGAAGCAGACTCCTACCTCAACAAAGAATTTAAGACTCAAGAAATGGCTGAGATAATGAACAAACTTCACAAAAAAATGGAATCTTTGTTTAGTGACAAAGAAGATCCAAACATACAACCAGAAGCAGACAACAGAGTCAAAGCTCCTTATCCAAAGCCTCCAAGTAAAATATGAATAATTCCCAGGCCATGGAAGAGCTTAAAAAGGATTTTGACAAACAAGTAAGAGAAGTTGAAGAAAAATTGGGAAGAGAAATGAGAGTGAGGAAAAAAAATCATGAGAAACAAGTCAACAGCTTGCTAAAGGAGAGCCAAAAAAAAATTCTGAAGCAAAGAACATCTTAAAAAATAGTCTAACCAAAATGGAAATGGGGGCAAGCAGTCAATGAGAAGAAGAATGCCTTAAAAAGTAGAATTGGCCAAATGGAAAAGGAAATCCAAAAGCTCAATGAAGAAAATTCTTCCTTTAAAACTAAAATGGAACAATTGGAAGCTAGTGACTTTATGAGAATTCAAGAGACCAAAAGAATGAAAAAATAGAAGACAATATGAAATATCTCATTGGAAAAACAACTGACCTGGAAAATAGTTCCAGGAGAGATAATTTAAAACTTATTGGACTACCTGAAAGCCATGATCAAAAAAATAGCCTAGACATCATCTTTCAAGAAATTATCAGGGGAAACTGCCCTGAATATTTTAGAACCAAACGGCAAAGATAGAAATTGAAAGAATCCAGTGAAACCCTCTTGAAAGAGATCCCCACAGGAAATGTCTGAAGTATATTGTAGCCAAATCCCAGAGTTTCCAGGTCAAGGAGAAAATATTGCAAGCAGCCAGCAAGAAATAATTCAAATATTGTGGAAACACAATCAGGATAACACAGGATAATGTAACAGCTTCAACATTAATGGACTGGAGGGACTGGAATATCGTATTCTGGATGGTAAAGGAGATAGGCTTAGAATAACCTACCCAGAAAAACTGAGTACAATCCTTGTGGAGAAAAATGAACATTCAGTGGAAAAGAGGACTTTTAAGTATTCTTGATGAAAAGACCAGAGTTGAGTAGAAAATTTGATTTTCAAATACAAGATTCAAGAGAATCATGAAGAGGCAAACAAGAAAGAGAAATCATAAGGGACTTATTAAGGTTGAATTGTTTATATTCCTACATGGAAAGATGATATTTATAACTCATGAGACCTTTGTCAGTATTAGGATAGTAGGAGCGGAAACATATCTACATATATCTAGCCAGCTACATCTATCTATCTATCTATCTATCTATCTATCTATCTATCTATCTATCTATCTATCTATCTATATATCCTTCTCCCTCCCTCCCTCTTTCTCTCTCTCTCTCTCTCTCTCTCTCTCTCTCTCTCTCTCTCTCTCTCTCTCTCTCTCTATCTATCTATCTATATGCATAGATACATTGATTGATAGAGGGCACAGGGTGAGTTGAAGATGAATTGATGCTATTTGGAGAATAAAGTTAAAGGGTGAGAGAGGATTATACAGGAAGAAGGAGAAAGAGAAAGGTAGAATGGGGTAAATTATCTCACAAAAAAAACAGGCAAACAAAGTCTTTTACAGTGGAGGAAAATGGGAGAAGGTGAGAGGGCGTGAGTGAATCTTATTCTCATTGTATTTGACTTAAGGAGGGAATAACATACACACTCAATTGGATATGGAAAGTTTTCTTACCCTATAGGAAAATAGGGGGGAAGGGGAACAATAGAGGGGAGGATAGATTGGTGGGAAGGTAATAAGAAGCAAATACTTCTGAGGTAGGAAACGATCAAAAGAGAGAATATAATAAATGGGGGGTGGGATAGGATGAAGGGAAATATAGTTATTTTTCTACAGTGTGACTGCTATGAAAGTGTTTTGTATGACTACAAAAGTATAACCTGTATCAAGTTGCTTGCCTTTTCAATGAGGGAGGATGGGGAGGGTAGAAGGGAGAAAATTTGGAACCCAAAGTTTTAAAAACAAATGTTAAAAATTGTTTTCATTTGCAACAGGGAAATAAAATATACAGGCAATAACATACAGAAATCTATCCTGTCTTATGGGAAAATAGAAGAAGAAGGGGATAAGAGAAGAGGGAGGGAGATAGACGGGAAGGTAGACTAGGGGAAAGAGTATTCAGAATGCAAGCTGTCCTGGGATTGGTGGAGGAATGAGATGAGGAGAAAATTTAGAAATCAAAATCTTGTGGAAGTGAATGTTGAAAACTAAAAATTAATTAATGAATCTTAAAAAAAAATAAAAAGAAAAAGAAATGTGTAGGGCATTTCCAGGAAAAAGGAAAAGTGAACCACTAAGGGCAAGCCAAGCCTCTTTCCATAATCATAAATTTGCAAGAGAAGGAAGGAGGAAAAGCAAACCATGGAAATGAAGGACCAATCACAAAAAGGCAATCTAGATCAAAATTTCTTAAAATTTATCCGCTTTAGGTGAGTCAGGCATATATGTATATAAAACAGTCATGCAAATCACACATTTGCTAATAATAAATTACAAAAACAAATATTTTAAACAATTGTTTTGTGTATGCATGTATATATGCATATATATAATTTTATCAATTATTAAAGGTGAAAACAAATTTGCATACTAATGAGATGGATGTGCTTATTTATTTTTACATAAAGAATGAAATCTTGACAGAATATTTGAAACTGCAGGGTGTAGAGCTTCTTCAAAGTTTTTCAGAGTTGATCAATATTTTGATTTTATAATTGTCAATGCTGAGAATGCCGCTTCACATAAAATGCATAGTGCAAAAGGACACAAATAGATTTAGGGCTATTTGAGAAACTGGGAATTTTGTTTTAATCCCAAGCCAAAATTAATTTAACAATTTTTACATCCTGTAAAAATGCTGCAATTCATAACATACAATATTCTCAAATCTGAGAGAAGGTGTTTCTGGCAGCATTTGCTGGTGTTAGATAGCATGATGACATGCACAGTGCAAAGTGCTCATGTTGTGTGTTCAGAACCAAGGCTGCAGTAAAGTTGTATGATATAACAGGGGCAAGCATTACCATAAACACCTCAGATTCATCATGCATTTGATTTTGAATTGTTTTTTTTTGTCATTGTAAGTACAGAAAACTTTTACTGTTGCCAAATTTTTCGTAACCCCAACAATAAGTTACAGAACCCCATCTGGGGTCCCAACGCAGTTTAAGAAGTGCTGATCTAGATAATTAATTTGAATTTGATAAACATTTATTAATTGGCTTTTATATTTCAGGCACTGGTACGTAGCACAGAGTGTCAATTTGAAAAATAGATTAGTGACTAAACAATTTTTTTTAAAAGAAGCCAACATTATAAATATTATTTTGGATGAAAAGGATTTCATAAGATAAAGAACAGGAACAGAATAAATTCTATTGAAGGATCAGAAATATCAGTGCAATAACGTCAAATCCTGAATGGTACAGAACATTGAAAAAAGATCAAGAAGGAATTAAAAGATAAATAAAGGAGGGAGGTAAAGGAGGTCTTTCCCATCAATGTCCCAAGCTTCCTGGGTTACAAGACTGCAGGGCCTGGACATTTTGCTGGCTCAGGGTTTTTCCTGGGTTGATACTTTTTGGACTTTCAGAAGCCAATAAGTGAGCATGAGAGCAACTTACTTCTTACTCTACTTCTTGTCTCCTGGAAGCAGAACCTTCAAAAACAAATTTATTAATGATGTCATTCTCACAAAAAGATAATCTAATGAGAGAGTAAGTAATATGAGGGAAGAGCTTATTCCCCATACATATGCCCCAGTCAACAGCAGTATACATAATTTCCAGGATATGGTAACCATGTGCAAAAGAAGATCACAAATGGCCACATAATGGTAATAGGCCATTACTACCAACAAGGAAGGTTCTGTCAACACATTGGTAGCAGTATAAAAAAAAAAAGTAGTTCATAAAGCATCTTCCAAAAGAAATCTTTCTGTCCTCCACAACTAGGTGTTCTAAGAGATTGGATATAACTCCAGTTGAGTAACAGAAATCCACAAAAGAAAAGTGCCAGATTAAAAAGTAAATGGGGGTGTGCATTTTGGGGTTGATCTTGATGATCATAATCATGCCCTGATTTCCCAACACTGTGACCACATGGATTATCAGAAATAGAAGGAAGAGGGAGATTTGGAGATTTGGGTAGTCAGAGAATCCTTAGATGAATATGACTACAGCACTCACTTTAATCACCATGGTTCCTGTTAAAGAAAATTAGAGCATTTCAGAGCTGGAAGATTTCAGTAGCTATATATCACATTCTTAATCTTAAAAAAATCCCTCTATAATATCTATCTCTATAAAAGATTGATAATTGGTCACCGAGCTTGTTAGTTGAATACCTTCAAGGAAGAGGAACTGACAAGGTTTCAGGGAAACCCATTGGAAGTGGCCAGCTCTGATTAAGATGATGATTAAATATAAATTCATTCAAAATTCTCTTACTTGTATTTTCTACCCATTGTCTTTGTCTTCCTTTCTGGAGCCAATCACTCTTCAGTAACTGCCACAGCATTTTCCTCAAGCACTCTCCTTCCATGCCACATTTTACTAAAAAATTCTAGAGGTTCTTTATTATCTTCAGCATCAAAAGGAACCAGTTCTGTTTGGATTTTAAACTCCTTTGCATTGCAACTCAAATCTGCTTTCTAGGACTAGTATATACATTATTCCTCTTCATGCACTCCATGGCCTAGACAAATTGGCCTTATTGCTATTCCTCATGTATATCACTTCTTTGCTCCTCTAAGAACCTTTTTATAGGTTGTCTT
Organism: Vombatus ursinus; assembly: GCF_900497805.2. Taxonomy (NCBI): domain Eukaryota; kingdom Metazoa; phylum Chordata; class Mammalia; order Diprotodontia; family Vombatidae; genus Vombatus; species Vombatus ursinus. Next base: position 170,817 of record NW_020954962.1, on the reverse strand, counting down.
TCACTACCACAATGCACTCTCTTTTAAAATTTACATCTTAAAAACTCTAGTTTCCTTTAAAAATCGGCTCAAATGTCACCTTCCTGCCATAAAATCATCTTTCACAAATCTAATATTTATGCCATATATACTTCGATGTTGTCTCCAAGATGTTTTCAAGAGAGAAGGTAACATCTGTGAAGACAAAGAATGTTTGACTTGTGTGTGTGTGTGTGTGCATGTGTGTGAGTGTGTATGTTCTAGTAAAATGAATACCTAACCAAGAACCTACTGCCTAGTAGATAAATAATAATTACTTGTTGATTGTTTGATTGACTGACTTGCTAGCCCTTCAGATACATGACGGCAGTTAGCAAGGGCCTTGACTCTTTTCTCTCGTGCCCATATTACAATTCTTTCACTAATCCTCCTTTGGCAAGAATTAGACCCTCTTCTTTGTGTAGATCACCCTGTTCTGCATGTTCTAAAACCTCTTCCTCTTTTATGATGAAAAACAAAAGTTAGCTTTCTATAGCAGCCTTCTAAACAAGGGGCAACCCTCTGTTTCTTTACATGAGGTTTTGTTTGGATATTTTCTAAATTTATTTATTTTCCTATTGTCAATGTTGATGGTGACTGGTATTGAACATGCATCAATGACTTTAAAATTCTTCTTGTCATTGAGCCTAGGTCACCCACTGAATCCCAGGCCATCACAAGTCTTCTCAACTTTTGTCTTGCTATTGGACTTTGTTGAGTTGGACAAGTGACTGAGGTTGATGAATTTGTAGTTCTACCATGGATTTACTTGTATGAAATAGCAAAAAGTGAAAGGAGGAGAACCAAGAGAACACTGTATACAGTAACAGCAATATAGTTTTAAGAACCATTTGGTAACGCTCGAACTAGGAGATCCAAGAATTACAGGCTCTGTTCCCCATGTGTTGTTGCTTTTTTCTTCTGACTACGTCTAGCACACCTGAATTTAAACGGCAATCCCTTTCGTGCACTCCTCCTCTTACCTTTTATCTGCATTTCTTTACTGGAAACCTTGTCACCTTCCCCTCAAGAAGAAATTGTCTTTTTATGTCAGTTAGGAGCTCCATGGCTGTGTGTGAAGCATGAATGATCCTGAAATTGAATGTATAAGGCACATTGTCATGAATAAAAGTATAACTCATATAAAAACTCCAACACCACTATTTGTAAAAACTACAATAATAACTCTCAGTTTTATTGAAGCTTTAGTTTACAATTTAAAAATTACTAAACTCACAACACTCCTGCTATTATAATGGAAAGAGTCAGCAGAAAACATTCCCAGAGCTGGGGCAGAGTGGGCCTGGAGTTCTGCATCACTGTACTCACACACAATTATGTATACTCATATGCATATACAGATACAAATGGATATAAATGTTATTTCATTAGTAAGTTTCTTAAGGTTGGAAAGTTCTCACTTTTTTATTTATATGCAGCTCTAGCCCCTACTACATCAAGCACGTTGTTGTTTTTCAATTGTCTCAGTCATGTCTAACTCTTCATGACTCCTTTTGGAATTTTCTTGGAAATGACGCTCTATTGGTTTTCTATTTCCTTCTCCTGCTTATTTTACAGACAAGGAAACTGAGGCAAACAGAGCTACGTGACTTGCCTGGGGTCACAGAATTCATGTCAGAGGCCAAATATGAAGTAATGAAGATGAGTTTTCATGACTCCAGGCTTGGCACTCTACATATTGTACCACCTAGCTCTTCCTAGAACATAGCAGGCCCTTAATAAAGTCACATAAAGAGAGAGATAAAGCTTGTATCCAGGGTTTCTTGATTCTGAGGTTAGCCATCTATTCAGTGTATTGCTTTTCTTCTAGTCCCTGGAAAAAAATGTGATTTTGAAATACCGCATAACCCTGACCTTATGCAGTTAATAACCTAAGAGGGGTACAATACATATATGTATATGCATTCATGCAAGCACACATGTTTATATACACACATAAATACACTCATGTGTATGCATATATGATGATAATTGAATTATTAATATCATAACATCTGAGAAAAATCTATGTAAGTGAAGTTGACAGATAAATGAAACTTTATTTAAAAGCGACAAAATTTTTCTTAATATCTCTGCGTATAACACCAATATATGAAGTATATATGAATGTAGATTTTAAGCTATTTTAGATAGAAAGGTATTTGAAATTCATTATCTGTAGTATGCATTTAATAAAAGCTTGTTGATGCAACATAAAAGGAAGGGTGACTTTATTGTATTATTTAGCAAGTATGGTACTAAAATTTCTCTGAGGACTAGTTTAGAATGTACATTATATATACATGCATGTACTCATACACTCATAAATATATGTTATCCAGTGTTCCTTTGTTATTATTGTTGAGTCTTTTCCATCATGTCTGAATCTGCGTGACTCCATTTTGGGGTTTTCTTGGCAATGATACTGGTGTGGTTTGCCATTTCCTTCTCCAGCCCATTTTACAGATGAAGAACTGAGGTCAACAGAATTAAGTAACTTGCCCAGGTTTCCACAGCTAATGTCTGAGACCAAATTGGGACTCACAAAGATGAGACTCCACATCTAGCACTCTATTTCACTGTGTCACCTAGTTGCCTCTGATGAGATTTGCTGGGGATAGTAAGGGCTAATGACTGGAGTGATTTGGTGCTGTGTCATTCAGTCATATCTAACTTTATATGACTCTACAGTGCATAGGCTTTTCTTGACAAAGGTTTTGGAGTAGTTTGCCATTTCCTTCTCTAGTGTATTCCTGTTTCACAGATGAGGGACTGAGATAAAAGGTGTTGTTACTTGTCCAGGGACACAGAACTAGTATCTGAGGCTGGATTTGAATTCAGATCTTCCTGATTCCAGGACTGTTACTCTGTCCACTCCACTGCCAAGCTGCCCCCTTTGAATGTTAATGATTTATGATTATCCTTAGAAAAACCAATTTCTTTACTACAGTTTATACTCAGTACTGCCTACATCCATATATTTCTCATAAACAATTCAGTAAAACATATAAATATAAACAGATACATGTGGAGACACAGATAGATTCTTTTAGAAAGGAGAGATAGTCAAAGATAGACAAACAGATAGAGACAGAGAGACAGACACAGAAACAGAGATAGAGAGGCAGAGATAGAGAGAGACAGACAGATAGAAACAGGGAGAGAGAGACAGGAGAAAAAAAGAGAGAGAAAGAGATAGAGAACTTGAAAAGTCTTCATAGCTCTAAAGAGCAATTGTTAGGTTTTATTTGCATTCACGCTGCCCATGATATTATCAGAAATTTTAGCCCTCTTTCAGAATAGTATTACTATGAAGGGCTGTTGGTTATTTAGATCTTAACAGAGCTAAGGCAAAGAAAAATGGGGGCTATTTAAAAATGAATCGGAAGTCAATTTTTAAGATAGAATTGCTCATGTTGACAGAGGAGAGAGCCAGGAATCTTTGCCTCAACATGACAAATGAATTAATCAACCAACAATTATTTAGCTTGTATGTTACAAAAAGAGTACTAAGTACTTTGTAGGACTAAACTTGGCTTTATATGAATTCTATTAGCCCAGGGAGCTGCTCCTGGAGTTGGTGACTGTTACTTTCTTCCAACACTGAGTATAGTTACTCATTAAAGTGATTGTTCCTCGCAGGACTCCAAAAGATACCTGCTCATCCCATTAACTCACATCTTGCTTTTTTGTATTTTTCTTCTCTTTGAAGTGATGGAAACATGTAGATTGAAAAAAAAGGAAAACAACTTTTCAATTTGGTGAAATCTGTAGATATACATTTTAAATAACTTGTTAAGGGGCTTTAATGAAAGGTTCTGAAGTTGATGTTATGTCTTGGAATACACTGTAATGATTTTCTGGCCGTGATTATTTTCTAATTTCAAATATCCTTCTTTCATTTGCCTAATAATTTTCTGACTACCTTTCAGATGGTTGCAGAAACCAAACATGTGACGATCAGAGAGGGGAGTAACTGAATGGCATTCACATAATTAATTAAATATCACCATAAATTCCACCAGAATAGTTCAGCCAGTAATCATAGAATCCATATAATGATCTTATTGAGAAATTATTCTGAGATCCATTAATTTCCTGAAGATTTCCTTCACATTATTGTTCTTTAGACTGTATATTAAGGGATCTAGTGTGGGAATCACTACAGTGTGAAAAAAAGATCCCACTTTGACTACAAGTCATGAGTTTTTGAAATTGGGAATACAATAGAGGAAGAGGATGGTCTCATAGAAGATGGTAACAACTGTCAAGTAGGAGGCACGAGTGGAGAAGCTTTATATCTCCCACTGGCTGAATGCATTTTGAGGATAGTGACAAAAATAAAAAGATAAGATGTAAGGATAGTGATGAGGGTGCAAAATGCATTAAGTTTTGTAAAGATAAAAAGCATTATCTCACTGAAGTGTTTATCAGAACAGGAAGTAGAGAGAAATACAAAATATTAATATACAAAGTTATTAACAATTTTGGTCTCAGAATGATAATATCAGAAGTGAGTAGGTGAGTACAAGAGAAGAAATTATCCCAGATGAATATGCCACAGTCACTAGTAGGGCACAGAATTTTGGGCACATGGAAACTGTATAGAACAAAGGATAACATATAGAGACAAAGCAGTCATAGGCCATCACTGCCAACATGACCATCTCTGTTATCACACAGGTTACATCAATGGAAAACTGTGTGGTGCACCCTTTGATGGAGATGCTTCTGTCTTCTGTGACTAAATTTTCTAGTAATTTTGTTACAGCTATAGTGGAGTAATAGAAATCCACAAAGGAAAAGTGACTGAGGAAAAAGTACGTGGGGCTGTGGAGTTTGGGGGTGATCCTGATGATCACAATCATTCCCAAGTTTCCCACAACAGTGATTGCATAGATGGTGAGGAACAATACAAACAAGGGCACCTGGAGCTCTGGATAATCAGAGAATGCTCAGAGGATAAACCTGACTGCACTACTCTGATTCTTGTCAGTGCTCACCATGATTCCTGTTGGAGAGAATTAGAAATGGATCGTGAGAAGCAAAACATAAGTGAAATTGAGAAACAGACGATAAGGGGCAGGGTTCAAATTCGTAATTATTATTATAATTATAGAAATAGTTATGGGATTAGTTTCTAAGTTAGTACTTATTTTCAAATCCTACACCTTTGAACTGAGAGAAAAATCATGCAATCTGAAAGAAGCCAAAGGAAGAGTGACATAGATAATGGTCTGAACATATGGGTGACTATAAATTTGCAGAATCTAGTATAATCTGTACTTTAACAAATGTCCATTCTAGAAAATACAGTAAATCTAGAACCTTTAAAGGAAGGAGAATCCATTTGCTCCTAAGGCAGTCTATTTCTCTTCTTTACCCATCACAATGGAAGGATAAAGATTTGTCTGCTTTTCCTTTTGGTATTCATTATATCATCTTGAATATGTCACTTCTGCCCATTTAATCTACTTCATTGCCCTGGAACGCAGCAAATACGTCTCACATATTTTTCACATAAAAACCTTTGAAGTATTTGAAAAGATATATAATTCATAAGCCCTAAATTATTTCTCTACTCTTTTCTTGTAAGGACAGTTGTCACTACACAAGCTAACAGTAAAAGGCATGTCTTTCTATAATATCAAAAGTTGGACGTATTATTTGGAGTAATTTCAGTAGTAAGAACCAGTGAAGGATCTTTATAAAGAACCCACTTCAGTAGTTTTCCTGGCATGGTAACACAATTAAGGTAATTTGTCCATTAACATAACATTTTATGTTAAGGTGTCCATTAACATAAAAATTCACATTTAGTATTATTATGCCATAGAAGTAGTTATGTGACTGAGTGCTCAGTGGGTAGTCAGGGAGACCTGAGTTCAAATCCATCCTCAGACACTTACTAGCTATGTGACCCTGAGAAAATTATTTAATCTCTATTTGTCTCAATTTCCTCATTTATAAAGTGGGAAAAATAATATCATTTACCTCCTAAGGGCTATTGTGAAGATCAAATGTCATAATATTAGTAGTCAGTGCTATATTAATGTTAATTATTATTTTTTTCAAATGGCTTCAATCCCAACTGTTTGCCAAAATGACTGTGTAATCATCAATCCATCACTTCACCTATTTTGCCTGAGATTTGTAACAACAACAACAACAATTACTAATATTTATATGGCATTTTCTATATGTCAGTTATTTTGCAAAATGCTTTAAAATTAATACTGGAATAACCTGGAGAAGTAGGTGCTATTATTATCCCAATTATACAGATAAGGAAACTTATCTGTATATGTAAATAGAGACTACAAGATGACTTGCCCAATGTTGCACAGCTAGTAAATGTCTTGAAGTTGGATTTGAACTGAGATTCCTGAGTCCGTCCCTGACTTCAGGCTCAGATCTCTGTTGATTGCACTGTAAAATGTTAGGTTGTAATATAAAATATTTAAATTACTTTTCCAGTTCTAACATTATATATTCATTGTTTTAAAATAATTTCCAAATGTATGCACTAAAATCTTATGGTTCTTTCTACTCTTTTTAAGTAGGATGAAAAGAATCCCCAGATAGAGAGGGAAGGTGCCTATTAATAAAATCCTACATTCAACTTCCTGGAGTTGTTTCTTGATAGCTAGAGGGTGTAGTGGAAAGAAGGCCATCATGAAGCTGTTGGGAAGAAGTAGAGAAATCCTGAAATGGAATGTTTTAAGGATCTGATCCATTATCTTTTCTGCCAGACAATACTTATGTCTGTCCCATTAAAGAAAACCACAAAGCCACAACGTGGAGGGAGAGAGAAAAAGAGAGAGAGAGAGAGAGAGAGAGAGAGAGAGAGAGAGAGAGAGAGAGAGAGAAATCAAATCAAAGAGGATAGAAACCTAGTTCCATTGAGAGTTAAGGTAGTTAAGAGTTGGTTATGAGGATTAGGATAAGGGTCAGGGAAGATGGGGTGGTAGTTAGCATTTCAATTTGGATTTCTCTTTATATAGAAGGCTATGAGAAGAGCATTCTCCAATTCCATAAGTGTCCAGGAACAATGGCAGTAACAGAGCATGGTAGCTGAAAATCGAACATTACAAAAAGGCAAATACAAATGTATGTATTATATCAATTTAACTTCTCATCCAAGAATGACACTGTTCAATTTTCTAGTCCAGTCTCTATGAGTTCAATATATACACTGAATTGAATATATATATTAGGCAATTGGGGTTAACTGACTTGGCCAGGGTCACACAGCTAGTAAATGGTTCAAAATATTTCTGCAAGTTGCTTACATCCCCTTTAAATATTTCTTCCCTCTTCCTTCATTAACTGTACAAATTTCAGCTTGTACCATTTATGCTTCTTTTCTCACTGGACCCAAAGTTTATGCCTGAAAATAATTCTCCTTAATTTTTGTTGTAATGTTGTTGGGTAATACTTGGTATTTCATAAATTGTAATGAACCGCCATTTGATTATTTTTCAAATATTTGTATGAACCCCTGACCTTTTATAAAGGACAAAAAAATGCCTTTCCTAAGTATCACAACCTATCGGTCCTTGTTCCCCTTCAAATGGCTTCACCAAATTCTCATATATATGATCAGTTAGTACATTGGTATGGAAAGAAAGATTCCTCATTGCACTGTAAGTGCTATTTAAAACATACAATTAGAGAGTTACTGGAGACTTTCAGTCCATTTTCAGTCATGTGAGCCTGTTCATGACCATGAGGGTTTTCTTGACTAAGATACTGGATTGGTTTACCATTTCCTTCTCCAGCTTATTTTATAGATTAGGAATTAAGCCCAGGGTCACATAGCTAAGACTACTTTTGAGCTAAGAACTTTCCAGCTAAAGTCAGAGCTTTATCGACTATACCACCTAATTGTCCCTTGTTATTCAGTCATTTTTCTTTTCTTCAATCTTATTGCATGAGGCATAGGGTGGCTAAATGACTTATTTAAGGACATCGAATTCAAACATTACTCATCAAAATTTTTAGAGGTAGTGATAGGAGAAATATCCTCCCTGAATCATTATTTTTACATTGTACCCCACTATTCTACCTGAATATATGACACATGTGCATGCATGCATGCATGAATGTATGCATGTTCATATGTGTGTACATGTGTGTATATACAAATATATGTGTGTGTATAAATATATACACATAGACATATGCATGCAGGATAGTTAAGAAATAACCAATCGAAATAAAAGTTGGGTAACTGAATGCTAGACTCCCCCCAAAAATATTTTTCTATATTTGTCTACTTAGCTATCTAGATTTTCAGCTACTTTTTTCAATCTCACCCATCTCTTGTCTGCATTTCTGGTGTCTTCAATGCATTTGTATGCTCAGGGAATCTAGCACATACCTACAGGTTTATTATTTATTATGATAGAATTAGGGCTTGAAGACTTATCAGCCATCTACTCCAGTCATTCATTTTGTAGAGGAAGAAATTGATGCACCATTGGACTAAATGGTTTGTCCAAGGTCACACAGGTATTAAACAGCAGAGTTGTGATTCTGACACTGTTCCTCTATTTCCATACCTCACCCTCTTTCCACTTCACTGCATCTCATTTTCAAAGCAATCAATTGCAGATTGGAAAGAATTCTGTTTGAATTATTGTCGAAACCAAATAGACTATTAAGAGTCCTTAGCCTATATTGAAGTACCTACATAAACTTATTCTCATGAACTCTGATTTTCCTTCCCAATTATATCTGTACAGCTAGCAGCAGTTGCATCCAAAGTGTATATTCTATATTCCATCAACACAATGTATATTGTTGGCTCCACACCTTTGCTCTCACAATAGCACTTACCTTAGTGACCACTTTTTGTTTTCTAATTGTAGAAATATTAAATGTACTGAAGTATTGAGAAAATATCTCAATTTTTAAACCATTTATTGACCATTCTCTGTCCATTGGACATCTCTGTCTATCTCTCCTTTCAAAGCTGTAAGATATTTTTTTTTGCCCTAAGGCACATTAGGCTCTTACTTTTGTTTTAGTACTAGTGTGGAATTTTGTGTGTAGATGTCCACCTCCCAGACATGGATTAAAATGTGCCCCTTTATGTCAGGAAACATATATATATATACATGTATATATATATACATGTATATATATATACACACACATGTATATATATACATGTATATATATATACATATATATATATATATATATATATATATTTACAGATTCAGTCTTTCCATATGTTGAACAAGGCACATACAATTGGTGGGAATAAACATTAAGAAGAAGGACAAAGAGAAATGTCCTTGGAACGTGCAGGTCACCTCAGTAACTTAGTCAAACTGTTCCTTTTAATAAGCTTTAATTGTTCAGAAGATCTGCCTGACATAAAGCCCGATCTCACTCTTTGTAAATTCACCCCACTACTTCTGATTTTATACTACTCTATTTAAGACAGCCTTGATTCTCCCCTTCTCCTCCACATCTCATTTCAGGATTGATTATATTGTACAGGTTTTATAATTGCATGTAAGTCTGAAAATCTTTGAGGAGAGAACTCTAAAAATAATTATTTTGAGAGTATAATCTAATGATAATTTAGGGTCAAAGAATATGATTACTCTGATTTTTGGTTAATTAAATGATAGATTTTTGTGTTTGATCTGGATCTTTGCTTCCACAAGTATGAGGAGCTTTAGACATGTAAACCGCCTCCATTGATGCAGCTGTATATATTTTTTGCAACTTATAATTTCAGATAATTAATTAGGAGTAGAAAGTTTAACTCACTTTTATCTTTCTTTCCCCATTTTTACTCAGTGAGGATATTTCACAGGCAGAACATGAACCAAGGCTGTCCATATTCCTAATCCAGTATTACATGGACCGTAACATGATTCCTCTCTGCCACTCTTTACTAATTTGAGTATGCATTATTTTTTATTTTATTTTTGCCAAATACATAATTCGGTTTCTTTCTATATTATATCCCAACAATTTTCCTATGTGAAGCCACAGTTGCTAGCAAATTGCTCTGTTCATTATGCTCTGAAGATAATATATGCATTTCTGCTTTAATGCCTTCTACATATCATTTTCCCCAAAGTGTGATGCCTTCTCTTTTGATGCCTACTAAATTTAGTCTAGCCTTTCATGCATAGCTTGCTCGAGTTAAGCTTTTACTGACAATCCTACTCTCCTCACCCACAGACATTTTTCTTTCCTCACACTTTCTGTAGCTTTAATTGTAACTGCCAGTAGACCTTTAACATAAACAACATGACATTATTATTGGTCTTTGTATGTTCCTGTCTCATCTTCCCATGTACTAAAAAGCTATTGTGGGAAGAGACTCTGGCTGGAAGGGACCTCTTAATATTCGTGGATACTACTTTCCACACAATAATGGTGACTAAAAAGTGAATGGTATTGATGATGATGACGACGATGAAGATGATAAGGATGATGATGATGATGATAATGATGATAAAGGTGATCTGAGATAGGACTTCCCACTCTCCCTTTATTTTTGGCAGTTCGCTTCTGATTTATCTATCAGGGAACTATTGAAAGGAAAATTATAGTTTCCAGTCATTAGATCATAGAAAAAATGTATAGATGGAAATAACCAGACACATATACTTACCAGAATATAGATACTCCTGGATGCCTCATTTCCTATATCCATAGTACAGGTGGCATATCTTATAATGTATCATTTTCATGATTAGATCACTCCTTTCCTAATAAACCTCAGAATAAATCTAATGGTATACATTATTAATAGAAAACCACAGACTTTTTCACTGACTGTAGAATGAGAATGGGATTCTCAAAACAAATAGCAAATGTCTGAAAAATAAAGCTGCCTGAAAATTTATTGAAATTTTCAGATTAGGCAATTAGAATGCTAAAAGCCCCACCTTACTTGAATTACTCACCAAGGAGGATCTCCACAAGAGTGAATTTCCTAAATGATTGAAACTTGCCCAATTTTTATGGCAAATGTTCCAAAATGTAAGATGTTTGGAAGAATAGGGTTATCTCTGTAGAATATTAAAGCATGCATTCAAAGACCTAAATCCAAGATGAAAGTTGCAGTTTGAAAACAAGAAGAAACTCCTTTATTCTATGAATTTTGTACAGTGTATATTGTGTGTACTTTCCACCCTGAAAAGGAATGAACCACACTTATCCATTCATGTGTGTGTGTGTGTTTGTGTGTGTGTGTGTGTGTGTGTGTTTGTGTGTGATGTGTGCCTGGATTTCGCAGGCTCATCTGCTCATCTCATTGCTATTATTTTGTCTTAATACCCTTGATTGCCTACCATGTGACCTTGAAGAGTTTGGTTGGTTAATATGCATTTTTAATTAAATTTCTTTTTTTCCTCCTTCGCTCTTTTTTGTGGAGACTCTCAAATTGTCTGGAGCAAAAGTATGATCAGAATAGAATAATTAAGTAGGTTTGGTTTTATATGATAGATATTCTGTTATTATTGCTATTATTTATCTCCAATAAAATTGGAGAGTTGATTGCTCGGTACTGATAGTATGGGCATGGGGTCAGAAAAACTTTAATTCAAATCTGGCCTCAGACAATCTTTAGCTGTGTGACCTTGGGCTAGTCAATTAACTCTCTTTCACTTTCCTCATCCATAAAATGGTCTGGAGAAGGAAATGACAAAACACACTAGTTTCTTCCAAGAAGCATTGGACACAACTGAAAACACCTAGCAGCAGCAGTTGTTTAGTATAAAAGACAGAGTACAAATTGCACCAGGTTCCTTTTTCAGACAGGGCCTTTTACCCTGTTCTTCAGAATCTGAAAAACAAGGAAATACACAGATAATCCTAATGTAAAAATAAAATATGTGTGACACTTTAATTCAGAAAAAAATGACAACGTAGAAGTTATCAAAGAAGAAATACAAAAAAAGGGGAAATCAAGAATGCCACATATGGCATTCACCTACCCTCTTTTTCATGTCCTTCAGCAAACCAAAGAGCAAGCCAATATTCTAAGAGTTTGAAATGTTGAACCTGGAGCAGAAGCAGAGATTTTGTTGTTATTATTGTTTGTTCATTTATTTTTTATTCATATGGAAATTCAAATGGACATTACATATTATCATTTTGATCTTTGTTTAGCAAACCCTAATAATGAAGCAGACATATAACTTCAGATGGAATGAATATTATACCACACTTATGCATTATCATTTTTTCAAATGGATATAAATAGATGAACAGAATGCAAATCCATTTAATAGGATTATTACTTGCAAAATAGAATTTTATCATCATATTTTTTTTCCCTCAATCATGACATATCAGTGGTGTAAGTGTTAAGCTGGAGATTGGAAACTAATGGACGCTTACTGAAAAATAATTTTCCACAAGAATTTCAGCTCGTGAAATCTTCTTTGTGTGAGAAATGGATATTTTGCTCTTATATCTAATAACTAATGTTTTCATTAGGACTAAGGTTTTTCCCCTTTTCTACTTAAGCCTAGAAAAATCAAGCAGTGTGGGAAATCTCTCTTGGAGATTTATTCAGGACAAGATCTAATCAGACAGTAAATGAAACTAAGTTTAGGTTATTGAGCATATTCTTGCTCATTGTGTTTTCTTAGAGAGGTCTAAGGAAAACGTGGAAGGAAATACGGAAACTGATATCTCTTCGACCAAGATTTCAGTGAACTAAATCATATATCTTAAGATAGCCCACCTCTCATTGTATTAACCCATCCATGTTGATTTGCAACCCTTGAGAATACCCCCTATTTGAAGGGCATGTAAATTGTAACCCCATTACAATTAAGTGTCTTTGGTTTAGGAGAGGTAGCCAAATGACCATCCTTTTATCAATAACTTGCTGGCCATATTAAAAAAAAATACATTATCCAAAAACTTTGTCTCTCAAGCTTTTTGATTGTCACACTTTCCTGAATAAAATGATCATATTGAAGATAATTTAGTTTTGTTTAATCCTTTCCAATTGTTATTAGAAATATCCATCAATTCCTATACAATTATTTATAACTGCTACAACAATAATGTTTCAGCACATATCTGTATATCTATGAACGTGGATGGATGTACATATGTGCGTATATATGAACACATACACACACACACACACACATATATATATATATTTCTCTGTGTATGTGCAGTATGCATACAAATCCATGTGTCTGTAATGAATACACAGCACTGGGGAGACAGGGACTGGAAAATGACTCATTTTTAGAAGGTGGTGCTTCTACTGATCTTTACAAAGAAGTTAGAAGTACTGTAAGATAGAGAAGACCAAGCAGTACATTTCAGAAAAGAGGAATACACCTAATATTTTCAGAAAATTTTGCATTTCTATAGGCTAGTTAATCATTGGACTGAATTACATCAACCTGATGGTGTGTCTGAGTATTTAGTGGGTGCCATTCTCTTCCCTAATAATCAATGTTTACCTCTCACTGTCTTATTTTCTAGCACAACCTCTCCCAACTCCAAAACATAAACCAACTACGAGATATGTTAGGAAGATCAGAAGAGAGCCAAACAAAATACAGATGTTCAAAAATAAGAAATTAATAACATTATTTTATTTTGCCTGTTACTCCATAGAAATAAGTTTTACGTCTATGGGATGGAGGCCAATATACCATACATAATAAACAGTAAGGGACTTTAGGCAGTTACTTTTATTTTACTACAGTTTTCACAATCTTGTTTCACTTCAACATGGAAAAGTATAAAACATATGAAGGAGCTAAAAGTCTAAACACCAGATATGTACAAGTATAAGAGCTTCTGAATGTATTCATTTTTCATATAAGGTAATGGAGCCATCAGTTCAAGCAGAATCTTTAAGAAACAGATGTTCTTTTTTAGATATTGTTGTTGCTGTAGTTGCCATTTTGTTGATAATGGTGCTGGTGTTGGTGATAATGATAATGTTGGTAATAATTTAATGAGAAATCATTTATTGGTCATTAACTTCCTGAGAGTTTCCTTCACATCATTGTTCCTCAGACTGTATATTAAGGGGTTCAACATGCGGATGACCACAGCATACAAAACAGACCCTATTTTGACAGGGAACCAGGAGCTTTTAGTATTGGGTATGGAGTAGAGAAAAAGGACTGTCCCATAGAAGATTCCAACAGCTGTCAGGTGAGAGGCACAAGTGGAGAAGGCCTTATGCCTTGCCCTAGCAGAATGTATCTTCATGACAGTTACAAAAATAAACACATAAGAAGTGAATATGACCACAAGTGTGCTCAACATAGTAAAATTTATAAATATGAAAAATATCAGCTGACTAAAGTGCTTATCAGAACAAGAGGCAGAGAGAATGCCAGAATACTCACAGACAAAATTATTAATGGTGTTAGTTCCACAAAAAGATAATATAAGGATGGTGTAGGTGAAGAGCAGAGAGAAGAATATGCCCCAAGAGTATGCTGCAGCCATCAGCAGTGCACAACGTTTTTCAGACATGTTAACCACATATAAAAGAGGATTACAGATGGCCACAAAACGGTCATATGCCATCACTGCCAACATGAAGGTTTCAGTCAAAGCACAGTTATCAGTAAAGAAGTATTGTGTGATGCAAGTAGGGATGGACATTGTCCTATCTTCTGCAACTAAATTTTCCAACAGCTTTGGAGTAACAGCAGTGGAGTAACAGAAATCCACAAATGACAACTGTTTAAGGAAAACATACATTGGAGTGTGTAATTTGGGGTTCATAATAATAATTGCAATCATTCCAAGATTCCCCATTACAGTGATCACATAGATGGCCAAGAAAACAAGAAAGAGAAGAATCTGAAATTCTGGGTACTCAGAGAATCCCAAGAGAATAAATATGACTACAGCACTCTGATTTCTGTCAGAGATCATCATGGGTAAAGTCGAAGGGAATTTGATAGTAAATCCTGAAAAACAGAATAGTACAATGAGAGCGACAAGGGTAATGAGATGAAGAAGGTAGGTTTAAATAAATGATCACAATTAAAGGATATTTAAAGGAATTAAATATTTCCTCTATGAAAGGAAAGGTTTCCTAGGGGACAAAAGGTCAATCTTGAAGTCGGAAATCCTAGATTCTTATCTTATCTCTGACACACCCTAACTTGTGACCCTGAATTAACCACTTAACCTCTTGGTGGCCTAGGAAACTCACTAATACACCAAGTTACAGGTCAGATGTTAATCTACTTCAGAAGGGTTGATTTCACAAACAAAGCTGTTCACAGCAAAGAAGTTGGAGATATAGACAAAATAATAATAATAATAATAATAATAATAATAATAATAATAATAATAA